>NC_045427.1:280412671-280734921 GCF_902635505.1 Sarcophilus harrisii
AATAGGACAATAATGTAAAAAGGGGTAGAGGGGGAACATTGAAATAAATCAAATTCTATTTTAATTATTTAATAGAAAAATCTATTAAATGCTGTGAATAGTTGTGACTTCAAACAATTAACAATGAAGTACACAATCCCTATCAAAGCAGAAAAGTAATAGTCTACAGCTACAGATATGATTGATGTATTTACTTTATTTTATAAAACTATACTTCTTTATTAAGAAGGAAGGGAATCATTGGAACAGGGAGGTAATTATAATATATGTATGTATATGTTCTCTCTCTCTAAACACACACACCTTGTCACATAAATGTATATATATGCATACAATATATATCTATATGTATGTTTACACACACATATATACTAGTTAAATATATACATATAAATATATACAAGCCATATTTGTTGACATATATGTTTATACATACATATTTGTGTGTTTGCATATATATATACATATACATCCATGACATTTTGGCTCTATGTGAATATACAGACAATATAATCTCTCTATATAATACAACATATGACATGCATACACATATGTGTATACATGTGCATATTCCTATACATGTGTATCTACAGATACATAAATGTATATGATATACATAAAGTTTAGACCAACATATTTATAACATAAACATATGATTTATACATAGACAAATGTATATAATGGTATTTAAATAATGGTCACAAAATATTTGAAATTTAAATAAATTAGCTATACATGTATATATTTTCAATTCAAAACTGAGCATAAAGTTTTGATTAACTCAGTACTGAATTTGATGTATTTTAAAAGTTGAGGCTTGAAAATTTATAAAAGATTTGATATGAAAGCAAAAGAAAATTTTCAGGAGAATAAAAAAAAATCTTGAGAAACCTCTAAAATGTTCTGCAAAAGAATAAATAAATATTCCAAATGTCAGTAGAAACATAATAATCAAGACAAAGAAGGGAATCCTAAAATTGTGAGCATAATTTACAGAGTTTAAGAAAAAAAATCAAACTCACTGTATGACACAGACGACAAAACCTTAATTTGAAAATGAAAGGTATCTCCCAGATCAAGATATTTAATTATGTTTCTTCCTGTGTTAATATCATCATGTATGAGCGCATGTTTACAGGAGGATGAAGTAATGAACCATCCAGAATCATTTGAAACCCCAAATTTATATAAGAACCACTGAGTACTTGGAATCTTCTTAAGTAAAAACACATTCATAGGCATGGTAGCAAGAGCTAAAGCCATAGAACCATTTAAAATCTCAACAATTAGGAGGCTGCTATAACCAGGAATCACCACAGTCTTCATAATGTCAGTATTTCTAAATACAGGGGTTTCATTTCTGGATTCTGCAAAAGAAAGAAAGAAAGAAAGAAAGAAAGAAAAAGAAAAATCCTGAGACATTTTATTTAAGAGAAATTAATGTATTTTTAGCAGGAAAATGGATTAATACAACTGACAAAAAAATGTTTTAATTGTAGCCCAAACCAAAGATCCTAAGACTAGATCTAAGTTATCCCATGTTGCAAAATATATTCCTTTTTTTTTTTTTTTTTTTGTTAAAGCTTTTCATTTTTTGAAACATATGCATGGATAATTCTTCACCATTAATCCTTGCAAAACCGTGTTCCAATCCCCCCCTTTCCTCCACCCCCTCCCCTAGATGGCAAGTAGCCCAATATATGTTAAACAGGGTAGAAATATGTCAAATCCAATATATGCATACATATTTATGCAATTATCTTACTACATAAGAAAAATCAAAACTAACCTGAGAAAAAATGAGAAAGAAAATAAAATGCAAGCAAACAACAAAGAGTGAAAATGCTATGTGGTGAACCACACTCAATTCCCACAGTCCTCTCTCTAAGTATAGATGGCTCTCTATCACAAGACCATTGAAACTAGTCTGAATCATCTCATTGTTAAAGAGAGCCACTTCCATCAGAACTGCTCATCCTATAATCTTATTGTCATGTACAATGATCTCCCGGTTCTGCTCACTTCACTCAGCATCAGTTCATGCAAGTCTCTCCAGGGCTTTCTGAAATCATCCTGCTTATCGTTTCTTATAGAACAAAAATGTTCCATAATATTCATATGCCATAACTTATTCAGCCTTGTCCAACTGATGGGCATCCACTCAGTTTCCAATTTCTTGCTACTACAAAAAGAGCTGCCACAAAAATTTTTGCACATGTGGATCACTTTCCCTCCTATAGGATCTCTTTGGGATATAAGCCCAGTGGAAACATTGCTGGATCAAAGGGCATGCACAGTTTGATAACTCTCTGGGCATAGTTCCAGATTGCTCTCCAGAATGGTTGGATCCATTCACAATTCCACCAATAAAGCATCAGTATCTCAGTTTTCCCACATCCCCTCTAACATTCTTCATTATCTTTTCCTCTCATCATAGCCAATCTGAGAGGTGTGCAGTGGTATCTCAGAGTTGGCTTAATTTGCATTTCTCTGATCAATAGTGATTTAGAACACCTTTTTATATGACTAGAAATGGTATCAATTTCTTCAACTGAAAATTGTCTGTTCATATTCTTTGACCATTTATCAATTGTAGAATGGCTTGAATTTTTAAAAATTTGAGTAAATTCTCTATATATTTTAGAAACTAGGCCTTTATCAGAACACTTGAAAGTAAAAATGTTTTCCCAGTTTCCCAGTTTTATATTCCAAAAGAATCATAAAATCCATGGTTTATAAGGAGTCATATAGGTCATACATTTTAACTGCATACCTAATGTAAGAATTCCTCTACAACATCCTTTATAAATGATCTTTTTGCTCTCTTTAACACTTTTAATAACTGTAAATTCACTCCCTTGGAAAGCATTTTATGGTCTTAAGCAGATCTTTAAAATACAATCATAGATAGTTAATTATCTGAGACCGGATTTGATCTCATGAAGATGAGTACTTCTGACTCCAAACCCAGTACTCTATCCACTGAGCCATTTAGCTAAATCAGGTGGTAATCCTAATCCCAAATCAATTTCCCTATAAATTCCATTTATTTCTTACAAACTTCCCTTTTGGTTCAAAGTATATAGAATTAGTCTAGTTCTTCTTCCATAAACTAAATCTGTAGAAAGAATATTCCTTCAAATAAAGGCTATACCTTTTATCCCCACCCCCACCCCCAAAATATGGCTTGTATAAAAACCTAGGCTGGACTCTGGTTAGGAGTTATTTTTTAGTTTGAATAAAAAAAAGGGGGAGGAGGAATACAAAGATACCTCTTTAAGAATTTGTCTTTATTTAGAGGTAAAATATACTCAGATCTTCGTGCATCAAAAAGGCTACCGTGTTTTAAATCTTGTTTTTTCATAAAAATATTTTACTTTTGATCAAAAAAATAAACTTTCCACAAATACTGTTATTTATGTTCTTCATGAACACATATTCAGCACATTGCTATGGGAAGTGACTCAGGAAACATTCTGATTTTCTTTTCAACCATAAACTTTTGGAATCATTTGTATTTGCTAAATATGGTGTTATACAGAGCAGAATTTGAGAAGGTTGAAATGATATGATTCCTTTTGGCTATAAATTTTATAATTCTATATGATGACTCAAGGAAAGGTGATTCTCAAATTTCTTTGAAAAATAAAGGATTATTTAAATAAGACTACAGAGCAAACTGACTTTCATGGGAATTTCTTCTTCAATACAAACATCAGAAATAGTGTGGGGCAAGGTCTCTTTCAAACATGGCCCTATATACTTTGAATGACTTATTTGTATTTTGTAACAATGGCAGACTTTGAAAAAGGTTCATGTACATTGTGGTCTATTCAGATTGAAAGGGTGTCAGTCAGGCCCATTTGCAGTTTATAAAGATCTAAGACAGATCTTTTCCCACTGGGGATAGACAAAAAGCACCCGAGATGTTGTCTGAGATCCTACCCTTTCCCCCTTTTTATAGATTCTCCCAGTGTCCTTTCTCCATTCACCCATATACATAGGTGAGACTGAAAGTTTAAAATGAGGTTAATAGTCTTGGTTAAGTCAAAAGAAATCAGAGACTGGGTTTTGGAACTGGGTAGAATTCCACTGTCTGTCAGATGTCAGACCTTAGTGTCATGTTCTGGTTAGCTTTCTGGAGGTCTTGGGACCAGTCTTCATTTCAGCAGAATAATCACTGAAAGAATAGTCAGGGATAAAGTCCAAAATCTTTATTATCTCCTTTACAATCTGTCTCCTTCACCTGGGGCCCAGCTAGCTTTCTCGAGGTCCTGTGGAATGGATCTTAGTTTCAGTGGAGAAAATCCAGGAGGCAGGAGAGCCACCAACAGTCTCTATCTTGAAGTCTCTCTCTGGCCGAGTTCGTCCCCAGATTATATACTCTATTACAATTACATCATTACAGTATACTGAGTATAAAATAATCATTACATCACTAGGGAACCATTATTTGTTGTAAGATTAAATCAATCATACTGAACTAGAGAACTCACATGCTAAACTAGATAACCATTGTATTATCAATTCCACTGATTTAACACCTTGTTGTAGGATTAAATTAATCATACTGAGCCTTAAGTATTACTCCAAAGTTCCTTCCCTTTACACCTTAGAGTCTATAAAAAAGAGAGGTCCATAAGCCTAGTGGAACAATGTAATCTACCAAGGTGTCTCTCCAAGAGAGAAACACATGGGAATATCATGTAAGGATAGCAGAGGTCTTGCAGCATCAAGTATGTGGTAGTCTATATGTTTCCTAAATGTGGATCCCTGATATTTCATCTCTGAAACTTAAATTTTACGGTAATTTTTTGCATCACAATCAATAGTCAATTTAATTGTGCCTGTTGACTTCAGAGCAAGGTTTAAAAGAGGAATGTTCAAGCCTTTCTAGGTTCCCAGAAGACTATCTAGAACAGAATGTTATATTTGCTGGGGTTCAATTTCTTGGCAAAGATACTAAAGTGGTTTATTATTTCCTTCTCCAGCTCATTTTACAGATGAAGTACACAGGGTTAAGTGACTTGCATAGAGTCACAGACATAGTAATTGTCTGAGACAAGACTTGATCTTATGAAAGATGAGTACTTCTGATTCCCAGTCCAGCACTCAATCCACTGAGCCACTTAGCTAAATCAAAGGATAATCTAGGAACTATTCTCCACTGGACTTCAGTAAGAGGGAAGGGAAGATTTCTCTCTTCTCAAAACCCCAGTAGTAATACGCTATAATCACATGACAGTAAAAGATGTACTTAGAATAATAATAGAAGTAAGCTGAAGCCTGTGAACGTATTATCTTGTACCTTTTGTGTCTCCTTTCCTGAATATGCCAACCGTAAGAAACAGATATAATGTGGTAGCTATGTTATGAGTTAAAGAATATGGAAGCATAAGAGTTTTGAAGCTGTGTCAGATACTTCATGAGATGTGATTCCCATAATGCCTCTTTGAATTTTTCTTCAAGGAAATGATTATCAATAGGTGTAGAGAGCCAGAACTCTGGAGAAATATACTTGAAAGATGCATACTTCAGTATGCTATAATGATGTAATTACAAGGTATATAAGAGCCAATGAGAACTGGAAGAGAGACATTCCATCTCCCACCATCCTGGTGGCTCTCCTGCCTTCTGCATTCCTCCACTAAGACCAAGGGCCGTCTGAAAGTCCCCCAGAAAGCTAGCCTGTCCCCAGGAAAAGGAGACAGACTGTGAAGGAGATAATAAAGACTTTGGGCTTTATCCCTTACTATTCTCCTGCCAATTATTCTATTGAAACCAAGGCCCATTCGAAGGACCTCCAGAGAGCTAACCAGAACATTATAAATAGAATTATCCCAATTCCCTGAAATCCTAAATAGTCATGTCTGATGATGCAGAGGGATCTGATCTCAGAAATTGCTTGGAGATGAGGTGAATGTAAAATAGCAGTGTCATCTCTTTTAGCAATCGCATAAAATTATCCTTTTTTCCCAAAAAAAAATTTGTGATCTTTTTATTGGTCCCTGTGTTTACATTTATTCAAGCCTTTGGGATATTTTTATGTCTTTCTGTAGTGAAGGAAATAATCATTGCTCTAAGTCTAATAGTCAAATTGTATGATGAACATGGCAAACATTTATTAAAGGCATACTATATGCCAAGTACTATGTGCTAAATGCAGCTGATACTAAGAAAAAGTAAAAACATTTTCTGCCTTCAAAAAGTTTACATTTTAATCAGGAAAACAACATATAAATAACCAAGTACATAAAAAGGTGTATATGTATGCACATATACACTGGAGTGGAAAGATATAATGAATTCTGTTCTGTACACAGTGAGTTTGAAATGCCTATATATCATCCAGCTCAAAATGGCTAACAGATAGTTGGTCTTATAAGGTGGAACATAAACTGAATGTATGGATCTGTGAGACACCCACAAAGAGATGATTAATAGAAACCTAAATCACTGAGATTATAGGAGAAAGAAAAGAAGGCTCAGGATAAATGTGACATAACCACTATTAGAATATTATAATATGGATAATGCATCAGCAAAACCACTGAGAAGGTGCAATAAAATAAGTATGAGGAAAAAATAGAGCAAGTAAGTAGTGTCATAAAAAAAGATAAGAGTATGCAGGAGGACAGGATGACAAATAGCATTTTTTCTTTTGATTCTTCTTACTTCTTTTCTTATCAACAGACTCTGCAGGCTCTTTGTATTCACAGCTTGTTCAGACAATTCTTTCATCTTTATCAATCCAACAATCAATACATTTAACAAACATTAAGAAATCTAATATATGCATGAAAAGATAGTGCAATAAAGTAGAGAACTAGAGTGAAGCTACAAAGTTTTGGGTTAAAATTTGGCTCATTACATATACCACCTATATATCTGTAGGCAACCCACTTAAATCTCAGTGTTCTGAGAGTTCTACTATATAAGTAGCAAAGAAGTGGCAACCTGAAATCACAGGTATATTTTTATTCACTCGCTCAAAACTCTAAACATTGAGAACTCAAAGACAAAAAATTACTCATATTCTGCCATTGAAGAAGAAATAATACATACCTATTGCAGAGAAGAATGAGACATCTGGGAAAGGCACTATGAGAAATTTGAAGAGAGAATGATAGCTATCCTGTTGATGGAGAGAATAGTTGACTTCATGTCAAATCTAGTTGGGGCTCAAAGAACCAACTTATAATTTGTCCTTTATAAGATATGCTATTCAAAAGTAAAAATGTTTCCCAATGTGGGAAAGCTCAATAGAAGCTGTTATTTAATCAGTCAAATATTTTTGACTGCTGTCACACTATCAAACTCAGAAGGAAGATTCTGAGAAACCAGGCTGTTTCCTGGAAAGACCATATAAAGCTAACCCTTGCAAATACAAGGGGCCCTTGTGTTCAAAGTCAATGCTCAGAGCTACATCTCCTTGAGACCAGGAGCAAACTTGACCTTAAAAATAAAAAGTAAAAGTAAAAAGAGAGGAAATACCAAAAGGAAAAAAATATGATCAAGAAAAAAGAAAAGAATTTTGACTATAGAAAGCTACTATGGTGACAGGAGAAGCAAAATACCAATCCAGACAAAGATAAAATGTCCACAGAAAAAATCTCAAAGAGCGATATGAATTGGTCTCAAGCTGAAAAAGGCTTCTTGGAAGTGCTCATAAAAGACTTCAAAAAGCAAAAAAAGATGTAGAAGAAAAAATGAGAAAAGAAATGAAAAGTATGCAAGAGAGAGTAAACACCTTGGAAAAGGAAAGCAATTCCTTAAAAAAAAAATACAATTGGCCAAATGCAACAACAACAACAACAAAACAAAACAAAACAAAAAAGAAAAAACAAACAAAAAAAAACCTTCAAAAGTAAACTGAAAAAAGAGATACAAAAGCTAACTGAAGAAAATCTCACATTAAAAACCAGAACAGGACAAATGGAAAGTAATGACTCCATGAGACATCAAGAATCAGTTTTAAAAAGTTAAAAGAATGAAAAAATGAAAGAAAATGTAAAACACCTGATAGGAAAAACAGTCAACCTGGAAAATAGATCCAGAAGAGATAATTTAAAAATTATTGGTCTACCTAAAAGCCATGACTTTCTTCAAGGCATTCTTCATTCTTCAAAAGATCATCAAAGAAAATTGCCCCAATATTCTAGAAAGAGGGGGGAAATCACTGAAAGAATCTATCCATCACCTTGAAAAGAGATCCCACAAGGAAAATCCCAAGAAACCTTGGTGCAAAACTCCAGAACTTCAATCTCAGGGAAAAAATACTGCAAGCTGCCTGATAAAAACAATTCAAGTATCAAAGAGTAATAGTTAGGATTACCCAAGATATGGCAGCTTCTACAATAAAGGATTGGAAGGCCTGGAATATCATATACCAGAGGGCAAATGACCTGGGTTACAATCAATAATTAACTACGCAGCAAGATTGAGCATCATGTTTCAGGGGAGGTGATGGATCTTCAATGAAGCAATCAGTGAAATAGGTTAGGTTCACAGGACAAAATATAGTAATGTATTGTTTGACAAAGCCAAAGACTCCAGCTTTTGGGATAAAAACTCACTATCTGAGAAAAACAGCTGGGAAAATTGGCAACAAGTATGGCAGAAACTAGCCATTTTCCCACATCTAACAATATAGCAAGATAAGGTTGAAATGGGTCCATGATTTAGACATAAAGAATGATATTATAAGCAAATTACAAGAATATAGTATAGTTTACCTCTTAGATCTGTGAAGGCAGGAATTTATGATCAAATAAGAACTGGAACTCATCATTGAACACAAAATTGATCATTTTAATTATATTAAGTTTAAAAGCTTTTGTACAAACAAAACTAATACAAACAAGATTAGAAGGGAAGCAATAAATTGGGAAAACATTTTTACATTCCAGGATTCTGATAAAAGCCTCATTTTTAAAATACATAGGGAATTAACTCAAATTTATAAGAATTCAATCTATTTTCCAATTAATAAAGGGTCAAAGGATATGAACAGAAAATTTTCAGATGAAGAAACTGAAACCATTTGTTGTCATATGAAAAGTCAAATGCTCTAAATCACTACTGATCAGAGAAATACAAATTAAGAAAACTATGAGGTACCACTACACACTTCTCAAGTTGGCTAAGATGAGAGGAAAAGATAATGATGAATGTTGGAGGGGATGTGGGAAAACTGGCACACATGCATTGTTGGTGGAATTTTGAATTGATCCAACCACTCTGGAGAACAATTTGGAACTATGCTCAAAGGGCTACCAAACTCCGAATATCCTTTGATCAGGCTGTGTTTCTATTGGGCTTATATCCCAAAGAGATTTTGAAGGAGGGAAAAGGAACCACATGTACAAAAATGTTTGTGGCAGCCCTTTGTGCAGTCTCAAGAAACTGGAAACTGAATGGATGCCCATCAATTGGAGAATGGCTAGATAAGTTATGATGGATGAATGTTATGTAATATTATTGTTCTAAATCATCAGCAAGGGGCAGCTGGGTAGTGCAGTGAATGAGCACCAGCCCTGAAGTCAGGAGGACCTGATTTCAAATCTAGTCTGAGACACTTAATACTACCTCGCTGTGTGACCCTGGGCAAATCACTTAACCCCAATCGCTTCAGCCAAAAATAAATAAATAAAAATTAGGAAAGAAAAAAAAAAATGATTCGCACGAAGATTTCAAAGCGACCTGAAGAGACTTACAGGAGCTGATGCTAAGTGAAATGAGCAGAACTAGGAGATCATGTATGTGGCAACAGCAAGATTATATGATGATCAATTCTGATGGACATGGCTCTTCTCAACAATAATATGATTCAGGCCAGTTCCAATGATCTTGCAATGATGACAGCCAACTACTCCCAGAGAAAGAATTATGGGAACTGAGTGTCAATCACAAAATAGCATTTTCACTTCTTTTGTTATTTGCTTGAATTTTATTTTCTTTCTCATTTTTCTTCCTTTTTGATCAGATTTTTCTTGTTTAGCAATTGTATAAATATGTATGCCTATATTCAATTTACATCTATTTTTTAACCATGTTTTAATATACATTGAATTACTTGCCATCTACAGGAGGGATGGGGGGAAAGGAGAGAAAATTGGAATATAAGGTTTTACAAGGATTAATATTGAAAAATTATCCTTGCATATGTTTTGAAAATAAAAAGCTTCAATAAAAAAAATTACAGAAAGACATATGAGAAGACTCATTTGCAGCAGTAAGAAATTCATACTTGTAATTCATCTTATATATTTTTAGACGTTTTCAATTAAATAGTTAAATTTGCTGGTTTTCTTTTACTTTTCTTTCTCTATTTCTGTATGTCTCTGTCCCTGTCTCTCTCTGTGTGTCTCTGTGTTTCTATAGTTTTATCTCTGTCTGACTATTTCTGTCTTTGTCTCTGTCTGTCTATCTATCTATCTATCTATCTCTAAGAGGCCAGAGGAAGAGAGAGATGCTGGGAAGAATTCCAATGATGTAAAAACAAAAGAAATAATCATTTATTTTATAAAAAGAAATAAGTTGACATTTAAAAAAGTGAATGAATTTAACTAAATATATTTAGAGGAAATATAACTTTAAAAGCAGCTAGGTAATGATTTTCAATTCTTTTCTAAGGGAGTGGGATTAAAAAAGATGTCCACAGATGTTAGATTTTGAAATGCCTATAATGTCATGTGCAAAATGATACATATGCCCTTTTAAAATAATACCAATTCATTAATTCATTGTTATATTATCCTATTTCAGCTATACTGAAAAAAACTATGTTTTCAAGTCTGTGTCATTTCCAGAGCAAATTAATTTTTTGTATATATTTGGTCTGGACTACTGACCAACATCATCTTCTTAAGTTCTCTTTCTACTTCTTGATATTGAAGATTGAGCACTAAAATGTTAGAATCTACATATAGATGTTTTTACTTTTTCAGTGATGGAAACCATTTGATATAGAAATTGTAGAGGGCTAAAACTATTGAGTCAATGCACTGAGGTCAGGACTGCCAAGCACTTGAGGCTAACTACGAATTGGACAATACTCTATGTGCATATGCTTGGAAAATGGTCCTTTCCGCAATCTGTGCTGGCTCAATGATTGGTGTATACAAAGGATTGTAGAAGGGACTAAGGAGTGGAGTAAAACAAGCCAGAGTCACACTCTTCGGTGGTAGACGAGGGAGAAGGTGCTTGCAGAGATTCTCTTCCATCCCCTTCACTTCTACCCCTAAAGACCAAGAATAAAGAACAAGGACTTTTGCTTATCCTGACTCCCGCTGATTCTGGGGTATCCTGTGTGCTAGCATAGTTGTTACAAGAAATGATGGAAAATGTTTCACTTTTTGTTTGCTGGTCTCAATTTATTTGTAATTATGTATTGGTTAAGTTTTATGTCAAGCTTTTGACTGATTTGTTTTTCCCTTTAACCTTTTGGTATTTTATGAGATACAATTTGTATTTTTTTCCATTATATTCCTCTATAATATCTTTTCATTTAATTATTGTTCTAAACTCTTGGTATTTTAATTTCCATGTCTTTGGATTTGGCAAAGAGATGTATATTTTATTAGTTTATGTGGTTTCTGGGATCATTTGGGTTCCTTGTTATGGGAGTGATAAGATTTTGTAAAAAATGGAGATAGTCCATATCAATGTATTGAAAACGCATTGGTGAGAATATTCTCCATACTGATGAAGATTAGAATAAGTTCTTCAGTTAATGGTTTTAGATCATTGCTTGGGTCAATGAATAGTTAAATTATTTGCTTAGAGTAATACAGCTAATATATATTATTGGTAGCATTTGAACTCAGTTTTCCTGTCTCTAAGGCTGCTTTTGATCCATTATTACATTTTGTCATTATGCCTACTTATTTTTTAAATACTCTTTAAAACAGAATTGTTGGTGTCAGTTGAATGTTACTTTTTTTTTTCTCTCAAAAAGAATAGTTCCATGGGAAATTTCCTGAAAAAAAATTATTCTGAATTTACGCAAAGACAAAAATTCAAATTTTTAATTGGGAAAACATATTAAACAATATTTCTTATTTTTTATTTACAAGAAAGAGATTGAATTTTAAAGGCTTTAATTCAATGAGGAATTTCATATCTTTGTTAAGATCATATAAAACTAATAAAGAGATTAGCAAATATGACAGAGCAAAATGAAGCAATAAAACTCCTCCTAATTCATAAATACTATAACAAAATCCAGGAAGAGCTAAACTGAGTACATTTTAGGAAATTCCAAGGAGACATTCAAATCTCCTTATTTTTCTAGCCCAGTTCATTATACAGAGATAGTCAAATGAATAAGATAATTGTGGGTAGAGTTCTAGGGCCTAACACTATATACTGATAGTGAACAAAAACAGAAAGCAGAGCTGTGTCATTCGGTCTAGGAGTTGGAACAAGTATACAGAATGGACCAGTATGGAGACCTATGAATATGAGCTAGTTTAAAGCACAGAATTGAAACTGTACGTCTTAATAAATTCAGTTCATACCTACTCTAAGGTTAAATAATGGTCAAGGATCATAAGCAAAAGTAAGCAGAGATTTTGTGGCTCTGATTCCTCCTCAGAATCATGTATTCAGTCTACAATCCTAGGCTAAAGCCAAAAATAAAATAAGTAGGAAAGGGAGCAAAGAACAAGGAGGAGAATTTAATTCTGGTGGTCTGAAAATAATGAGTCACCCAGATAGCTGACAGGAATTAGAACTAAGAGCAGTCTATTAGAGCTTTAAGCAGAAACAAACCTATAATTATCCTGCCCAGATTCAAAGCATGTTCAAGAATTTAAAGTTCATACCAGGAGGGCGGTAATCAAACTTCACCATAAATCAGATAAATTAGGGTTCGCTAAAAATTTGAAGGTTACTTTCTGCAGCTTTTCTAAAATCACTCAAAAACATAACATTTGGTATCTAAAGAAAGCAGCAAGAAAACCCTACATAATATAAAGCAGAACCAAACAAGGGCACCTGGCCCTTTACAAATCCCTAATCCAAGTAGTAGAACAAGAAGAATTAGAAAACAAAGGGGAAAAATGAGTCATATAAAGACTAATTGTGGAGACCCACAATATCAAAAACCAAAGTCTCAAAAAAAATTAATGTTTTGGGTTATCTAAATTACCTAGAATTTCTGGAAGAATAAACAAGTGTTTTTAATAATTTAAAATGACTTACAATGATGTAAGAAAGCTAAAAGAATGAAATGGAAAAGAATTGATAGTTTTAACAGAAAAACTTGGAAGTATAAATAATAATTTTATCCAAGTAACAAGTTAATGAATCCAGAAGGGCAATAAGAAATTTTAAAATAAATTCAAATCAAATAATGAAAATTAAAAGTTATTTTTCATGAACAAACAACAGATCTGCAAAACAAATGAAAGGGAGAATATTTAAGAATCACTGGATTATCTCAAAGTAATTAGCAAAAAGTTGTGGATTTGAATTTTTTTTAAGTAGGAAAGAAAACTATGTAAACCTAATAGAAACAGAGAAAATATAAATTCTATTATTCTTTCAAAAGAAACTCCAAATGTAATTTATAGAATTTTAACATCCTGAGCTGGAGACAGACACACACACAAAAAAAAGTTCAAAAAAAAAAAAAAGATGGGGAAAAAAAAGATGAGGGGTAAAACAAGAATAATGTATACAATTACAATGATATAAAAATTTGCAACTTTGAAAATCTTTACAATGCACTGACAAGACATAATTTGAGGGGATTGGTGATAAAGCATGAAACCTATACTGCCTAAGAGAAAAATGATGACTCAGGACTCATAATGAGATATTTTGGGATATGCTTCATAAAGAAATTTGTTTACTTCACTATGTATATTTGTTACACAGGTTTGTTTTTCTTTAATTTTCAATGGGGACAGGAGAGAAGTGAAAAGAAATACCTGCTCTTCTTTAAAAAAAATATTTAAATTTTAAAAGATGAGAAGAAAACAAAGATTTCTTGGTTAAAAAACTACAAAAATATTGATGCTATTTTAAAAATGTTTGTTGAAATGTTTTTCATAACTTCACATGTGGTTCCTTAATTTGGGGTGGGAAAAAGGGAGAGAACATAGAACTCAAAAACCTTAAAAACAAAAATTGTTTTGAATATAACTGGGGAAAATAATTCAATAAATTAAAAAAAAAACAAAATAAAATGTTGTTGATTTAAATCAGTTGAACCCAAGATTGTAAAAGAAGAGAAATGGCTATTTGGAAAACCATGAAAAAGTTTTCAATGATTTCAAACAGTTTGCTTCATATTATCAAATATTCTTTTTTTAATATGATATTCAGTCAATAATCATCTATTAAGTACTAAGTATATGCTAGGCATGGTATGAAGAATCAGAAATACAAAGACAAACAAAAAGACGGCCTCTGCCCTGAAAGAGTTTGCATTCAAATGAGAAGAAACAAGCCATAAAAGGAAGCCAAAAAATTGGGGAGGGAGAAACAAATTGGAGATGAAGATGCTTGGTCTTAGATCAGAGGAGAGAAAGTCTCAAGTGAAGCCTGGAGAGAAATGAAGGGAATCCTGGATTCCCTTCTTAAATGGGAGCCATAGGTTTAAAGACATAAGCTTCCAGTTAATATGAAATGGCCTAGCTAGTCAATTCCCCTGATAAACATTCCCATAAAGATTTTAAAAGAAGTCAAAAGAAACAATAATCAACGAAACTAAAGGGAATGTCAATAATCTCTTCCATTCAGTCCAAGAATATATAAGAAAATAGTCAGAAATCAGAGTTTGAAAGATAGATCAGAGACTGATTACATTAAAGGTTGTAGCCTGATTCCAAATACTCATCTCAAACAAAAATAAGGAAACAGGATCTCCAACATTCAAAAGGGACAGAACTGAGCAGAGATGGCTCAACCTTTTCCAAAATACTGGATGGGTTCAAGCCTAATTTTGGCACAAATTTGAAATCCAGAAACTTAGGCCAACTAGTAAAACTAGTCCATGGTCCATTGATAAAAAATGGGCAGTTTGGAAGAAATCTAATTAGAGGGAAGAGATGGATTATCCCAGTGAACTTGAAGGAGATTCAATGGAAACAGAAGGAAAAAAAGAGACGGAAGAAGGAATCAAGACAAGAGGGAGAGAAAAAAATCTCCCAGTCCTTTTGAAACATGAGCTGCAATTTTTCTGTATCTGAATAAGTTTCAACAGTTTTCATATCTTTTTCATATCTTTTCAACATCTTTCATATCTTTTCATGAGAAAAGTTTTCATATCTTCTTTTAAGTATATGTGAGTTCTTTGAAGGCAGGAACTATCTTTGGCCTCTTGTATCTCTATCACTAAACACAATGGATTAATAAATGTTTTCTGACTAACTGACAATCATATGTATTATAATTATATATGTTTGTTTATCTGGAAAATTTTTGAAATAAAAAAGAAGAGAATTTTTAGTAGAAAACTAAAGTAGAAAACTCTTTCCTATGATTTCATTGAGGTAAAGAGCTAGTGCATAATTTAATTCCTTCTACAAACATATTTTTTTGCAATATTTAGTCTTAGATGGTTTCTTAGACCAGAGATAAGTTAAGTGACTCCCCTGTGCACAATACATGTCAGAAAAGAGACTTCAAACTAGATCTTCCTACACTAGCACAAATAAGGGTAACAGTTTTCCTTAAGAATGTCTGATAAGTTGATTTCAAAAGAGATGCTAAGTGAAGCGAACAGAACAGTGTACACAGTAAGTACAATATTGTACAATGACCAACTGTGAATTACAGCTATTTTCAGCAATACAATTATTCAAATGATTCCAAAGGACTCACTCATGATGAAAAATACTATCCATCTTCAGAAAAAGGACAATTGGGGTCTGAATGCAGATTGAAGTCTAATATTTTTATTTTTTGTGGTTTGTGAGATTTTAGGTATACTTTCTTTTGCAACATGGTTAGTATAGAAATATGTTCCACATGATTGCATATGTGTTTCCTATATCCAATTGTTTACCATCTCAGGTAGAGAGGTAGAGGGAGAAATTTTGAAAATTTTAAAAACTTATCTTAAATGTTTTTCAAAGTTCTTACAGAAATTGGGGGAAATAAAATAATTTTTTAAAAAGAAATAATCAATGTAGGTAAAATGAAAGTCAATGTGCATCAAATCTCTCTGATGGTGTTTTGATATACAAGATATGTAGGATTTAATACAAATATAAAAGAAAAAAAGTAAATCCTCAATAGGTAAATCTTCAAGGGATATGAACAGGCAGTTTTCTAAAAAAAAAAAAAAAATTCAAATTATTACCCACTATGTTTAAAAAAAAAACACTCCAATCATTAACAAGAGAAATGAAAAATAAAATACCTCTGAAGTGTTTAGTTTATCCTCATCTAATTAGAAAAGGAACAGTAATATACTATGGTTGGAACTGTGATATGGTCCAACTATTCTGGAAAACAAAATATAAATATATCACACAAAAAAAGGCCACTAAAATGATTTAAATTAAATCATTGTAAAATAAAATAAAAATTTAACAACTCTTATCACTTCAATGATTAATCATGACTCCAGAAAACTGATGGTAAATCAGATTTCCAACCTCATGAAAAAGTGGTGTAAAATGAGAAATACATTACCAGAAGTGGCTACTGGCATACTTATTTGTTATGAGTGATGGTTTTATTTTTTGTGGAAAACATATGGGTGGATGGATAAATGGATAGTAAAAGTAATGGGGGGGGGGGAGGAAGAAAAGAAAAGAGTACCAATAAAACATTAAGAAAAATGCAAGAAATTCAGGAGGGGATACAAACAAGGAAATATTATGCATTGGTATAATCAGGTTAAATTTAAAATGCACATTAAAATATTGTTCAGAATTGAAATTCATGGTATAATATATAATCTTTTTGCTATATTTTTATATTGAAAGGGAAAAGTAGGAAGAATGTTATTCCCCATAACCTTCTGATGCAATATAGTCACAAAATGTAGTTGTACAAGATGGAACTTCATTTTGTGCAGAAAATATATCTGTGTCCTTATCCCTTTATCAGTTTTATAAACGTCAATGATTAAATCAAGAAAGGTTGGTAATTTGCTGCAAAAATTAATCAGCCACACCTCTAGAGACTTTAAGACATTTTAAGTCATGGAAAGTTTAAGAAAAACTAGATTCATTAATACCTGTTAGTTATATTATATTATATTATATTATAATACCCTGTATGAGTGTGGAAGAAATGGAAGATTTTCTCCCAACATTTCTCATGTCATTTTGGAAGCAGAAATAGGCAAGGTCACAGAGACACAGTCAGTAGGGGGATAAAGCAGCTTCCAAGGAGAGCAGCTTCTAGCAATTAAAAGACAAACTATCCAGTCCACCCTCAAAACTCGTTGTGAGAATTTTTCAAAGAGAAGGGACTTCTAAGTTCCAGAGCATAAGCCAAGATGGTGGAGTGAAGTCAGGAAGTTTCTTGAGCCCTCCCAGTTTCCCTCAAAAACCATATGAAACCAAGCCCCTGAACAGAGTCAGACAGAATGAAACCACTCTCCATCTCAAGGTAAACTGAAAAAACTTCAACAAAGGTCAATCTCAGTGGGGTAAAAAGGGTGTTCAGTCCAGGTCAGAGAGACTATGAGAAAACTGAGAGGGTCATCAACTACTTAGTTGCAAATCAGCAGCTAAGACCCCAAGATCTGGCACAAATAAGGGGAGGGAGGTAACTTCCAGTCCCAGCTTGGAAGGCAAACCCTGGGAAACCAGGCTGTTTCCTGAACAAAGCAGGCAAAACCATTCCCTGCAAATACTAAGCATCCTTGTGCAAAAAGCCAAGGCTTGGAACTACACAATAAACTTGGGACAGTGCCACCTTTTCACCAAGAGCAGAAGTGAAAAGAAGAAGAAATACCAAAAGAAAAAGGAAAGAAAATGAACAAGAAACAGAAAATAACCTTGAATATTGAAAGCTACTTTGGTGACAGGGAAGAGCAAAGCACAAACTCAGAGGAGGACAGAATGTCCACAGAAGAAATCTCAGAGTGAGATAAATGGGTCTTATGTCCAAAAAGGCTTCTTAGAAATGCTAATAAAAGACTTTAAAAGGCAAATGAAAGAAATAGAATAAAAAATGAGAAAAGAAATGAGAGGCATGCATGAGAGAGTCAACAGTTTGGAAAAGTAAGAGAAAAAAATTTGTTTGAAGAATACTTAAACAGTAGAATAAATCAAATAGAAAAGGATATAAAAAAGATAACTAAAGAAAATCACACATTAAAAATCAGAACAGGACAAATGGAAGATAATGACTTTTTTAATACAGCAAGAATAAGCCAAACAAAATAAAAAGAATGAAAAAATAGAAGAATATGTGAAACACCTCATTGGCAAAACAGCCAACCTAGACAAATCAAGAAGTGAAAATTTAAAAATTATTGGCCTACATGAAATCCACGACCAAAAAAGAGTCTGAATAGCATTCTACAAGAGGTCATTAAGGAAAATTGTCTAATATTCTAGAAATAGAGGGGAAAGTACTGATTGGAAGAATCCATTAATCACCTCTAGAAAGAGATCCTACAAAGAAAACATCAAGGAATATCGTTGTGAAACTCCAAAACTATAATCTCAAGGAAAAAATATTTCAAGCTGCCAGAGAAAAACAATTCATATATCAAGAAGCAACAGTCAGGAATACCCAGGATCTGGCAGCTTCTACAATAAAAGATCAGAGAGCCTGGAATACCATATTCTGGAAAGAAAACAATCTGTGGTTACAACCAAGAATTAACTACCCAGTGAGACTTGTAATCATCTTTCTGGGGAGGAGATGGAACTTCAAGGAAGTTGGAGTTTTTCAATTATTTCTACTGGAAAAAAAAACAGAACTAAAAAAAATGTAATCTACAAACACAGGACTCAATAGAGTCATAGAAAAGTCATTGGGAAAAAACATTTATATAAAGGTTAAAATGTTTAAATCTCTAGATAGGAAAATAATATTTATAACTCTTGCAAATTGTATCTGTCACTGGAGGTGAGAGAAGGGAGAATCACATGGAAAGAGAATGTGGTTGTAAATGGTCCCTCATGTGATGGTATCAGAGAAAAAGACATTAAAGGGGGGTAAAAGGTCTGCACTGAAAAAGAGTAAAGGGGGGGAGGGGAGTGTTATATTAGTTCCATTTGTTCAGACAAAGAAGTGCAAAGGATCTGTTACAATCCAGAGAAAGAAGGGAGGGGGATGAGCATTGTCTAATGCTTGATCTCATCTGTTTTGTCTCTAAGAGGGAATAACTTAATCATTCAGTTGGATATAGAAATTTATCTATCTTAAATTACCTATCTAAAAGAAGTAGAAGAAAGAAAAGAAAAGGGAAGGAGAGGAGAGAAAGAAGGGCAGAAACACTAGGGGAAAAGGTAAGAGAAGTGGGGGAAGGGTTGATAAATGATAAGGTAGTGGGTGAAATGGGTTAAAAAAAACACTAGTAAGAGAAGGGAAAAGGGGTGATAGGAGATAAGGTAGCTGTTGGGGTGTATTAAAAAAAAACACAAGATTAAGGACCAAGTGGAACAAGAGAACAAAAATATATAGGGGAGAAAATTGGATGGAGGGAAATACATAGCTGGTAGTCATAACTATTAATGTGAATGAGATAAACTCTCCCATAAAATGGAAGCAAATACCAGAGTGGATTAAAAAATAGAATCCTATAATATGTTGTATATAAGAAACACATTTGACACAGGCACATACAGAGTAAAGGTAAAAGTCTGGAACACAATTTATTATGCTTCAGCTGAAGCAAAGAAAAAAAAGAGAGAGAGAAGTGGCAATTCTGATCTTAGATAAAGCAAAAGTAAAAATAGATCTCATTAGAAGAGATGAGAGAAAGTACATCTTGATAAAAGGCACAAGAAATAATGAAGTATTAACAATACTAAATGTGTTTCATCAAGTGGTAAAGCAGGCAAACTCTTAGAGAAACTATTAAGCCAGTTACAGGAATATAGAGACAGCAAAAGTATTCCAGTGGGAGACCACAACCTTCTCCTTTCAGAATCAAGACAAATCTAACCACAAAATAATTAAGAAACTAGGGAAGTTAATAGAATCCTAGAAAATCTAGATATGATAGACCTCTGGAGAAAACTGAATAGTGACAGAAAGGAAGACATGTTTATCTCAGCAATACATGGCACCTACACAAAAACTAACCATGAATTAGGCCATAAAAATCTCACAATCAAATGCAAAAAGGCAGAAATAGCAAATGTTTCCTTTTCAGATCACAGTACAATAAAAATATATTAAATAAAGGACCAGGAAAAGATAGACTAAAAACCAATTGGAAATTAAATAATTTAATTCTAAAAGATGAGTGGCTCAAACAACAAAACATAGAAACAATTTCATTTCCATAATTTCATCCAAGAAAATGACAATAATGAGACAATATACCAAAACCCATAGGATGCAGCCAAACCATTTCTTAGGAGAAATTTTATATTTCTAAATAGCAACATAAATAAAATAAAGAGGAGGTTAATGAATTCGACATGCAACTAAAAAAGCTAGGGGGAAAAAACAAGTGAAAAAAAAAAAACAATTAAATACCAAATGAGAAATTTTGAAACTTGTAGTGATCTGGTTGGTTTTCTGGAGGTCTTCTGGACCAGCCTTCTTTTCAGCAGAGTAATCACTACGAGAATAGCCAGAAATTCTTTATTATCTTCTTCACAGTCTAGTTTCCTTGCCTGGGGCCCAGGCCAGCTTTCTTGAAGTCCTCCAGAATATGTCTTAGTTTCTGTGAGGGAGGCAGGAGGAACACCACGACTGTCTCTGTCTTGATGTCTGTCTCAGTCCAAGAGCTTGTGCTTCATCTTCCAGCTTTCTGTCTTCTCTGAGTGTGTCACTGAGCCCTTTCCAAGTCTGTTCTAGTCCCTCATGGTGGTAGGAGATGAAATAAAAGTCTCTCTGAATACAAGGGCTTGTGCTCCAGTCTCCAGCAATCACAAAGGTAGGAGATGGAATAAATGTCTCTCCTTGGCTCTGAGAGGAGCACCTCCAGTGCTCTGTCTTCTCAGAGTCTGTCTCTGAGCCCCGTTCGATTCTGTCTCTGGCCGAGTTTGTCCTAGTTTATATGCAGTATACTGAATATAAACCAATCACTAGAGAACCATTATTTGTTGTAAGATTAAATCAATCATACTGAACTAGAGAACTATTAATCACCATGCTAAACGAGATAACCATTGTCTTATCAATTCCACTTAGTTAACACCTTGTTTAAATCAATTATACTGAGACTTAAGTATCCTGCCCTTTACAGAAACTCAAAGGAGAGATTAATAAAATAGAAACTAAGAAAACTATTGAGTTAATAAAGAAAACTCAGAGTTAGTTTTATGAAAAAACTAACAAACTGGATAAACCTTGGTTAATTTGATCAGAAAAAGGAAAGAAAAAATAAAACATTGCCAGTATCAAAAATGAAAGGGGTGAACTTACCACTAATAAAAAAGAAATTAAAGCAATAATTAGGAGCTATTTTGCCCAATTCTATGGCAGCTAGTCTAACAATCTAACTGAAATAAATGAATATTTTTTAAAATATAAATTGTTTGGGTTACTAGAAGAAGAAATAAAATACTTAAATAGTCCCATTTTAGAAAAAGAAAATGAACAAGTCATTAATGAACTCTCTATGAAAATATCTCCAGGGCCAGATGGATTCACAACTGAATTCTATCAAACATTTCAACAACAATTTATTCCAATACTATGTAAACTATTTGGAAAAATAGGAAAAGGAGTACTACCAAATTCCTTCTATGACACAAAGATAGCAGTGATACTTATACCAGGAAGGGCCAAAAGAAAGAAAGAAAATTACAGAACAATCTCCCTAATGAATATTGATGCAAAAAATTTAAATAAAATAATAGCAAAGAGATTATAGCAACTTATCTCCAGAATAATACACTATGGGATTTGTAGTAGAAATCCAGGGCTGGTTCAATATCAGGAAAATTATTACCATAATTGACCATATCAATAACAAAACTAACAGAAAAGATGATAATCTCAATAGATGCAGAAAAAGCTTTTGACAAGATACAACACCCATTTGTACTAAAAAAAAAAAAAAAAAAGTACTACAGAACATAGGGATAAAGGAAGTTTTCCTTAAAACAATTAGCAGTATATGAGGATGTATTCTGATGAAAGTAGATTTCTTCGACAAAGAGATCTAACTCAGTTTCAATTGATCAATGATGCACAGAAGCAGCTACACCCAAAGAAAGAATACTGGGAAATGAATGTAAACTGTTTGCATTTTTGTTTTTCTTCCTGGGTTATTTTTACTTTCTGAATTGAATTCTTCCTGTGCAACAAGAGAACTTTCAGTTCTGCACACATATATTGTATCTAGGCTATACTATGATATATTTAACATGTATAGGACTGCTTGCCACCTGGGGGAGAGGATGGATGGAGGGAGGGAGGGGAAAAGTAGGCACAGAAGTGAGTGCAAGGGATAATATTATAAAAAATTACCCAAGCATGGGTTTGGTCAATAAAAAGTTATAATTATGAAAAAAATTAAAAGAAAAGAAAAAAAACAATTAGCATTTATCTGTCTAAAACTTACAGAAAATATTATTTGTAATGGAGAGAACATGGACATATTCCATTATGCTTAGGGATGAAACAAGAATGCCCATTATCACCACTATTATTCAACACTGTACTGGAAATGTTGGCTTTAGCAATAAGAAGTGAAAACTAAATTAAAGGAATTAGAATAGGCAGTGAGGAAATAAAACTATCACTCTTTTGCAGATGATATGATAATATACTTAGAGAATTCTAGAAAATCATCAAAAAATCGACTGGAAACAATTCACAGCTTTAATAAATTTTCAGGATATAAAATAAACCCACACAAATCATCAGCATTTCTATATATTATTGACAAAATCTATCAGCAAGAGATAGAAAGAGAAATTCCATTTAAAATTACTCTAGATAAAATAAAATATTTGGGGGGGGGGTCTATCTGCCAAGAACTATATGAACAAAATTACAAAACACTTCTCACACAAATAAAATCACATCTAAATAATGGGGAAAATATCAATTGGTTATGGCTAGGCAAAGCAAATAGAGTAAAAATGACAATTCTGTTTAAATTGGTCTGCTTGTTCAGTGCCATACCAATCAAACTGCCAAAACGTAATTTTATAAAACTAGAAAAAATAATAACAAAATTCATCTGGAAGAACAAAAGGTCAAGAATATCAGGGCAATTGATGAAAAAAAAATACAAAGGATGGAGGTTTAGCAGTTCCAAATCTAAAACTGTATTATAAAGTAGCACTAATCAAAACCATTTGGTATTGGCTAAGAAATAGAGTAGTGGATCCATGGAATAGGTTGGATACACACAACACAATAATCAAGGCCTATAGCAAGCTAGTATTTGATAAACCCTTCAACTCCAGCTTTTGAAATAAGAACTCACTATTTGACAAAAATTGCTGGAAAAACTGGAAAATGATATGTCAGAAACTTGGCATACACCTAAATCTCACACCCCATACCAAATTAACATCAAAATGGATACATGATTTGAACATAAAGGGTGATAGCATAAACAAATTAGGAGAACAAGAGATAATTTACCTATCAGATCTTTGGAGAAAGGAGGAATTTATGACCAAAAAAGAACTAGAATACATTATAAAAGGCAAAATGGACAGTTTTGTTTACATTAAATTAAAAAGATTTTGCACAAATAAAACCAACAGAAAAAAGATTACAAGGGAAGTACAAACTTGGGGGTGGGAGGGAATCCTTATAGCCAGCATCTCTGATAAAGATCTCATTTCTAAAATATATAAAGAATTGTGTCAAATTTATAAGAATACAAGTCATTCCCCAATTGATAAATAGTTAAAGGATATGAACAGACAATTTTCAGATGACAAAATTAGTCATTTATAGTTATATGCAAAAATTCTCTGAATCACTATTGATTAGAGAAATGCAAATTGAAACAACTCTGAGGTACCACACATCATACCTCTCAGATTGTCTAAGATGACAGGAAAAGATAATGATAAATGTTGGAGGCAATATGGGACAATAGATCATATCAGTAACAAAAACAACAGAAATCATAATAATCTCAATAGATGCAAAAAAAGTTTTTGACAAAATTCAGCACCCATTTTTATTTCAAAACATTAGAGAGCATAGGGATAAAAGGATCTTTCCTTAAAATAATAAACAGCATCTATCTAAAACCTACAGCAAGCATTATTTATAATGGAGAGAAGTAGGATGCATTCCAATAAGATCAGGAGTGAAACAAAGATGTCCATTGTCGGTATGCATTGTTAGTAGAGTTGTGAACTGATCTATTCTGGAACTATGCTCAAAGAATTATCAAATTGTGTAATTGTGCATATCCTTTGACCCAGCTGTGCCATTACTGGCTCTGTATCCCAAGGAAATCATAAGGGAGGGAAAAGGATATGTATAAAAAGGTTTGTAGCAGCAATTTTTGTAGTAGTAAAGAATTGGAAAAAGAATAGATGCCCATCAATTGGGGAATGACTGAACAATTTCTTGCACATGAAGATAATGGAATATTATTGTCTATAAAAAATGATGAACAAACTTCTTATATAAAGGCTAGGAAAGATTTATGTGAATTGATGCTGAATTAAACAAACAGAACCAGGAATACATTGTACATAATAACAATAAAATCATGTGATGATCAATTATGAAAGGCTTGGTTCTTTTCAGTGGTTCAGTAATCCAATGCAATCTCATTAGATTTTGAGTAGGAAATGCTATCTGCATTCAGTAAAAGACCTTCAGAGACTGAATGTAAATCAAAACATGCTATGTTCGCATCTTTTTTTTCCTGTTATTTTTTTTTCTCTCTCCTGAGATTTTTCCCTTTTGCTCTGATTTTTCTCTCCCAAAATGATTCATAAAGCAATATGTATTAAAAATAAACTTTTAAACAATTGAAAAAAAGGTTTTTAAAGAGAAGGGACTTCTAGTTTTTTTTAGTACCTACAGTTGTAAGTTGTCTTTGTACCATTTATAACCTGTAAGTATAATTCATTACCAGCACATTTTATTTTGAATGCACTATTGATGATTTATCTATGGGTGAAGACACCTGAAGTTTTTGGAAGGAATAATGTTTAAATACTGTTGTTTCTATTCCATATAAGTAAAAGCCATTGCTAAGAACTGAATGCATCTCCTGTTACTAGAAAGTATATGGCACCTTAACATATTTAACATGTATTTGGACTATCTTCCATATAGGGGAGGAGGTGGGGGGAAAGGAGGGGAAAAGTTGGAACAACTTTTTTATTTTTTGCAAGAGTCAATGTTGAAAAATTATCTGTGCATATGTTAAATTTTTTAAAAAATAAAAAAAAAATGTATATGGGAGGTGAAGATGGATGAGACAGCTTAATGAGATTATAATGTTATGTTCCTAACACTAAAAGTTTGTACTGGAGGAACCAAGATGGCTGAGAAGGCACACATGACTTTTTAAGCTCCTCTCATACCCTCACTACTAATTACTAAATTCAGCCTCAAAAATTAGCGCTTGACTGGTAAAATTCACAAAGATTCAAGTACAACAATTTACCAGCCAAAGATAATCTGGAAGATCACCAGAAAAGGTTTGTCCTGATCAGCGGGAGCAGGCCAGCACAAGCAGGGAGATAGAACCAGAGATTAGCATACTGAGCAGATCGGGGCGGGGGGTGGTCTCTGTGGCTGGAAAATTTACAGGGAGGATTCTACCACAGATTGACTGCTCTGCTTTGGTTGCAAAGCAGTAGACCTGCTGAGAAATTAAAGCCAAAAGGTAGAGAGTACTCTAAAAAATGAACCTAATAGGATCTGGCTATATCCACCCAAAACTGGAAGTGAGTGACTCAGCACAGACCACAGCACAGCTGTGAAGCCACATTCTGCAGCACAGGGCTTTCACCTGGGGCAGTCACAAATCTGCAGTGGGGGGGAGGGGCCCAAGCCCAGGGCAGTCTCTAATCTGCACAGTTGGGGGCTTGGCCTGGAACAATAGAACTTTCACAGCACAACTGTGCTCCCCAGGGCAGAGACACTTCTGGTGCCATGAAGGGCTATTCACAGGGCAACTGCTAATACCCACAGCAGGCTTTAGCCTGGGGCTGTGACACTTTCACTGCTCAACCTCTAGACCCATGGCAGTCACAAATCCACACAACAGGGCTGGTTAGCAGGGCACTTCCACATTTCTGCCTGTGCTACCCAGCCCTGAGTCACTTCTGGTGTGGAAGTTTTCCCAGAGCACTTCCACAATTCAGCCACTCTTTGCAGCCCATTGGCAGGATAGCTACTGTCCCTATACCTATCCCAACTCTGCAGAGGAAGCTGGTAACCTCCTTGCCCTGAAGGCAGACCCTACAGGCTTTGTAAAAAAAAAAAAATGAGTAAAAAAGCCAAAAGGACCATCGATATCTTCTATACAGAAAGAGAGAAGTTTTTCAACTCCCAGGAGACTAATAGCAGACAGTCTCCAGACAAAACCCCCAAGGGGGATATAATCTGGTTCCCATAATACAAAGCTCTCCTAGAAGAAACTATAAAAAATCTTTAAAGAGAGGTAGAAGAAAAATGGGGAAAGGAAAGAGAAGCTATGCAAGAGAGTAACAACTCCCTGAAATGTGAATTGTAAAAGGTAGAGAACTCCCAGAAAGTGCAGGGAAACATAATTTGTGAATTGGAAAAGGTAAAGAACTCCCAGGAAAGTAGGATTTGTGAGTTGGAAAAAGAAAATAACTCAATTAAAAAAAAATTAGTGAAACAGAAAAAATTCCATAGAGCAAAATAACTCATTTAAAAACTCAATTGGACATATACAAAAAGAAATTTAAAAAAAAAGCTAATGAAGAAAATAACTCATTAAAAATCAGAACTAAACAAATAGAAATAAATGATTCATTGAGAAATCAAGAATCAGTCAAGCAAAACCAAAAAAAAAAGGAAAATTTGGAAAAAAAATGTTAAATATCTACTTGGAAAAACAGCAGATCAAGAAAACAGATCTAGGAGAGATAATCTTAGTATCATTGGACTTCCTGAAAATTATGATAAAAAAAAAAAGCCTAGATACTATTTTACAGGTAATCATCAAAGAGAACTGCTCATATGTAATAGAATCAGAATGTAAAAGAGGCATTGAAAGAATTCGTTATCTTCTGAAAAAGACCCTAAAATAAAAACTTCAAGGAATATTGTGCCTAAATTTCAAAACGATGAAAGTAAGGACAAAATATTATAAGCAGCCAGAAAAAAAAAACCCTCAAATACTGAGGTGCCACAATAAGTATCACTCAAGATCTGGCCACTTCCACATTAAAGAATCAAAGGGCCTGGAATCTGATCTGGAATCTGATATTCTGAAAAGCAAAAGAACTTGGAATGCAGCCAAGAATAAACTACCCAGCTAAGCTGAGCATTTTCTTCCATGGTAGAAGATGGACATTTAATGAAACAGATGAATTCCATTTGTTTCTAAGGAAAAAACCAGAACTAAACAAAAAATTTGATCTCCAACACAGGACTCAAGAGAAGCAGAAAAAGGTAAAAAGAACTCTTGAGAACTGTATTTCTGTTGTGGATATACATAAAAACCATATGTATAATTTTATTTTACTGATATAACATAAAAAAGGGAAGTAGAAATGGAAAGGGGATAGTGTCAGAAAAAAGGAAAAGGGGAGCTAAAAAGAGGGAAACTACATGTGATGATGAGGCAAAGGAAAACTCTCATATCTGAGGGAACTTAGAGAGGGGGAGGAACATTGTGTGAATCCTGCTCTCATCAAGAGTTGGCTCAAAGAGAAAATAATTGACATATTTGTTTTACAGAGAATCTTCTCTCACCTCATTAAAAAGTGGGAGAGGAAAAGGGAAAAGGAAAAAAGAGTAATAAGTGAAGGGTACAAGAAAGGGGAAAGGATTCAAAGGGAGGGGAGAGGGATCCTAAAGAGGGAAAGCTGCGTGACACAAGGGGGAACCAATAGGTTTAATACTAGGGAAGGGGGGAAGGAGAGCAAGAAAAATAAAAGCATAATCTGGGGATATTGGGATGAAAGGAAATACAGAATTAGTAATTTTAACCATAAATGTGAATGGGATGAACTCTCCCATAAAGCGGAGATGGATAGAAAACTGGATCAAAAGTCAAAACCCTACAATATGTTGTTTACAGGAAACACATTTAAAACAGGGAGATATATACAGAGTAAAGGTAAAAGGCTGGAGCAGAATCTATTATGCTTCAGGTGAAGTAAAAAAAGCAGGAGTAGCCATCCTTATCTCAAACTGGCTCAAAGAGAAAATAATTGACATATTTGGTTTACAGAGAAACTTCTGTCACCTCATTTAAAAGTGGGAGAGGAAAAGGGGGAAAAATAAGAGTAATAAGGGAAAAGTTCAAGAAAGGGGAAGGAATTAAAAGGGAGTGGGAGAGATTCTAAAGAGAAAGAGCTGCATAAGGCAAGTGGTGCCCATAAGTTTAATACTGGGAAAGGGGGAAGAGGGAGGTAAGAAAAAGAAAAGCATAATCTGGGGATAATAAGATGACAGGAAATACAGAATTAGTCATTTTAACTTTAAATGTGAATGGGATAAAATCTTCCTTAAAGCAGAGGCAGATAGCAGACTGGATCAAAAGTTAGAACCCTACAATATATTGTTTACAGGAAACACATTTAAAGCAGGTAGATACATATAGAGTAAAGGTAAAAGGCTGGAGCAGAATCTATTGTGCTTCAGGTGAAGTCAAAAAGGCAGGGGTAGCCATCCTTAGATCAAGCAAAGGCAAAAATTGATCTAATTAAAACAGTTAAGGAAGGAAACTATATCTTGCTAAAGGGGAGCATAGACAATGAAGCAATATCAATATTAAACATCTATGCACCAAGTGGCATAACATCTAACTTCCTAAAGGAGAAGTAAAAGAGTTGCAGGAAGAAATAGACAGTAAAACTATAATAGTGGAAGATCTCAACCTTGCACTCTCAGAATTAGATAAATTAAACCACAAAACAAATAAGAAAGAAGTTAAAGAGGTAAATAGACTATTAGAAAAGTTAGGTATGATAGATCTTTGAAAAAAACTGTATGGAGACAGAAAGGAGTACACTTTCTTCTCATCAGTTCATGGAACCTATACAAAAATTGACCATATAGTAGGACATAAAGACCTCAAAATTAAATGCAGGAAGGCAGAAATAGTAAATGCTTTCTTTTCAGATCACAATGCAATAAAAACTACATTCAACAAAAATTTAGGGGTAAATAGACCAAAAAGTAACTGGAAACTAAATTATCTCATCTTAAAGAATGATTGGATGAAACAGCAAATTATAGACACAATTAATAATTTCATTGAAGATAATGACAATGATGAGACATCATACCAAAATTTGTGGGATGTAGCCAAAGCAGTAACAAGGGGAATTTTATATTGTTAGAGGCTTACTTGAATAAAATAGAGAAAGAGAAGATCAATGAATTAGGCTAGCAACTTAAAAAGCTAGAAAAAGACCAAATTAAAAACTAAACTTGAAATTCTAAAATTAAAAGGCGAAATTAATAATATTAAAAGTAAAAAATAAAAAACTATTGAATTAATAAATAAAACTAAGTGTTGGTTTTATGAAAAAACCAATAAAATACATAAACCTTTGGTAAATCTGATTAGAAAAAAGAAAGAAGAAAATAAAATTGTTAGTCTTAAAAATGAAAAGGGAGAACTTTCCACCAACGAAAAGGAAATTAGAATGATAATAAGGAGTTGCTTTGCCCAACTTTATGCCAATAAATTTGATAACCTAAGTGAAATGAATGACTGCCTCCAAAAATATAGGCTTCCCAGATTAACAGAGGAGGAAGTAAATTGCTTAAATAGTCCCATTTCAGAAAAAGAAATAGAACAAGCTAATAATCAACTCCCTAAGAAAAAATCCCCAGGACCAGATGGATTTACATGTGAATTCTACCAAACATTTAAACATTAAACATTTAAAAAACAATTAACTATTGCTATATAAACTATTTGAAAAAAATAGGGAATGAAGGAGTCCTACCAAATTCCTTTTATGACACAGACATGGTACTGATAACTAAACCAGGTAGGTTGAAAACAGAGAAGGAAAATTACAGACCAATCTCCCTAATGAAAATTGATGCTATAATCCTAAATAAAATATTAGCAAAAAGACTACAGAAAATCATCCCCAGGATAATACACCATGACCAAGTAGGATTTATACGAGGAATGCAGGGCTGGTTCAGTATTAGGAAAACTATTAGTATAATTGACCATTTCAATAACCAAATTAATAAAAACAATATGAACATCTCAATAAGTACAGAAAAAACATTTGATAAAATCCAACATCCATTCCTATTAAAAACGTTTAAGTATAGGAATAAATGGACTTTTCCTTAAAATAATCAGGAACATCTATTTAAAACCATCAGTAGGCATCATATGTAATGGGGATAAACTGCAACCATTCCCAATTAAGATCAGGAGTGAAATAAGGTTGCCCACTATCACCATTACTATACAATATTGTATTAGAAATGTTAGCTTCGGCAATAAGAGTTGAGAAAGAGATTAAAGGAATTAGAGTAAGTTATGAGGAAACCAAATTGTCATTCCTTGCTGATGATATGATGGTATACTTAAAGAACCCCAGAGATTCTACTAAAAAGCTATTAGAAATAATCCACACCTTTAGCAAAGTTGCAGGATACAAAATTAACCACATAAGTCATCAGCATTCTTATATATCACTAACAAGATCCAACAATTAGAGTTACAAAGAAAAAGAATTGCAAATTAAGACAACTCTGAGATACCACTACACACCTCTCAGATTGACTAGAATGACAGGGAAAGATAATGCAGAATGTTGGAGAGGATGTGGGAAAACTGGAACATTGCTACATTGTTGGTGGAATTGTGAATGCATCCAGCCATTCTGGAGAACAATTTGGAACTATGCTCAAAAAGTTATGAAACTATGCATAACCTTTGATCCAGCAGTGTTACTACTGGGCTTATATCCCAAAGAGATCTTAAAGAAGGGAAAGGGACCTATATGTGCAAAAAAGTTTGTGGCAGCCCTCTTTGTAGTCACCAGTAACTGGAAACAGAGTGGATGCCCATCAATTGGAGAATGGCTGAATAAATTGTGATATATGAATATTATGGAATATTATTGTTTGGTAAGAAATGACCAATAGGATGATTTCAGAAAGGCCTGGAGAGACTTACATGAACTGATGTTGAGTGAAATGAGCAGGACCAGGAGATCATTATATACTTCAACAACAATACTATATGATGATCAATTCTGATGGACGTGGCCCTCTTCAACAATGAGATGAACCAAATCAGTTCCAATAGAGCAGAAATGAATTGAACCAGCTACACCCAGCAAAAGAACTCTGAGAAATGAGTATGAGCCACTACATAGAATTCCCAATCCCTCTATTTTTATCTGAATGCATTTTTTTATTTCCTTCACAGGTCAATTGTACAATATTTCAAAGTCTGATTCTTTTTGTACAGCAAAATAATTGTATGGACATGTATACATATATTTTATTTAACATATACTTTAACATATTTAACATGCATTGGTCAACCTGCCATCAGGGGAAGGAGGGGAAAAATTGGAACAAAAGGTTTTGCAATTGTCAATGCTGAAAAATTACCCAGGCATATATCTTGTCAATAAAAAGCTATAATAAACAAAATAAATAAAATACTTTTCTCACAAATGAAAAAAAAATCAATAAACCAGTTTGCTTTAAAAAAATAAATAAATAAACGTTTGTGCCTATACTATGGAGATGTAGCCCATCTATCTTGAGGTCCAGAGCTTCACCAAGCTACCACAGATGTCCACACCTCAAAAACATTTTTTAAAAACTTGGCAGAAAAAACTCTCAGAATTTTAAGTAGAGTTTCCATAGAAGATTTATGGAAATACATGAATAATTTTTTTAAAGGATGGGAAGGCAAGGATTGGTTATGATTTCTACCAGTAGCAAGAAAACCTATACTCATTACATCATTAAGTCACTAAAGCATCAACATAACTGGTTAATTCCTGCCCTAAAAATTATATATACTATCATATTATAAAATAGTAATATTATGAGAGAATAGTCTATGATGCATCTAATAAACTCAGTAAATAATCAGTTGGTCCCAGAGTCTTTTTGGATATATTTCTCAAGAAACAATTGCATCTTTCTCACAGGAAAATTTCCTATTGTTTTGTAGTCATCAGTTACTACTTACATGCAAACTTACCATATATAAGATTAATTTTAAAGAAGGAGTTGTCATGTCTTTGAATGGTAATGTCACCCTTTAAACTGGAATTCACTGAAGGAAATTCAACTGCAAAAGGTTCTTCTAAAGTTGCAGCTGCTGAGCTCGGAAAGCCTACAAGGTCCTCATGATACATAATCTTTGTTATGTCAGCATTTCCATAAGAGCTATGTAAAAAAAAAAAAATCAGTCATTTAGGTTCTGTGTTAGTAGAAGCAATTAATTAGGGAATTTGGATTAGATGATTGTTGAAGAATATATGATTCTATACTTCATTCTAAAGTCATTTAAAAAAAACTCAAGATAAGTACCACTCAAGTTTTAAATTAAAGCAAAGATTTATTGATGTGGTTCTTCCTTTCTATTGTTCTCTGAAAATCTATCACAATAAACAATTTATTTTATGAAGAAATTGAAAACATCAGAATACTCATTACCTTCATATTTCTACAAGAAGCATATTAGGAGCAGTGCAATGGGGTAAATCCATGAAGAAATCCATTTTCCCTGCTGTCAAATTATGTTATGTTATCATTGGCATAATATAAAGGCCAAGAATATACAAGTCTTTTCTCTAAGCTTGGAAGGGAAATGCTCTTATGAATTTTTTACAAATGTGACAAACTTAGCAAAGAATTGATAGGCCATAAAAAAATGCAATTTGGATTTATAGTTCTTTCCAGTTTAAGAACAGAACAAAAATATCAGGTTTTACTATGAAAAAGATGTGTAGGGACTACGCAAAAGTATGGGACTCTCAAGGAGAATCAAAAAAAGGGAAAAGTGGTGTGTTGTATCCCATAACAAACACTATATATTTAATGGCAGTAGGAGTCCACCATATCTGTAATTAATTTGAGAACATGAGAGGGGACAAGCAAAAACATGTTTAACAATGTTAAAAACCATGTTTTTAAAAACATGGAATGCTCACTCCATGAGTTGGAGTGCTGAAAGAAGCAAACCAACAAGAGGAATAGTTGACCTCTACCCTACTCTAAACTTAGTTCTGTTCAATTATGTTTTTCTTTTAGCTCCATGAAAGAATGCCAGCCCTTGAATTGTCTGATGTCCCTTTGTTTGTGGCATGAGGGCTCAATGGGAGTTAAACCCAGTAGAAAGGAACTTTTCCTAATTCAGAACCCAAAACCCAGCTAGCCTTTTAGAGAGCATTATGTGAAATGGATCATTTTGATCCCATCAAATTAAAAAGATTCTGTACAAATGAATCCAATGAAGCCAACATTAGAAGGAAAGTAGGAAACTAGGGAAATGTTTTTTTAAGTTTTTCTGGTAAAGCCCTTCTCATACATATGAAATGCATATGTACATGAAATGAGTCCTATTTATGAGAATATGAATCACTGTCCAATTCATAAATGGTCAAAAGATATGAACAGGTAGTTTTCAGAAGAAATCAAATATTTATGTATAATCTATATGAAATAATTTTTTAAAAAATTTTGCCTCTTTTATTCAATGCTAAAAATACTTGAGAGTCAAGTTATGTCTTTAAATAAGCTGAGAAGTGAGAGGCAGTGGAGAAGGGAGAAAATAATTTCCAGGAGGATTTGTGGGGGTATATTTTTGTTTGATCCATGTGAAAAGAAAACAAAGAACTGAGATACAAGAAAAGCATTGATTCAATAATGGTTCCATAAGAATAAGGATTTGGGGAAGATGAACAGATGTTATAAAAATTAGAAATTTGATATTTTAAAAATTGGAAACCTCAAAGTAATAGTTTTCTGATAAAATCTCCATTAAGAATAGTGTCAGTACCTTGCTAGTTAAGCTTACTTCTCAATTCACCAGGTTTATCAGTTGTATTTCATGAATCATAATATACAAAACATCTTGGCTGGAAAGCAAAATAATTTTTTTAAAAATTCTAATCTAAACCAATCCAGTGTGGTTCCAAAAGTACAGGGTTTTTGTTTTCATTTTGGGGTGAATACTGTTTGAACATTAACTTCAGTAATAGCAATAGGCAAATCACAATGTTGCAGTAAATAATACAGTGCAACTCATGACAGAACCTCCAAGAGAGAAGGGAGAAGGGAGAAAGAGCAACACATGCTTCATCCCACTTTAGATGGTTTTATTCAACATGGGACTTATTGTGGGGACCAAAAAGACAACTTTCAAAAAGGAGTATAAATTACTGACGGGGAACATTCCCTAGATTCATTCTTTTTTCTCCTTTTTATATTTATTTTCCAAATTTATTTTATTTGAAAAAAAGAAAAAGAAAAACAGAAAAGCAATACAAAACAAAATGAAACAAAATAAGAGAGAACATTGTCATGTTATATAACAATACCTATTTAAGATAATATATATATTATATTGATGTGTCCATCTTTTCTTTACTTCCTTGTATATTGTTCTTTTGTTTTCTGCTGTGCATCTTCTTTTGCTTCCTTTTTTCCCCCTTTCATTTCCACCACCACCACCAACCAAGCTAAAGTTAAAAAAGGATATACTTATACAGAGGTAGATATGTGTATATGTGTATGTAAATATATACATATATATTTACAGATACACATCTCCCTTTCATTTGCCCCCATCCTCAAGCAAGCTACAGTTAAAATATATTTATATTTTATATATTTATATAGATATATACATATATATGTATATAGATATATAGATATATCTATACATATAAATACATACTCACGTATACTAACACCCCAAATACACACACACACACACACACACACACACACACATACATCCACTTTCCTATTCTTGCTGACTCATTAAATCCTACTCCAATACTTGGCTTACTATTATTTAATCTCCCTCCACCCTAGCATCTTTCCCTTGTCTTCTTCCCTCACCCTTCACTTCCACATCCATCCATCCCTCATCTCTTATTTCTTTATAGATTTTGGGCAGCGCTACACCCTTCATGGTATATATGTAGTGCTCCCTATTAAACCTATTCCTGATATGAATTGGTTTTCGGAACTATAAGCTCTCCTCCCCATCTTTACTGCCTCTGTGTCTAGTCTCAACTTTGTACCTCATTTGCATAACATTATCACCATTTTAATCTTTACTCTGCCAATCTTTTGAGCTTCCCTATAGTTGATGTAAATTTTAAATAAAGTATACATTTCCCATGTTAAAAAAAATTGTCTATATTTAAACAGTTTGTCCATGTTGAGTTCCTTAAAATTGTTCTTTGATATTGTTAATTTTTCTGTTTGGATTTGGTTGATAGAAAGTCCTGAAAATCTATAAATTCATTGAATATCCATTTTTTCTTATTCAAAATTATAATTTTGCTGGATATGATATTTTTGGCCTCAAGCCTAGTTCTTTTCTTATCCGTAGATATGATTCCAGGATCTGTGGTATTTTATTGCAGCTATGGATAAGTCTTGTACAATTCTAATGATAGCTTCAGCATACTTTTTTTTTTCTTTTTTCTTGCAAAATTTCCTCTTGAATCTAGGAGTTACAAAATTTGTCAATAATATTCCTATGTGTTTTCCACAGTGGATTTTTTTTTCTGTTTCTACTTTGCCCTCATGTTCAATCACACCAGGACAATTTGCTAGGATTATTTCCTGTATTATTGTATCAAGGTTCTCTTTTCGGTCATGACATTCTGACAATTCACTCTTTTTCTTTTTTCTTTTTAATCTGTTCACCAGATGTTTTGTTTTTCTTATGGTTCACATTCTGTTCTATTTTCTAAATTTTTATAATCTGTTTTGTTATTTCTTGGTCTCTTATAGCTTCACTGGCGTACCCATACCCAAATTCTAATTATCAAAGAGTTTTTTCATCTTTGAGACTCTATCTCCTTTTCTAATTTGTTAACTTTTCATAATCTTGTTTTTCTTGGATGTTTTTAATTTTTTCTTTATTTTTTTTCTCAATATCTCTCTTTTTTTAATTCCTTTTTGAGTTTTATAAATTATTTCTGGGCAGGGAGCCGTTTCCCATTACTCTTTGGAGTACATTCTTTTTTTTTTTTTTTTTTTAACTAATATGTCTTCCTCTGAAGATGAACCCCTGTCTTCCCTGTTCCCGAAAAATGTTTTGATGTGGGATTCCTTCTTCTTTACCAGCTTATTCTTTTTAATAAGAGGTATTACTGTAAGCACCTCTAACTGTGGGGTTGGAGATGGGACCTCAAGCTTCTCTTCAGCTTTCCCCTCTGACCAGGAGCCCTAAACCAAGAGCTCGACACAAATATCCACAGCCAGAAGCACCCCTGCCTGGCTACTTCTACAGGTTCACCAGGTGCTGGCTCCTCTCTCAGGCCTATGTCTAAGCAGCACAGCTGATCCTGGCATTACTAATCAGTCGAGTTTCACTTTGTCTTCTTGGACTCAAACCCTGACTGAAAAAACAGTCCAGGAGGTAAGAGTCTCAGTGGCCCCTGCTGAGAATTCAGCCACACCCAGTCAGCCTGAGAGGTTCCTACTTGATGCTCCTTCGAAGCTAGCCCAGAAGTGTCTGCACTCCAAGCAGATTAATCCTGGCCTGGACTGGGATCTATTTTCAGATTTTCCTGAGTTATATCAGGAGGACCACTGTTCTGCCCCAAATCTTTATTTCTTTTAACCAATCTATGTTCATCCTGAGGTACAAATTTGTTCTATTTGTAGGGGAAATTGGGAGAACTTGAAATTTACCAACCTATTCCACCATCTTCCCAGAATCCTCCATCATATTCTTCCTTAAAGAGCATCAGTAGAGTAATATCTGTTGCCCGAACCAGATCTGGAAGAAAAATTGAAATTCTTCCCTCCCCTCCAAAACACCACCACAAAACACATACACATACCTTATACAATGATTAATAGATTTTTAAAAATCAAATCACAACACCAATATCACACAACAAATAAGCAACAATAATAAAATTTAAGATGTCTCTTATTACTTGCTAGGTTGGCACCAGGGAGAAGCTTCAATCATTTTGAGCCTAGAATTAGTCTATTATAAAGTAGTCACAAACTTGTCTTGCTTTTTAAACCACCACACTACCAAAAAAGAAAAACAAAACTAGAAACAGTAAACAAAAATAAAAAAAAACTAGTAATGATCAGTTTCTAACAATACATGATTACTCAAAATTAACTAGCATTTTAAATTTGAGTTGGAAGAAAAATGCATTCCCAATAATCCATATCTTACACTAGGAAGGATGCAGAGCAATCGTCATTATATAAAAAATGAATTTTAATTTCTCTTTAGTTTCATGGAAACATTGCTTTTAGTATGTTGCAGACAACACCTTTGCAGAGGAATGACTCAAGGGATACTCCTAGCAGAATACATTTGTGTCTTCTCTTCAGTTTCAGAGGTTCCTGGGGCAGCCAGCATAACCTTGTCAAATATATACTTCAAGAAGTTTGCTTCCCTATTAACACTAGAATCTTCACTAAGACTTTTTCCCATTATTATTTTACTGGAGCCTCAACCTCTGACTCTGGAGTTTCTCATATGCAAAACAGGCAGAGGCGATTGCGATGAGTAGTCTCCCACCAAGCTTCTTTATGAAATTGACTATTTCAAGTTCTTTTGAAAGATGATCAGAATCATTTCATAGACTTTTGTCTGCCAGCACCTTACTGTTAATGTTATTTTTCAACACATCTGGTTGGGCTTTTCTGTGTGCACAGAACATTCTATGAATCTGATGGCCTTTGGAACTGATGACAACTTTTCAAAAGTCCTTGGAGTGATGGGCTTCTGTTTGTTACTGCTAAGTCTCTCAATATTAGAAGTCATCTCTGAGATCAATTTAGGTCCTAACAAAGAAAACAATGGAGCATTTGGACAGTTGTGAGTAACCTCTGATACTCACTTTTTTTTCACATTTTCAAATGAGGATATGGATACCATTAAAACACAGACAAGAAACACATGTCTTCTGTGGATGACTAAGGTTGTAAACTATCCAACTATTCTGAAGAGTAGTATTTTATTCCAAGTACCATAAATAATGTTCTTTTTCTTTGTCCCAGCAAATATCTATATCCCAAAAAGATCAAAGAAAAATGAAAAGGACCTATGTATACAAAAATATATATAGTAGCTTTTTTATGATGGCAAAGAACTGAAAATTGGAAATGATTGAAACAAGTTATAGCATATGATTGTGATAGAATACTATTGTGCTATAAGAAATTCTGAGCAGAATATTTTCAGAAAAACATGGAAAGACTTACATGCAACCTGATGCAAAGTGAAATGAACAGAACCAGGAAAACACTGTACAATATTGTGTAAAACTCATTTGTGAATAACTTAAGCTATCTTCAGTGCTACAAAGATCCAAGATTGTTTCAAAGACTTGTGATGAAAAATGCTATCTACCTCTAGAGAAAGACCTGAAAGAGTTTATATACATACTGAAGCATACTTTTAAATTTATTTTATTTTTGGTTTTTGGTCTGTGTTTTCTTTTGTAACAAGTCTACATGCATATTTTTTCATGACTACACATGTATAATCTATATCAAATTGCTTGTCTTCACAGAGAGGGGTGAGAAGAGTACAGGAGAGAAAAAAATTGGAATTCAACATTTTTAAAACAAATATTAAAAATTTTTGCTTACATGTAATTGAAAAAATATAATTTAAAAAAACATTGTTGGAAAAATATCCCATTATATATGTGTGTTTATATATACATATACAATGTATAGAGGTATACCTATATATTCATAAGCATAAAAATATCTATAAAATTTGACCATCCTCATCCAAAACAATGGAAAATATAGGAGATGGGGGAAAATAAAATTAAATGTGGGTAACTATTAAGAGTGCAGAAAGAGAAGAAGAGAAAGTCAGAAAACTAGGATTTAAGCCAGCAGATGAAGGACTATAAATTCTGGAACAAAAAAGGAATCATTTTGTACTCATCTTTCCACTTGCAGAAGCTCCTAAACTTGGCTTTTACAATTTATCACTCCTTCAAAGAACAAAGGGCAATTTGGGCATAAGTGTGTTTGACCACTTCACTCCTTCCCATTATCCTGAAAGGACTAAATCAGGCTCACTTTCATACTTTCACCCCAGTCCTTACTCCAATGTTTTGTTCAATGACTATTTGTTGAGTTGTTTCTGTGAACAAGGTACTATTTTTAGGATCCAGGGTAAAGATGATTTAACCATGGCCTTGGTCTTGACTTTAAGGAATTTATAATGTAGTTAGAGAGATAAGACAGGAATGTAACTATACTGCAATATAGAAGAATATAAGAAATGGAAGCACAAAGTGCTATTTAAAACAAATAACAGGGCAAAATTTGAAGAAGTCCCAAGATCAAATCCTTCCTTAAGAACTGTAACTGGAAAAGTCACTTAATCTTTCTATACTTCATTTTCCTCATCTATAAAATAGGGGCAATAATGATACCTACCTTGGAAAGGTTATTGTAAAGATTAAATGACTTAACATAATGTAAAATATTTTGCAAACTTTAAAGCACTACATAATTCCTAGCTACAATTATGAGATGTTTTTGGAAGGAGAGATTAGTTGCTGACTAAGGTACATAATTCCTTTAATGGATATGAAAGCCCATCATTCAACACTGAAGACTTAAAATAAAATGTCTACTTGAAAAACATTTACTGAGAGAATTCTGGGAAAATGGCATAGTCAGAAAATTACAAACTCTCCAAATTTCCCCCACAAACAAAACAAAATTGCCCCTCTGGGAGAACATAAGACTAGTGAAAAACAAGTAAGACTTGGAGAGCCCAGGTGTCCTCCTGGGACAACCCAAAAAGGCCAAAAAAAGACCCCACTCCAGAACTGAAGTTTAACATCTCTAGGCCAGCTAGTCTCAGCCCAAACCACTTTCCAGAAAGCATAAGGAGTCAGGGATCTGAAACTGGAAAGACTAAGGGAACCTCTTCTTTTTAGGAACTCCAGGCTCAGCTGTGCTGCAGAGACAAGGCCCTGGGCAAAAAGGAGCCAGCACACCCAATGAGTGCAGAAGCAATAAGGCAGACTGGTCTCTTGGCATTTGAAGGAGGCTGGAGCTTTCAGTTTCAGGTCCAGGTCAGAGGAGAGAGCTGAAATGAAGCTGGAGGCCCTATCTCCCTAACCCAGAATTGGAGGTACTTATACTAATATTTCCCAATTTAAAAAAAATTAACAAGTAAAGAATAAGATCTCCAACCATAGAAATTTACTATGGGAATAGTGAAAGCAATGGCTCATCTTCAGAGGAAAAAGTAAAGTTAAAAAAAAAAAAAAAGCATCTTCTACCCCAAAGAGTAATGTGGTACCTGCCCAGAAAGAATTTATAGAATCAAGAGAGACTTCAAAAATCAAATAAGAGATATTGAAGAAAAACTAAAAAATAAAATAAAATAAAACTAACCATTCAAAGAGAGAGAGAGCGAGAGAGAGAGAGAGAGATATTATGGGGAGAAAAAGAAATACAGAATCTTAAATAAAAAAATAATTCTTCAAAAATTAGAATTAGGCAGGGGGAAGCCAGTGAATCTATAAAAGACCAAGAAACAACAAAACAATATGTAAAGAATGGAAAAAAAGAACAATGTGAAACATCTTATAAGAAAAACAACATATCTAGAGAACAGATAAAGTAGAGAAAACATAATAATAAGTGGATTATCTGAAAGCTATGACCAAAAAAAGAACCTTGACACAATGACAAAATAATCAGAAAAATTTGTGCTGAGTGCAATAAAACACAAAGAGAAAGTTGAAATAGAAAAAAATCCACTAATCACCATCTCAAATTGATCCCACATGAAAAACAAATAGGAATAATATCGCCAAATTTCGAAACCCCCAGATCAATGAGAAAATTCTAAAAAAAAACAAACAACAACTACAACAACCAACAAAAAGCCAATTCAAATATGCTGGATCCACAATTAGAATTTGACAGGATTATCAGCAGCTATCATAAAAGACCACAGGTCCTAGAATAATGTATATCAAAATCTAAAGAACTAGACTTGTGACAAAAAAAATCATGAATATGTATATATGTGTGTATATGTGTATGTTTATGTGTGTATATACTCATGCTTAACTGTAGACTGATTGAGATATGTGAGGGGATATGAAAAGGGGAAAAAAGAACAAAGTAAAAAGTGAGCAGCAGACCTACAAGGAAGCAGAGAAAAGATGGACAGTCATAAATATATAATCTCCTCTATTATTATATATCCTTTCTTGAAATGGAGATTTATTTTACACATTTTGACTCCCCCATGTAGTTCTTCTGGGCACATGACATATTTTATTTTTAGTTTCCTTTTTTGTCCTTTTTATTTTATTTTTTTTTTCTTATTTTGCATTGTTCTAAATACTTTAAAAAATTTTTTTAAAAATATTTTATAAACCAAAAAAAAATTTTAAATAAAAATGAAAAGCATTTACTAAAACTCACCTATATCCAAATTCAATTAGTCAGTGAACAATTTAAGCTGACATGAGAATTTGTCTAATTTTGTGAGGAAGGAATGAATAGTGAGGAAGGAGAAATTAAGCCATCATTAATTTATGAGTTGCAAACTGAAATAGAGAGGCCTGGAACTGGAGTCATTGAAATTACTGCAAAGTTCCTAGTTTTCCTAAGAATTAGTTATGTGTCTCTCAGCCATCTGTGAGCTAAATAGAAACTGCATGTAAAAGTGTTTTTATATAGGAAAGCTTTTGGTCTGTATGTGTAACTAAGCAAGATTCTTGTCACTGAGCCACAGAATACAAGCCGAGACTATTTCATTTGATTGGGAACATGTTCTTTAAACATGCCCAACTTTATAATAAAAGAGGTACTTCTGATTATTCTTTGAAGTACCACTAAACAATACTCTTTTCCAAATAAATGAATCCATTTCACTATCTGCACCTGATGATTCAGAGCCTTCTACAATCTTGAGATTAGTTCCTGGTTTTAGCAGGAAATCGATAGGGAGTTCTAAACTTATACCACCTTTGGTTCAATGTCATCTTATTTCTAGTTGCATGTTTCCTAAATGTACAGCTCAGAACTTTTTTTCCTGAGTTCCTGATTCCATCTGTTATCTAGTATAGTTTGTGTTCTTAGTTCCTATTGGTCTCCTTGTATTCCAGATACATTTCTTGCTCTGATTTTGAATGTGTGTGCCTTTAAAACAACTTAAAGTATTAGTTCCTTTAAATAAAGATTTGTTTCTTTTTTAAATTTTGTTTTTATATCTCTAGTGACTAGAGTATTACCTTGCACATAGAAGTCACAATTATCTGGATCAAGGTCTCCACTTGCAAAGTTGAGAGCCGATTATAATATTACATGAATAACAAATTTTATAGAATAATCATAGTGGCTTCCAATAAAAGTGAAAGAGTAAGTGGTAAAACTTCACTTTCTTCTAAAACAAACAAAAAAGAGCAACTAGGAAGAACAGTGGAGAGAGTACTGGGCCTGCAAGCAGGAAGAAATCTTCAGAAATTTACTAGTTGTATGACCCTGGGCAAGTCATTTAATTCTGTTTGTCTTAAATTTCCTGATCTGTAAAATGGATTGAAGAAGAAATGACAAGCCACTCCAGTATCCTTGCCAACAAAACTCCAAATGGGGTCATGAAAACTCAGACATGATTGAAATGATGAGAGAAAACAAAAACAAAAAAAGAGAAAAACAGATTAAAATCAAAATTACAGTAAAATAATCCACATAAAATGTAGAGAAGCGTGAAGAAAAAAAAAACACAACTGAGGATCATTTTTAACTGACTTAGATCACCAGTGACCCCACTTTGAATCTATACTGGGGGAGGAAATGAATCTATATTCATCATCAACCATGATTTCCAATGTGGCACATGGAGCTGATGCCCTAACTTCCAGGTGCTCTGGCAAGCTGAACCTCCTAAAGGTCTCTAGGCGTAAGTCTGAATGATAGGCATTAAGGGGAGGGAGGGAAGTGGTTAATGCTATAGTTCAAGAGCTCCCATTGAAACACTTTCCCAATGATTTTCAGTTGATATCAGTAAACCAGGCTTCACAACTTTTTAGAAAGAACTATCTACTATAGTAGTATACAAAAAAGATAGTATTAAATCTATTCTACAAGTATACATAATTTCTAGGAGACAAGTGAATTCAAACTTGGAGCACCTAGAGTAAATGGTTAACAACTGTTGATTTCTCTCCTCAAAGAGGTAACTCAAAGCTCCAGCATATCCTTTGGTTGGGATACTTGACATGTTTCTCTTGGGTATAGTGCTTTTCCTCATCAAGTTTGGCCTGTTCTCAATTCTAAATCTAGACACTGCTGCCAGCTACTTCTGTCCTGGGGATTCTGTTAAGATGCTAATAAAAAGTCCAAATCATTTTTGGATGTTTCAAAGCTCACAAAGTCCAAGGAGGTAAGAAGAGGATGAGTTCAGGACTCTTCTGCTCCTCAGTGGCTTAAGTAGAACGCTTACACCTTGTTCACCACTTACTCATATCTTTCAAATTCTAAACCATTCTGATATTTTTGAGAAGATCCATAGGGCAGCCTGATCAATTCCCTCAACCAATCTGAACAGACTAATCATCCTTCTTGATAAAATGCTTTTTAATTGCTATCCAGTCTTTTTTCACAAGCTGGTTGATTCAATATGATGTATTTTTATTATAAAAATCATCAGGGCTAATCAATGGGGGGGCAGTTGTAATTACAATTTCTGCTTTTATGCATGTTCCATATTAGTCAACTAGTAGTATGATTCTTGGTAAGAATGAATGAGTGCCTCAGTATCTCCCTTATACAGTACTTTAAAGAAAAAAGACCAAAAAATAAAGCGCTGTGTGGTTGATAGAAGCCTTCTACTTCCACCTGTGCATTATGAAGAAGGATGCAGTTGGCACAAAAATACTAAGAGAAGTTCAGAATAAAAAACAAAACTGTTTTCTAACAGCTCTTTACTGATAAAGATGTGAATAAATAAGTGAACATCACTGAAAATAAAACTCTAGAAACATTTCAGAAATAACCATAAGTAGAACTCCAGAAAAGACAAGCTTAATTCACTCTCCCTCCCCCCAAAAAATATCTTCTGCCTTTGGAACCCTAGGTTCTAAGTCTAGGCAAGCTTTCACTTTCCCTATTTTATTCTTCCCTTAGAATTTATATTATTAGTGTAAACATAGTACCTGACATATAGTATACATTTAATAAATTATTTTCCATTAACTCAAAAATAATCTGTAGAAAAAGAACTCTTGAGTCTCAAACTTATAAAGATTCTTAACTCTTTACTTAAGGACCTCCAACTTGTAGGTATTGTTGATCAAAAATAATAAATGATTTCTGAAATTTCTGAATTTTCTGAATGATCTGAAATTTCAAATACTTTTACCTCAACTTGGACTTCTTGGAATTGTTACTGATTTTCATCTTCTAATATTACAAATTCCTCTTTGACCTTTTTCTATTGTGCTAGATAAACTTTAGAAGCCAATAATAAAAACTGAAAGTTATATTCTCCTGGATTTATCAACAGTTACTTAAAGAATTTTAACTCCAGACAGAAACTATGACATCATTAAAAATTGATTTTCCCATGGACAAAATTCACAAGAATGTAACAAGCAATGAAAAAAGAGTTCAGTCACGTAGATCTGTTTATGGACCTGGAAGACATTATAATATTGATTGTAAAAGATGGGAGACACTGACATAGGACTTTCCAGAATGGTGTACCCTCATTAGAGAAGGCACTGTACTAAGCAAAGCAGAATTTAATTACCTCAGAAGAAAAGCAAAATGCATAAAGTTAGAGAGTCCACTCCAAATATTCATAGGAACTATTTATGTCCAATTTGTGGCAGAGCATTATGAGCTTGTGTTGGATAGAAAAGAGTGCTTGTAGTTACAAGGAAGAGCATAGGCCAGGATATCAGTGACAACACTTCTCCTTAGATAATATTACTTGAGAAGAAATGAAGATTTAAAGAAATCCAGAACTAGCTCTGAAAAAAGCAACATAAAAAACCTGAAGCTTGGGACAATGCTCTCCTCACCCCTGGAGCAGAGTCCAATTTTAATGTAAAATTAAACATCAATAAATAATCTAGAAAAAATGAGCAAATGAGAAAAATAAGAACCTGATCATAGAAAGTTATCATGTGTGACAGGGAATATCAAAACACAAATTCAGAAGAAAACAATAAAAACAAAGCATCTACATCAAAAGCCTCAAAAAATGTATTTGAAGAGCTACAAATGGATTTTAATAATCAAATAAGAGAGGAAGAGGAAAAATTGGGGAAAGAAATGAGTGATACAAGAAAATCATGAAAAGTCAACCACTTGGTAAAGGAGTTTCAAAAAATTGAAGAAAATAACATACTTTAAAACAGGTCAAATCACAAATGAGGCACAAAAATTCACTGAAGGGAAGAACTCCTTAAAAAGCAGAATTGGTCACATAGAAAAAGATATCCAATAATTCACTGTAGAAAAAAACTCCTTAAAAAATAGAATTGGGCAAGTGTAAACTAATGATTTTATAAGGAATCAATAAAACAAAATTAAAATAATGAAACAAAAGAAACTATGAACTATCTCACTAGAAAAACAAACTAGATTAAAGAGAAACAATTTAAGAACTATTGAAATATCTGAAAGCCACTCTTTAAAAAAAGAGCCTAGACATCACCTTTCAAGAAATTATCAAGGAAAACCTTTATATTCTAGAAGCAAAGGATAAAATAGAAATCTAAAGAATATCTTGATCCTCTCCTGAAAGAGATCCCAAAATGAAAACTCACAGGAATATTATAACCAAATTCCAAAGCTCCCAGATCAAGGAAAAAAATACTACAAATAACCATAAAAAAATTCAAAAATTGCAGAGTCGTAGTCAGCACAACAAAATATTTAGTAATTTCCATATTAAAGGACTGAAGGACATGATATATGATATTCCAGAGGATAAAGGAACTAAGATTACAATCAAGAATCACCTACCCAGCAAAAATAAGTATAGTGCTCCAGGGAGAAAAAAAAATTTAATGGAATAAAGAATTTTCAAGCATTCCTGAAGAAAAGATGAGAACTGAATAGAAAATTTGACTTTCAAATTCAAAGTTTAGAGAAAAAACATCAAAAAATAAATAAATTTTATAGGAATTAACACACTTTAAATGTTTACATTTCGATGTGGGAAAATAATGATCATAACCCAAAAAGGAGTATATACAGACAGGGAGCATGTGTGTGAGTTGACTAAGAAAGGATGAAATTTAAAAAAAAAATACAAAATGTAAGAAATGAGGGATGGACTTGAAGAATGGGTGAGGAGGGTAACATAGAAAGCTCAAAAAAATTTACACTGGAGAACTTGATGGGGAAGTGGCAAACAACATCTGAACCTAACTTTCATCAAAGAAGGAAAAACATACACACTCAGTTGGGTATAGAAATCTATCTTACCCTACAGGGAAGAGTAGGGAGTGGGAATAATTAAATAGGAGGTTATAGAAGGAAGGATGTTTTAGGAGAAGTGGTAGTCAGGAAAAAAAATTTAAGGAGAAAGAGACTGAAAAGAGAGAGAGCAAAGGATAAGTGGGGGCCAGAAGCAAGATGCAGGAAAATACAGTAATATAATTATAAATGTGAGTGGGAAGAATTCACCCATAAAAGGGAAGCAAATAAAAACAAGAATTCTACAATATGTTGTTGACAAAAACCACACTTAAAAGCAGAGACACACAAAGTAAAAATAAGGGACTGGAGCAGAATTTATTATGCTTCAGCTGAATTTTTAGGTTGGTTTGTTTGTTTTTTAAAAGAGGGATAGTAATCATGGTCTCAGAAAAAAAAAAACAAAAGCAAAAAGAGATATAAAAGAGATAAGCTAAAAAAAACAAAACAAAAACAAAAAAAAAGCCCTGCATTTTGCTAAAAGATTTAATTGTTTATCTTTCATTTCAAAGAAGACCAATGACATCAAAGAGTGATTTGTACATGAATTGGGTTTAAATGATGCAGAGTTGCAAAAAGTCATCAGTTTCATTCTCTTTTCTAGAATCTTTAAAATCCAGTGGCAAGACAAAAGTCAAGCTTGCTAACTGGTCCTGAATGCAGTGAACAAATTTGACATTTTCAATGTCTGACCAATCTCTGAACAATCCACAGCATATATTTCAGCCATCTTCTTGGCTGTTAAAACAAATTGTTCTCATTTACCCATTCTGCCAGAGGAAGTTATAACATACTTGGGGCAGACATTCCTCTAACTTACCAACAGGTTTGAGACCTGGTTATTATTCTTAACTTGGTTTAGTCTATTTGCCCAACAGTTTTACTGTGTGTATGGTCACTATGCATGCCACAGCTTCTTGGATCCACAGGTGAGTTGAATGATAGGTGGACTTAAAAAATGCATGAGCAACCCTAAAAATAGTTCAAGTCCTCACACCAGAAATCCTAATCATCCCTGAACATCCCATACACCCTCCCAAAAAGGTGAATGAAGTAATAATAATTAAGTAATAATATCAAACATATATGCACCAAATGGTATAGCATCCAAATAATTAAAGTAAAACTGGTGGGGAACCTTAACTTTTCCCTCTAAGAACAGGATAAGTCTGATTTTTAAAAAGGAGATGAATTAAATGACAAAGAATATAAAAATCTAAATAAAATGAAAATGCAAAAATATTGCATTTAATCTAATTGCTCAGGTTAAAAGAAGAGGAAACAGAATACTTAACCCAATCTTAAAAAAAAATAAATTTAAAAAAAAACTATCAATGGGCTTCATAAGAAAAAACCTCAAGACCAAAAGGATTTACAACTTAATTCTACCAAACATTTGAAGAACCAGTAATTCCAATGTTATATAAAGTTTTTTCTTAAATAGGTAAAGAAAAAGTTCTATGAAATTTCTTTTGTGACACAATTACAATGTTTTTACCTAAGCTAGGAAAAGCAAAAGCAAAAACAAAATAACCAATTCCCCCAATAACTATCAATGCAAAATTTTTAAATAAAATACTAGCAAGGAGAGTACAGAAATAAATCAGTAAGATCACAAGTGATAACCAAGTGAGATTTATGTCAGGAATGTGAGGCTGGATCAGCATTCGGAAAACTATCAGCCACACAATTACATTTATGGACACAATTACAAAACATTTTCCACATGAAAAAAGTCAGATCTAAACAACTATAAAATTTTTAATTGCCCATAGTTAGGTCAAGCAGATATAATAAAAATGATAATTCATATGCCTAAAGGACTACAAAACTGTGCATGCATTTTGATCCATCAATATGACTAATAAATATAGATCTCAAAGAAAGCATTAAAAAGAGGAAAAGCCCTATGCATACAAAAATATTTAGACCAGATCTTTTTGTGATGGCAAAGAATTGGAAAATGAGAAGCTGCCCATCAAATGGAGAATAGCTGAACAAGTTGTGATATATGAATATAATGGAATACTATTGTGCTATAAGAAATAATGAGCAGTCAGATTTCAGAAAAAAAACTTGGAAGAACGTACATGAACTGATGCACAGTAAAAGAAGCAGAATCAAGAGAACATCGTACATAGTAACAGCAACATTGTGCAATGATGGCCAATCAATTAAATTGATTTAATAATTCTCAGCAATACAGAACTGAAGACAATTCAATAAGACTTGAGAAGGAAAAATGTGATCCATATTCAGAGAAAAAACTAAGGAGTCTGAAAGTATACTCTTCATTTTGTTGCTTTTTTTTTCTCTCATGTTTTTTTTTTCCTTTTGTTCTGATTTTTCTTTCACAATGTGACTAATATGAAAATATATTTAACATGATTGTCCATGTATAACATATCATATTACTTGCTATCTTGGGGATAAGGAAGAAAGGGGATAAAAAGAGAAAAATTTGGAACTCAAAATCATACAAAAATGAATGTTGCAAAACTATCTTTACATGTAATTGGAAAAATTAATGTTAAATGCAAAAAAAAGACAGTATTACCTTAAATTATTTCTTCAGTTCCATGTAAATCAAACTACTAAAAATTTCTTTCTAGATCTAGAAAAAATAACAAAATTCATCTGAAAGAACAAAAAGTCAAGAATATCAAGGTAATCAATGAAAAAAAATGTGAAGGAAGGTGACAACTTTAGAAGATCTGTATTATAAAGTGGTAATCACCAAAACAATCTGGAACTGACCAAGAAATAGTGGTGGATCAGTAAAATAGATTAGGTACACAATACACAATAGTAAATGATAATAGCAATTTATTGTTTGAGAAACCTAAACATCTAATCTTTTGGGGGAAAAAAATAATGTATTATTTAACAGAATTTAGGAAAATGAAAAGTATTTTGGCAGAAACCAGACATAGACCAAAATCTCACACTGTGTAACAAGATAAGATTAAAATGGGTGCATGATTTAAATATAAAGGGTGATATCATAAGTAAATTGGGAGCATATGTAATAGTTTATCTGTCAGATCTATGGATAAAGGAAGAAATTATAAACAAAAACAAAAGAGGGAGAGAACATTATGGAATACAAATGTATAATTTTGATTACATTAAATTCAGAGGGTTTTGTGCAAATAAATTAATGCAACCAAATTAAAAGCAAAGCAGAAAAGTGAAGGGAAGTTTTACAGTAAACTTCTCTGGCATATAATTTCTCAAATATATAAAGAACTGAGTCAAATTCTTACAAATACATTACAAATACAAATGATTTCCTAATTGATAAAATAGTCAAATAACATAAACAGGCAATTTTCAGATGAAGAAATCAAAGCTATCATATGAAAACTGCATTCAAACATTATTGATTAGAGATATGAAAATTAAAGTAATTTGAGGTATTACCTCACACCTATCTGACCAATATGAGAGAAAATGAAAAAGACCACTGTTGGAGGGGATTATAGGAAAGCTGTGATTCTAATGCATTGTTGGTAGAGCTGTGAACTGAGCTAATCATTCTGAAAAACAATTTAGAACTTCACCCAAAAAGCTATAAAATTGTGCATATTCTTTGATTCAGAAATACCATTACTAGGTCAATATCCCAAAGAGATCAAAGATTAAAGGACCTATATACACAAAAGTATTTATAGATGGGTTTGTGTTTTGTTTTGGGGGGGGGGGTTTGTTTTTGTTTTTGTTTTGTTTTTTTGTTTTTGTATTAGCAAAGAACTGGAAATGGAGGGAAGACCCATCAATTGGAGAATGGCTAAAAAAGTTCTGGTATATGATTGTAATGGAATACTATTCTGCTATAAGAAATGCTGAGTAGAGTGCTTTCGGAAAAACCTAGAAAGATTTACACAATGATGCAAAATGAAGTGAGCAGAACCATGAGAACATTATACAGCAATATTAATGATCAATTGTAAATGACTTAGCTATTCTTAGCAATAGAATAATCTATGACAATTTTAAAGGATCATGATGAAAAATTCTATCCATTTCCAAAGAAAGAATTGAGAAGAGTCTGAATCAAGATCAAAGAATAATTTTTTAAACTTTATTTTTCTTGGGGCTTTTTGGTCTATGTTTTATCTCATGACATGACTAATGTGGTAATATGTTTTGCATGACTTCACATGCATAATCTTTCAAATTGTTTTCTCAAGGAGGACTGGGAGTGGGAAGGAGAAAAATTTAGAATTCAAAATTTCAAAAAATAAATGTTAAAAAATTACATGTAACTGGAAAAAATAAAACACTTAAAAATAAAGCTGATTCTATTATTTATTATATTTAGCAGAAGAAATTATATTCATAAGTGTCTATCTTTTCCTTGCTTCTTTATAGGTTGTTCAATAAGTGGTACTCTCCAAGCTGACATCCATCATCTCACTTGCCTCTTGACTGAGTAAAGCCTGAGTAAAGGCCTTGATTTAAACCTATGGGGTTTGACCTTTGGTTTTAGAGCATATAGAAAACAATAGTAAATTTAACTATATGAAATATAGTTAATATATATCACTATATACTTTAGTTGGAGTTTTCTGCCAATGTGACGGGGATAAAATCTTAGATCCTTTTTCATTTTCTTAGTAGCATTCAGGGGTACATAGGCAAAAAAGACAAGTTCATATGCTGTGATGTATTGTGGAGCTAATACAGTATCAAATTCGTTATCTTCATTAACCTGGAAAGAGGAAAAAACAACAATGTCATACCATTTTAAACATTTTCCATTTTACATTTAAATATAACTGGAAAAAGTTGTTTGCATTTAATAATTATGTTATAATTCAAAACAATTGTAATAATCTGAGTAATAGACCTTTCTATTGAATATTCTGCTTGATTACCTTATGTGTGCAAAGAACTGTTTATATCCTTAGTGCAGAGTAAAGAAAACTTTCCATCTTTATTCTCCCCATAATCTCCTTTAAGACTGGGACTTTGAAAGTATGGAATCACTAGAAGAAAATTTGTTGAGTCTTCACTTACTGGAAACCCTCCTTGTCTTTTGGGAAGGATTAGTGGGAAGGATTGGTTTGAAAAGCATAAATATAGATTTCATTAGAGCAAAATGCTTGGGTGCCTGAAGGATATTGGATACCATTCTTCTCTACTCTTTTCAAGAAATTGTCACAAAGTGGCATATTGAAATTACATACTTCTACAGGGAAAAGGAATGGTGATTGGAAGTGTGATTTTGTTGCTGCAGAAAACTACCAGACAAGGAAAGACCATTTACCAATATTGGTCAATACCTTCTCCATAACCTGAAGTCTTAGAACTTAAGAGTTGACTAAAACAGTGAGTACAATAGGGTCATGTAACTAGTGTGTTAGAGATAGTCCCTGAACCAAATAACTTCTCAAAGTGGAGAAAACTGCCTTTCAACAAATTCCTAAGATTTGGTGTGGCTGGTTTTTTGAAGCACTGGCTAGAGAATTGCTTTTGTGTTGTTTCTAAATTCAGTGATTTAATTACAACATAGCAATTGTCCTGAGTGAACCAGGGAAAGAGCATTCAATTCCTATCTCCTGACTTAAAAATTACTCTCTCTTTCCCGGTGAGGCCTTACAAGAGTCCTGCCTTCCATTCAGTGTGTCCCTGACTCTTGGTAGAAATGCCTTTTTCCCTCAAGCTAGCAAAAGCACTCATCCTCATCATTTCTTGCTGAGGAACTTCTCTAGCTGTCAGTTACCCCCAAAGACCTCTCCTTTTCAATTACTGGTGCTTTGCTTTTTTAGCACTATTCTAATCCAATATTTCATTATTGCCTGGGTGGCTTTGGGGACTGGTGGAAGGAGAGGAAAAACAGTAGAAGCTGGACCCAGCAAATCTTCTTCCAGAACTCTATGGATAAGGGCTCAAGAAATAGAGATGAAGATTGAATGGGAGCATACTAAAGAAAAAGTGTTTTACAATATTATCTGCCCTTATTCGTTCATAATCTGGTGTCAAACTGTCTTTCCAACTTCATTGAAAATATTTGTTGATTTGCTGATTCTTACCTGTCTTCCATTTTCTTAAACATTAAGTGTCTTAGAGAAAAATGGGAAATGTGAAAAGAAAGAAGAATGAAGGCAGGAAAAGATGGTGGCCTAAGGAATCAAATAAGTTAATTCTTCAACTTGAAAAATATTTCTGGAGATGGATGGAATACTAGATTCTATCCCCAAAGGGAACAACCATGTGTGGTCTTGTACAAGAAATGCTAGTAGACTGAATAAGCACAATAGCATAAGTTGTTAAGGTGTATGCTGAGAACATCATATGCACTGGGCTACAAGTATATACTGATTGAACATTTTTTATATATATATATAAACATAATTTTGAAGAGGTTGAATTGTGTGGTTGTGGGAACTAACCAAAATATCAAAAAGTTTGATATCATAATCAGTATTTCATACCTATGTACTCTAACTCTGAAGAAGAAGAAAAAAAAGAAGGTTCACCCTTCTCTTGGGTATCAAGCTCAGTCATTATAATTTCATAGCATTCAGTTTCCATTTTTGTTTTCTTTTAATTCACACAGTTATTATTGTATATTATTGTCCAATTTCTGCACTGTTCATTTTGAGTCAGTTCATTTAAGCATCTTCATGCTTTTCTATATTCATTAATCTCAATTTCTTACAGCACTATTAATATTCTATCACATTCATGAGCTACATCTTTAGCCATTTCCCAATTGACATGAGATTTGCTGTCAGATTTTTTGCTACTACTAAAATGGTGCTATAAACATTTTACATATATGGAACTGCAACCTTTCTTTTGTCATTGATCTTTTAAAAGACATATGCCTAATAGTGTAATCTATAAGTCAAATAGATTATGACTCACTTTTCTTGTATAATTGCAAATTGACTTCCAGAATGGCTAAACCAATTTATAGTTCCAGCAAAAAATGCATTTATGTGATTTTCTTTCCACAACCTCAACAAAATTCCTGTTGATTGTCATCTTTCCCAAATTACTGGGTGTTGAAGTATAATCACAGGTTTCTTTTGATTTGCATTTCTCTTGCTACTGAGGAGCTGGAACATCACTTTATATTTGCATAACTCAAACTTCCTTCACCTACCATTTCAGGCAGGTAAATTAAGTCTAATGTGGAGAGTTAGCTCTGTAATCTTAAAAGGCCCATGGACCCTTTTTATAAATACTTTGCCTCCAAAAAAATCTATTTGATTCTACACTGATAAGTTCTGATTTTCATAATTGGTGTACTAGATTATCATTAAAGACTAAAGCAATGGATATATAATTTAGGTTTAAAAGCTTGTGTTTAAAAGTAGTGCATCATCTCCTTCTAAGGAAGCTATTAGTCCTGTGATTCTATGCTTAAATCATACTCTAAAAATATTGTACACATTATCAGCACATTTTTTTTACCAACCTGTATAACTGTTGTATTATCAAATGCCGAAAATATGTCTATACAATCCTCAGTTTTCTTACTCAATGAAATTATAGTATCAGTGCCCACATGGTCATAGTATAAATCAAAAATGATTATTCTGCTTCGACCTATTTTGTAATAAGATTTAACTCCTATTGGAAAGAAAATTTAAAAAGTTTTTTTTTGAAATTCAATCCTTTACTCTGATGTAAGCAAACACATTCTTCAGTGTGGTCTTGTGTGATTGGAATAAGTTGTCAGTCACTCTATCCCACTGTCCCACTAGCTTTTGTTGGGCCTCCTACAGGGCTTGCTTTGGGCTTACATGACTTAATGTAACATCCACCTGACCCCCACTGGAAGAATGATTTTTGATGAGCTTGGTATTACCAGGTGTCATGAGACACTGAGAAAACAAAATCTCTAACACTAGCTTGTCTAGCCTCTAGGCTTTGCTTTCTGTCTAAAAGATTTCGTTTTTTATGTTGATCCTAGACTCACCATAATTTCTAGGTGAGATCAACAGCATTACTTTAGTCAAAGAAAGTTACTCTTAGAAATGTTACTTCACTCCTCTGAGCTAATCCTTAAAAAGAAGGGATGAGCTAGATGAGCTCAAAGTCATCCTGTTGCCCCAGTCATTCCATTATACACAGTTTTTAGTTCAGTGTCTACCTATCTCTCCCCAACCATCTTTTCACCATGCTTTGTGTAATCAAGTCAAGTCACTTTCTTCCCTGACAACAAAAAAATGGACTTAATCCCTAGATCATGAAGGTTTAAGAGATGAACTTTTATCTTCTAGGCTTCTCCACATCATGCTATTTCTCTAACTCTCCCTTTATAATGTAAGCTCCTTGAAGTTAGGGACTGTCTTGCTTTCTTACTTTTGTATCACCAAGATTTAACACAGTGGCTTGCACATGGTAAGAACTTATTTTATCTTCCTATCAATCTATCTTCTAGGCCAGTGGTCTCTATAAACTTTTAAATTCCTATCAGCAAATGGGGAAACCCAAGTTTTCCTGGCTTTAAGGCCCCTTTTTTAATCCACTATTTTAAGTTGAGTGCATTATAAAACACACAAGTAAATATTTTTAAATGAGATGAAAATGAAATAATTTTAAATCATTTGTTTTATTTATTAATGAGACAAAACCCTTTCTCCTCTTACTAAAATTTATCAATATTTTAGTGGAAACAAAAAGCTTGAATGTACATTGTTATTTAAAAAAAAACATTTCCTTAATACTACACTTTGAGTTTAGTTCAATTCATTCCAATACTTGGTTTTTATGGATGTCAGCTGAAAAAGATGCTTCACAAATGTGAAGTTTATTTGATCAGCACACTAATTATTTAGGTTGTTTCATTAATTAAAAAAAAAAACTTTGGGGCAGCTAGATGGCTCAGTGGATAGAGCACCAGCCCTGAAGTCAAGAGGATCTACCTCAGACACAACACTTCCTAGCTGTGTGTCCCTAGGTAAGTCACTTAACCCCAATTGTATCAGCTAAAAAAAAACAAATAAAAACTTTAATTTCTGTTAAAATTTGATTTCTAAAATTCCATCTTCCATTATATCATCAATTATTTGTGCAAATACACTGAATGGTGTTGCATTATTTTTAATTTTCAAAAACCACTGAAACTTCATTAACAAGTTTTTAGAAACCTGGCTGTTGTTTTGTTGATTAGTCAAGTCTGAGTCTTTGTGATTCCAATTTGGGGTTTTCTTGGCAAAGGAGTGGATTGCCACTTCTTTGTCCAGGTCATTTTATAGATGAGGAAATTGAGGCAAACAGGGTTAAGTGACTTGCCTAGGGTAATATCGCTAGTAAGGAGGTAAGGTCATATTTGAACCAGAATCCTCCTGACTCCAGGACCTGTGCCACCTAGCTGTCTCTTTAAAGGAACTTAGAAAATATTTTTCCAATTTTTTTAGGGGTGACATTTTTCAGCAACAAAAGTTTCATTTTTAAATGTTTTGTTTTGGGATATGATGTCATCAGTAGCTAATTATCTGCAAACACTATATAAAATTTTTTATTATATTTCTCTTTAATGATAAAAGTTAAGTTTGTATTTCAAATAATCCTCTTGATAACTTTGATTGGAGAAGAAGGGTGAATATTCCTTAGATTCTAAGTGGTTCTCAAAGTATGTCTACTGAAGTAGGGTCTGAAACCCTTTTAGAGGGTCCACAAATTCAAAAATAATTTTTATTTCCAATATGGTAAATGTCAATAAATATAATCCAGATAAACAAAAACTCTTTGGAGAGATCCTCAATAATTTTTAATAGGATAAAGATACTGAAAACAAAAATTTGAGAACCACTGCCTTAGAATATAGTTGATAAGCACTCCCTCTTAGAAATTTTAATTCTTCCACTTTCTTGTTCATTCATGTCTTTTGTCTTGGTATCCCCCCTGAGTTAGTCAATTTATTTTTAAGAGTTAGGGGGCCAGTCTCCAAAAGATTGCTCTTTTGAGATCTAGGGTAACTATTCTTCTATGAATAGCTTTTCTTTAACACTGTAGTTCATGAGATCCCTAAAGGTATGTTTCCCATTAATAGGCAAAAAATGCAATTTGCTCAAAGAAAATGGTCTCACACAAATACACAAAAGTATATTATGGGGAAAGAATGTTACTTATAATACGTAAATGATAGTAAGGCATACATATAAAGAATACATGTTGCCAATACAACTCACAGATACAAAACTATAGGGAGGATAGATAGGACGGAATGATTGGAAGAGTAGAATCAGAGATAAGACAGCCTTAGAACTGAATTATAGTGAAGTAATGAGAGATCAAGCCTCTTTACTCAGAATACAAAAGAAGTCAGGCCCCATGACATTGCTTTTATTAAATTTTACTTTCTTCATAAATAGATATTTTTGAACGTGTAGTCTTGTAGCAAAAAAAAAAAAAATAATCATTGGGATGTGGGGGGAGAGGGGAAGAGAGATATCAATACAAAAACAAAAAGATAGAAACAATCATCAAAGAACAATATAAAGTAAACATTCCAAAATTGCAAAAAGTAAATTAAGGGAACAAGAAATTATTATTCTTTGGGGCTTAATTATGCTAATTTGGAACTTGCTAAATTTTATATTCATGAAAGAGAAAGAATGGGTACATCCCTGAAATTGGATTTTTATAGGAGCAACATTTATCCTATATTGACTGGGCTAGTTTATTTTTTTCTGAAAAAGCTATGATAATATCCTCAAGACTTGATTGGTTCCAGGGACAAAGGCTGGAACAAACATTTATTAAGTATCTACAGTATCTACTATGCACTAGACACTGTACTAAGCTCTGAGATCAACAATAGATTCCTGGCTACCATAGTACAAAAGCAGAATTAAGGACTACATTTTTTTACTTGTTGTCCACTGTACCAAATTCTGGATGAATATAATTGCAGGGAGGGGATATAATCAGTATTCATCCTTTGACCATGCTAGGATAGGAAAAATAATAATTCTACCTGAGCTAGCATATAGTTAATGCTATACCAAATTAATAATGAGATACTTTATGAATTTTTTAAAATGAGATTAATTTGGGGGGATGGCCTAAAATTTGAAAAATATATTTTTAAAGCGGGAAGCAGGGAAGCATTTCCAAATCTCAAATTATAATAGAAAGTGATAATCTTTATAAAATGTGTTATTACTAGTTAAAAATAGAATGGCAAATTAGAGAAATGGATGATACAAACAGGAATCAGAAATAAGAAATAACCTTAATTTTTTGTAAATTCAAGAATTCAATAAACTGCTTAGAGTTCTCCATTTGATAAGTATTTCTGGGGAAGGGAATGAAATTTATTTTTGCAGAAATTGGGTTTTATACTAATAGTGTCTAATATATGCCACAATTAGCTCAAAATAGGCTCAAAATTTCCACATAAAAGGTTATACCACCAAAAACAAAAGTAGAAGACAATGACATTACCTTTTTCATTATGTATATTATGATTAAATGTAAATCTAATCCAAAAAGGTAAAACTAATTATTCTAAATAAACTGAATCTAAAAGTTTTACATGTACAAAATCAAAACTGCATTTAGAGCAAAAAAAAAAAGCATTAAAAATCTTGGCATAAAATATCTCTGAGGAAATATCCAAGGACATAAAGAATTAAAACAAATAAAGAAGACTAATCCATCACCTAATTGATAAATGATCAAAGGATATGAATAAAATGGTTCTCAAAAAATTGAATATAAAAACATATGGACATAATTGGACATAGGCTAAACAAATTGTTGTATATAAATAGACATTTTGTATTATAATATAATATAATATACATATTTGTATATTTGTAGCTCATAAAGCTCATGAGGGGATCACACTAAAAGTTCTTTAATAATATAATTTCAGATTATTATGAGTATTCTATCAAATTATTCTTGGGTTTCAGAACACATTTGTTTATTGTTGAAAGGAGTTCACAGGAGGTAAAGGAACAAAAACTCTTTGTAGAAATATTGCTATAATAGAATATTACTATGCCATAAAAAATGATGAATATGAAAAATTGAGAGTCTAGGATGAACATGATGTACTGTTAAGTTCCTCATATTAAGTAGGAAGAACCAAAAAAAAAATAGATAATGATTGCAACAATATAAATTTTTTAAAATTTTAATAAATTGTTCATAAAGGCCAATTTTCTTTTCAGAGAGCAATTTCAGTTAGAAAGCCAGGATTGAGAAATGATTAAGTGGAGGAAAATTTGAAGGTAATGATTGCAGACAGTTTTCTAAGAATTTGACTATGGAAAAGAATATACATATATACATACACACACATAAATGCATAAAATAAGAGATTTGAGGATTTTTTTTAAGAATATGGGAGACAGATATATTCATAGGCAATAGGGAACATACCAATGGATAGGTAGAATTTAAAGATTGGGGGGGGTTGGGGGGGGGAGGATGGAGAAAAAAAAATCTTCTGAAGAATTACCTCTTCATCAGAGGCTGACATAAAAGAGAAAGGACTGGTGAATAATGTCAAAGGGGCTTTGAGATGAACAAAAGGAGAGATCACAGCAAACAGTTTTTGTAAAGCATAAAACAAGATCCTTTATTAGAAAGAGCTATCAAAGCCTTGATGAAAAAAAGAGATTTAGAGTAGCTTCTGTATGAAATAGGATTAAAAAAACCAATTAGATTCATCATAGGAGTTACTATATAAGGGTTGTAGAAGTGGTTCCTCTAAAAATCTTCTTAGCTATTTACAGTCATATGATGAGTAACTGGCCAGACAGTCATACAGCAGAGTCCTCTGGTAGAAGCAGTTTCTTATAATGAATGGAGGCCCTCAGTTTTTACTATTACTACTGTTGCCCTCCAAGAATTAGGTATTGTCCTGGTTACAGAGACATTAATGGGCTAGTAATTAAAACACAACTGAAAATCATCTTAGTCTATAGTATAGGTATAATTATGTTCTAGGAAAGAAATCTCAATCTCATAACCCACAGGTTGTTTTCAACTGAATATGTAAATGGATTAGTCTTTGTGGTAAGAAAAAAATAAAAATTCAATTCAAAAAACATTCATTAAGTACCTATTCCATACTATACACTGTGATAAAAGATGGTGATACAAGTAAGAAAAAAAAAATCCCCTGACTTCAAGGAGCTTATAATCTTGTGGGAAAGACAATACACAAAAGGAAGATGAAAGCAAAGAGGAACAGAAGAGGGGTACCTGTGGAGTCAGAAATCAGTAAATTAAATTGATGATAAAATACAGAATTTAAATACCACATAACTACTTTAGGAAATGAAATACTCTTTGGAATTTTCTTTTAATGACAATAGCTGTGGAGAATTGTCCCTGTACTATTTGATAATAGTATACCAGGCAACTTTAATGATCTGTAATCTCATCAGTGTGATTAATCTTTCTGTCAAGGCAGACAACAATTCTTCTGTGCCTTAATATCTAGGTAGTTTTCATAAGACATTTTAATTGTAAATATTTATCACCTGTTGACCAACATTTTATAGCTAAATCTTTATACGCTTGGGCTGGTCTTCCAAAGAAGCTTATGGAGTCCATCATTAGTCCTGTTTCCAGATGCCTTTTCAATTTGGTAGGACCTGCCACAACTTGTAATCAGCTGCCATGGCTTTCAAGAACATGGGATCACCTCCATGCCATGATGAAGGTATCAGAGAAGGATTTTAGCCAAGCCAATATCCTTAGGAACATTTAATACCAAAAGAAACCTTAAACGAGTGTGCTTATAATTTGTCTATGAAGAAAAATATTAAGAGGACTATGGGTTTTGAACAAGCATTTAGGGATAAGGTAGTTAATAGAGTTTGATTACATAGTTATATTAACTAAATTCTAGCATCTATTCCTTATTTCCATTATTAGATCTAAATGCCTCACCTGCTTTAGAAAAATATAATTGTAAGGTCTGAGAAAGAAAGATAATATCTAAAGTATGAAAGCTATGGTAGGTTTCAATTATGACTTCATCGAAAAAGTTTGCCACTATCTCAAAAGTGTTAGCTCCATCATATGAAATCCAAACCTAGAGAGAAGAGATAATAGCAAATGAAGAACTGTTGTCTTCTGTATTGAGGAATATTTTATTACAAAGGTATTACAAAATGCAATCCAATTATACAAATAATTATCAAGTTCCTATTTTGTAAAAAAAAAAAAAAAAAAAAAAAAAAAACTATTAGATGCATATCAGTTGATGGTATGCACCAGCACCAGAAATTTCTCACCAATAGCTCCCTGCACTGATGAAAATGGATTTCTGGTCCAAATAAGACACAATAAGATACATACAGACAAAAATGATAGTCCTGCCACCAGATAGCTTAGCAGGGAATACACCACATAGCCAGAGAAGCAAATGGCTAATTTGAAAAAGATGTGAGAGCCCCAACAAATGGAAAACTCAGACAAAGTATCATAGAAAAACCTGAAACTTGAAGATTAGTATTCTGAGAGACATGGGAAGAAAGGAATGCATTATAGGTATAGAAGATAGTCTTTGAAAATATTCTACAAAGTTACAAAGTGTTAGGCAAAACTCTAAACTTTTCTATTTGGTTGAGCTATTATTCTATACGCTCATTTGTCAGTGAAATTGGAAAATGATAATATGATATTGAACTTCCCTGGTTTTGTTTTTTCCAAATACTTGTGCAAATATTCTATGCTCTATATTTATTCACTTACAAGCTTTCCAATAGAAGAAGCCATATTACATCCACAGAGCATCTGGCCATTTATAAATGTTACTGTGATAGTGAAATATTTGCTCATTAGTAAATTTTAACTATGGAAATGTAATTCTGACCTCTAAGTCAGAAGGGAAATGGGATGAAAATTTTATGCAAAAAATTTTGAATGTAAAGTCACTCGTTAGAAAGGTATGCTGATGTTAGGCTTAATCCCAAATTTAGATTATAGCTACATTTACCTTTTTAAACTTAAAACATAGCAGAATCAAGAAGCTTCCCCCAAAACCTTTCCTACCAAAAAAAAAATAATAATAATAACAACTATTGTTATTGCTCAGTCATGTTTGACTCTTCATGAATCCAGGGACTCTATCACACTAGGCCCTTCTGTCTTCCACTATACCCCAAAGGTGGTCTAAGGTTCATGTCAGTTGTTTCCATGACACTATTTATCTCATCCTCTGCTATTTTTTTTCTTTTATTTTCAATTTTTCCCAAAATCAGGGTTTACTCCAATGAGTCCTGTTGGACTCTGTTTCCCACTATGTGGCCAAAGTATTTAAGTTTCAGCTTCAGTATTTGATTCTTTAATGAATAGTCTGAATTAATTTACATTAGATGCTGTAATTCATGCTCAAAGAGGACCAAAATAACATCACTATGTCCAAGTCATAGTGTAGTATGCCTGACTGTGGCTGATCAGACTAATATAAGCTGAAAAGGCTCTACCTCAGGACATGCACAAAAATACCCCATATGAATATTTGCAGTGAAATTCTATGAAATTTACTTGTCTCACATTTCTTTTGAGCTACTACAATTCTGTTTTGCCCATAAAGTATGGGGCCTTCTTTAATGTGGGCTCACCATGTTGGGCAGTCCTGAGCTAGTCTCTCCCATGGTCTCACAATCAATTATAAAGTTCTTCAGAAAGATCTTAAGAGTATCCTTTAATTTTTTTTAAAATATTGACTGATTCGATTCCCTTTCTGAGTACCACAATCAAAAGGGTCAATTCTGCAGCACTCAACTTTCCTTAAGAGTTCAGTTCTGATTCATCCAGTCTGTCATGTTACATGTTGTATTCTGCATATAAGATAAATAAGTAAGGTGACAATATATAGCCTTGTTGTATTTATTTTTCCATTCTTAAACCAACCAGCCATTCCATGTTCAGTCCAAACTATTGCTTCTTGACCCACATACAGGTTCCTAAAGATACCCATAATATTTAGAGATTAGTCACATTTTGTTGTGATCCACACAGCCAAAGTTTAGTTTAGTTAATATAGGAAAACTAAATGTCATAAACTCCCTTGCTTTCTCTATAATCCAGAGAATGTTGACAATTTGGTCTCTAGTTCCTCTGCCCCTTCAAAAATCAGCCTGGTCTTCTAGTATGAAGTATTTCCTTGATATCTCTAACTTTCTTGAAGAGATTTTTCTTATTTTATTGTTTTCTTTTACTTCTTTGCATTATTCATTTAAGGAAATTTCCTATCCTTCCTTGTTATTCTGTATTCAGTTGAGATTATCTTTCACTGTCTCCTTTACCTTTCACTTTCCTTCTTTCCTTAGCTATCTCAAAGGTCTCATCAGATAGTTCCTTGGACACTGTCTACCAGATCTAATCCTCAAAATCTATTTACTTCTACTTCATAAGGGATGTTATTTAGATGATTCCTTTAAGGCCTGATGGTTTCCCCTACTTTATTCATTTAAGTCTGAATGTTGCAATAAAAAGCTCATGATCTGAAGCCATACTCAACTCCAGGTCTTGTTATAACTGACCATAATGAACTTCACCTTTTGCTACAAAGTATATAATCAATCAGGGTTTGAAGGTGGTGATGTCCATATGTAAAATTGCCTTTTGGATTGTTGGAAAAGAGTACTATAAGGAATGGACTTCTGTGAATAATAAGCAATGAATCATCCTAATCATCTCATGTTCATCTCCAGGTAATCAGAAAATATCACCACAAGGTAATTCCTGGAGCAGTGGAAGCACCAAGAAAATGAGACAAAACAATCTGTTAGCTTAGGAAATTTGGATGATCAGAAGGAGAAGTCTCTCACTCAGATAAAGGAAGGGCAATACAAGAAGTTTCCCAGCAAGCAGGCAGCAAGTCCTACCTCAGAAAACCAGCAGGAGATCTTGAGCCCCAGTGGTGGAGCAGGCAGTTACCAACAGCAGGATCCCCTAAGAGTCCTGGCCCAGCCAAGGAGACTCCAGCTCCAGGAACCACTATGTACTTCAGGGTAGCCTCAGAATAAGAAGCTTGTCTGTCTTCCAGAGGCCAGACCACCACAGGCTACGGCACAGGCTCGGGAAGACCAGAATTCTCCAGCAGCAAGGCCTCTGCTGCTTGGGTGTGGCCTCAGGTGTCCCCTGGAGGCCAGACAATCACTACCTTGGCACAGCTCTGAGCAAGTAGGCATACTCTACCGGGGAGATGTTCTCCAGCTATTAGACCACCATGTGCTTCTGTGCAGCCCCAGGGAAATATTGGACCTCAGCACACGCCATATAGCACCACAAGGACCCAAACTCAGCACCAAAGAAGATGATAGAAGCCTATGGCCTTCAGCAGTGCCAGCAACTGCTAACCCCAACCCCCTGATGCAGCACCAGACACAAGGGTCTGCCTTAGGGCAACATCAGGGGGGCACCAGATAAACATCCAGGGTCTAGCACAAGAAGGTAGACAGTATTTTCAGCAATACTAGGAGTACAGCTCAAATTTAAAAGAAACAGGAGCTGGGGGGGGGGGGGGGGGGGGGAAGATGAGCAAAAAAAAAAAAAAAACAACAACTAAAACAAACTGACCATAGAAGGTTATTATAGTGACAGGGAAGACCAACAGAAACTTAGAAGAGGATCAGAACACCTGTGGGCAAAATATCAAAGAAAAATGAGGAGTGGAGGATAATTCAAAAAGGAACTTAAAATCACATAAGAGAGAGTAGGGGAAAGAAATGAGAGTGATGCAAGAGAATTATGAAAAATGAATCAACTGCTTGGAAAATTGCTCAAAAAGTTGAGTTGACCAAATACAAAAATCCACTGAAAAAACCAACTCCTTAAAGAGTGCAATTGGCCAAATGGAAAAAAAGTATAAAAGTTGATTAGAAGAAAACAATAGCTTAAAAGTTAGAAATGGGTAAATGGAAGCTGATACCTCGATGAGACATCAATAATCAATAAAATTTAAAAGAATAAAAAAAAAGAAAAATTGGAATTCATGGGAGCTGTTGGAATGCACAGGAGCCACCTGACAGTGGCTGCTGGAGATCCAACTCAGATCTGCAGAATGGATCTCCTCTTGTAAGAGGATGATACAAGACTGAGAGGCAGTTGCTGTTCTATGATCTCTCTGACTGAGAGGCCATTGCATTGTCTGACCTCTATCCTCTTCCCTCTGCCTCCAATTTATCTCATTCCAGTCCACAACATCTGTGACAGCAAAGGCTGCTCTGCAGCTCCTCCAGATGTTATGATCCACAGTTGTGGAGGTTCCCAGAGAATTGACCTGCCCCTTAACAATTCCCGTTTTTTTGTTTTTTGCTGTTATTTTCCCCCCTCAGCACACTGAGGGATGCAAGCAGCACAATCACTTCTGGATGGTTGTGGAAAGTGTTGATCTTGTGAGATATCATGGAAGCAAACTTTCAAATGTAGAAGAGAACAGTAGTCAGAACAGGCATTATTTAAGTCTCTTGTCTCCTGGTTCAGCCCTTTGATGTGTTGGCCCATTTAATTACCCCAGCTTTTTAAAAAAGCCTTATCAGGGCTCTTCTTCCTTTCCTTCCCCGCAGGTTACTGAAGGAACTCTGAAAGGATCCTTTTCATGAACAGCTCTGAAACACTGTTGCTTCTGGAAGGCTCCTGCTTCTTCTTGTAATTCTTGTACTTCTTATACCCCACGTTCAGGCACCATATGTTGTGCTACCGAGAGCCACCTGTCAGTGGCTGCTGGAGATCCAACGCAGACCTGCAGAATAGATCTCCTCGTGTGAGAGGATGATACAAGGAGACTGAGAGGCCATTGCATTGTCTGACCTCTCTCTAAGACAGGCACTGCTCTGGTTGAGAAGGAACATATTTAGTGAGTGCAGAAGCAGTGTGGCAGGGAAACTGCTGACTGCAGGCACTTACGGAAGGATAGAGTTCTTGGTTTTGGGTTCCAGGATAATAGTGAAGAACTGAAAGAAGACCTGAAACTAAATGCACCGTCACCCTCACCCCAGAATTAGAGGTGAAAGGCACCCAACCATGGACAGTTACTATGGGAATAGAGTCTACTCTAGTATAGACTTTTTCCTAGATAAATCAAATTAATATCCATGATGCAAATCTTACTGCATTCCAATGTATGTTTCATTCATTTTCCAAAGTGATTTTCCTAAAGTTCAGGTTTGACCATATCACCTTCTAGTCAGTGAATTTCAGATTCAGTGAGTAAATCAATAAACTTTTATTATGTCTGGCACATGCCAAGCACTCTGCTAACTTCAGGGGGTATGTTGGAAAGAAATATAAGTTCTAACATCAGGAACCTTAAAATCTAATGATGGAACACAACAACTACAAAAAAAAAAAAAGAAAGTAAGAAAGAAACTGAAATGAAGAAGGTGGAAGGATAAAAAGGTAACAGGTACAGGGTATAATGGGAATGCAGTCCAAAGTGAGTGCAGTCACTCGAAGATTGATGGACTTGGGATCCTCTTTACATTGACGCTCTAAGAAGAATTCTTTGTTTTATACCAACCAAACTCCAAACAGATTGATAGAGGTTACTGAGAGTGTTGATGAGGTGTGAGTTCTTTCCAAGAACAAATATGAAGTCCTCGGTTTGACATTTATAGACATTCATGAAATAGTCCCCTCTTATTGTTCCAGTCTTCTAAGACTTTGCTATTCTTTCCACACTCCATGATCTGTCTCTGCATTACCTTTCCAAATTTAGGGCTTGCTTTGCTTACAATTAGTCCCTTCCAAAAGTTCCTCCTTCTTATACTTCATTTTCCCTTTTTTCTGTCTCCTTGATGTACTTAATATATTTCTATACCAAACTGTGTATGTATGTTGGGGTGTTCTGCTTTCTTTTAATTAGTTTAGATATAAGTGAAATTCAAGTGATAACTGATGCTCCCACTCCTTCCACATTTGTATGGAGTTCTACTTGTGCAATTAAATCATGTGTATTAATAAGCTTCCCCTTCTTTTCTCCAATTTTCTGTCAATGTATCCTTCCTCTCTTTTTCCTCTTAAAAAATTAGTTTATTGATATCTTATGTTTCTTACATCACAACAATTGCCCCAAGTATCTCTTCCTCACTCCCTACCAGAAAGCTATTTTTATATGGCAAACGGTGTTTTTATAGAGGGAAATGAAATCAGCACAAGTAAATAATACATTTAAAAAGTTCAAAAATATATTCAATGTACACAAATAACATGTGCAAAGATCCACACCCTGTATATCTTCCACATTCATGAACAAGGGCTGAAAATACCCTCTCACATCTTTTCACTCAAGTCCTGTTTCATCTTTTTAATTTTGTTATATTTAATTTTAATTTTTTTTTAGTTTGTAGTTATTCTTTCCATTTATATCATCATAGTTGCTGTGTATATTGCTTTCTTGGTTGTGCCTGCATCACAATCAGTTCATATAAATCTTTCACTGCTTTTCTTTATCCATAATTCACATCACTTCTTACAGCATAGTGATATCTATTTTATTAATGTACCATAATTCCTTTATACATTCCCCAATTGGTGGACATCTATGGTATTTCTAATTCTTAGTTATCACAAAAAAGGACTACTATAAATCTTTCAGAGTTTATAGGGACTTAGTTCTTATCAATGATTCTGTACTTCCAGCAGTAGTTTTTCTTGCCTGTCAACTGAGTCTGGTTCAAAAAGTGTGACCATTTTAGTCACTTCATTTGCATAAGTCCAAATTGCTCATAATTCCATCAACAATGTTCTAGTTTGCCTTACCCTGCAATGTTGCCATTTTTATCACTTTTACCAATTTGCAAGGTGTGAGGTAAAATCTCAGAGCTGTTTTTATTTGCATTTCTCTTACTATTTGGAGCTTTCTTTTATATAATTCTGAATATTCTGTAATTTCTTTTTTGAAAACTATTTGTTCATATCTTTCAATCAATATATTGGAAAATGACTACTAGTATATACACATATACACATTGATGTATATTATATGTATGTGTGTATACACAAATATATATATATATATATATATATATATATATATATATATATATATATATACATATACATGCAGACAGAATTTTCTGTATCTTGGATATCAAACTTTGATCAGAAAAATTTGATAAAAAATCCCCCCATTTAATCAATTCCTTTCTTATCCTAGGTGCTTTAATTTCTGCAAAGGTGTTTTAGTTTCAAGTGATCAAAGTTATATATTTTATCTTTTGTAATTGTCTCTATCTTTTATTTTGTTAAAAAATATATCTCCTACAAAAAGATGTAAGAGATATATGATCTGCTTCTGTTCTCATTTTTTATAGTATAGTCTTTAATAATGTCATGTGGAAATGTGGTGTGAAACTTTGGTCTAAGCTTAGCTTCTGCTAGACTACTTTCCAGTTTTCTCAGAAGTTTAAATCAAATACAGAATTTTGCCTGGTGATTTATGTTTTCCACTTTATCAAACACTGTTATTGAGTTCTATTGTTTCTAAATCTCCCTTTTCTCCCTCATCCTATCCTTCTATTCTTTAACCAATACCAGAGAGTAGTGAAAACTGCTGCTATAGTACAATTTGCAGTCTGGAAATACTATTCCCCAATCCCCTTCATCTCCAATTTTAAAAAATCTTTCATTAAGGGACCTTTTAAAAATAAAGTTTTCATGATAATGTGGTCAGTAAAAAATATCATGTTTAATTGTTCTGTTTTTCTGAATCTGTTTTTAGGTTTTATGATTTTTTTATGTAAAAATGCTATGCAATGCTGAGAGAAGTGTGATTCTTTCTATTTTTCCTAATTATTCATCAGAAATCTAGGACATTTAATTTCCTAAAATTCTATTTAGGCATGTGATTACTCACTTAGTTAGATTTTTCTAGGGTTTAAATAAATGGATGCTTGAAATCCCTTACTATTATAGCTTTAATGTCTACCTATTTCTCCGATTTTATGAAATTTTCCTATGAGTATTTGGATACTATGCTATTTAGTTCATACATATTTAGGACTGATATTACTTTGTCTATAGTGCCTCTAAGTATATTGTAGTTTTCCTTATCTCTTTTAATAATAATAATAATTATTATTATTATTATTATTTCTGCAGCAGGATGAAGGCAGCCAAAACAGGAAATCAATTTATACAATGAACACAAAAATGTGCTACATACACATGTAAAGCAATGACACTCAAAAGTTTTATAGTTTCAGAATTCAATATCACCAACTGACCACTGCCTACATAGGCATCCAACCAATATAGTTGAAGCAACAAGGCACCCTGATGATGAAAAAGGGAATGACACACATCACACAAATCAAAATACTGCTACCACATTCCCTCTGGTGCTGATGGAGATAGCCCAAGCCCCTCAACCAAATTGCCCACTAGATGACTAATCCTGCTTCTATCCCATCATTGAAGTACTATAGTAGTTCCTGTGAAGAGAGGGGCCAAATATCCCCAACAACTATAGACCAACTACAACTCACAGGACAGGACACCCAGTCTGCTGAAGCAATGAGGCACTCTGATGGTGAGTAATAGATTGTGTGGCAAATAAGATGCCACATTATGGCATGTTTTCTCTGAGCTAGATAACAATTTATTAACAATGACATATAGCTATTAATAGTGTGTGTCAGACTGGCCTTTTCTGTCAGGACAGCAATTACAATTTCATGAGGGAAGAGGAAAATCCTCTTTATTGAGACAAGAAAAGAGGAGTTCTGAGTGGTTGAAAAAGGTCACAATTGGCTACAGCTGGGAAAGGTGGGTTGGCCTTCAGTGTACTGGATATCACAGCATTCCAATAATTAAGACATGTCTAGTGTTTTACAGATTTCAATTGCATCTAGTAATTTTGAATAAAAAATTAGAATCACTGCAATTAGGACCACCCAGTTAGTTCTTTCCTTGGGTTCAAACCATTCTTAATTTCTGGAGAGAAAAAGGCAGAACTCTCCCTTTTAAAAGGGCTTGACATAAACTGCTTTCTTTTTATAGGTAAACAAAACAGATATCTCTGGGGCTAGTTGGAAGGGAATAATAACATCATTCAAACATGCCTTTAATTTGAACTAGAAAAAAACACATTTTTAGCTTAACTGAGAAATCGAACTTAACAAAATAGGGAATAGGGTCAATTACAGAGTAAAAGCAGAATTTTAATTTCCTCATTGGCATGTGTTTCACAAGTCAAACCACCAACCACTACCACCTCCCCTCAGAGCCAAGTGGAGACAGCCCAGGGCCCTAAGCACAAAAACCCTAAGAATAACACTACTCCCCTCAGAACACCAAATTTGCTTCTAACCTGATCTCACAGCCAACACGGAAAAGGTGCTTACTTTTTTCACCAATACCAACTGTTGACTCTTATCAACTGGGACCAATAAATAAGCATTTAAGTCCAAGAACCTCTAAGAATGCTAATGCTCTCCAGATTACCAGTTTATTTCAACCCCGTGCAATTATCATCTTGGGAAAAAATCCCCTAGAGCTTAAATTTCTTGTGCAAGTGAAGAATCAAAAGAACAAAGTTTATGACAGCAAAATTCTTGACATTACCAAATGATATAAAATAAAAAACAAATATGAAATTATCAGTGAAAATTAAAATAAAGAAGATCTATTACTATGTGCTTTGGCCATTTCATCTTAACTTTAACACATATTCATTAGATAAGAAAATTTAATGGCTACATACCTGATTTCCAAAAACATACAGAAAATGAGTCCCAGGATGAAAAACCATTCCTACAACAGTATGAAAATCAGAAGGAAAAGAAAAACTTGGAAATAACAGTTCAGGCCTTGGAGATTTATTTATAAATTTCCTCACAACAACAAAAGAATGAATCTAAAAAACAAAACAAAAAAGAAAAAATCATGGAGATTTCAATCATTTTAATTCATTTCCCACTTCATTTTCAACAGAATATCTTAGTATGCCATGGTGGTTATCATAGGTTCTTAAAAAGCTATGGTAACAGAATATAACCTCTAGCAAATTTCTTTCAATTTTGAAGATATTAAATAGTAGCCACTATGTCCATCATTGAAATATGTGTAATGAGGCTCATCTATGTCTGTGAGATCAACCGTTAAGTCAGAAATTGTTTTTCTTTAGATGTACAATTTATGAAACCATTCTCTAATGCACAAAGATGTTGCAAAATCAGAGGAATAACATGGACAGATTATATTTGGATTTCATGAAGCTATTTGACAGTTTTCCATTTCTTTATGGACAAGACAGAGAGCTGTGAACTGAATTATAGTGTATTCAGATAGATTTGGAATCAATGAGTTTCCCAGCAGTTAGTACAAATCTTGGCACATTGTTGTTCAGCTATTCAGTTGTGACTGATTTTTTGTGACCCCATAGACTTGTCCATGAGGTTTTCTTTACAAAGATAACTGCAGGTTTTAATTTCCTGCAGAAAAACAACTGCAGCATTTCTCCTGTGTTTTCCCATTTTACAGATGAGAAATTGAGGAAAATAGGGTTGTATCTTGCCCACTTTATTAATAGCTATATGTATCATTGTTAATGAAGCCAAATCTTAACTCAGATTTTCCTGACTCCACGCCTAGTGTTCTCTCTTCTGCACTACGTAGGTGGCTGGCACATAGAAGATGTTTAATAAATATTGATTAAAATGATGTAACATGCATGAGACAAGAAATTCATGATACATACAAAAGATGAGAAGAATTAGAAAACAACATATGACTGATGATAATATACTATAGTACTTCATAGATTAATTTCTTCAATGAAAATATATACTAGTTTCAGGTAGATGGTGATCAGGTAGTGATATGTTATGTCCACTTTATTTTTGCCTAACTACTTTCTGATTATGAGTCACTCTAAATTTAGCTAGAATTTTCCTTTAACAACACATACACACAATTTATTGCTATGCTTCTTTTGAGTTTGGTAACGCCAGCTCAGGCATGTGCTCTGCCATCATACATAGCTTTTGAGGTGGCAAGTTTAGTTTAAAGCCATAATGAGGCACAAATGGAATTCAAGTGAAAAGATAATGATAATAACACAGACCTGAAAATATCCTATAGTATTCCTCTAATAAACTGAACTGGAACCAGAGCACAGTCACAGTCAAAGCCTATCATTACCCTATCCAGGAATAGCATACATAAATTAATAAGAACATTTTTAATATATGTCATCATCTCAAGTTATCATCATCTCCATTGATTGACATTTAGAGAAGAATTTCTTACAATAAATTAATCTAAGATTGAGGGTGTAAATATTACTATCACCTTTTTTTTTTACAACTGAGCTGTGATTCAAAAAAGTTGTGTTTGCTTACAGTCATACAATGAAGAACTGAAGGAAATAAGATTCAAACCTTGATACCCTTGGTAGAACTACATGATGCTTTAAATTTCACAGAATATTTTCTTAAAAACTCTGTAAGGTAAGTATTGCAAATTTGCTCTCATTTTAAAGATGAGAAGTTTAAATTAAGAGAAGTAATGTGACTTTCCTGAGATCACACAGCTAGAGAATGCTAGAACTGTGATTCAAATTTAGGTATATCCTGGTTATAATTCCTGAATTATTTCCACTAAAATTTCACGAAGATGAATTAATGTAAGGCTGAAGGGAAGTTTTGTAGCAGAGTGTCTAAGGGAACTATCCTAGGACACTCATCAAGTTGCAGTAACAGAAAGCTAGAAGCAATAAGTAATATGTTAGATGACAGTCAGAATCCCAAAAAAATCTCAAAAATAAATTTACTTAGATGAAATTTTATATGGATGAAGGAGAAGTTTTTAATTTGACTTTTTAAAAATCAAATGACTATAACAATGTAAATGAAAAGAACAACCACAATACAATCAAAAGTGAATGTCAGATTACAAAGGAAAAACATGGCCCCTAAAAAATCATAAAAAAAGAAAAGAAAAAAATAAAGGAGAGGCAGCTAGATGGTGCAGTAGATAAGAGCACCAGTTCTGAAGTCAGGAGAACCTGAGTTCAAATCTGGTCTAGACCCTTAACACTTCCTAGCTCTGTGATCCTAGGCAAGTCACTTAACCCCAAATGCCTCAGGAAAAAAAGAGGTATGAGAAAACACCCCCACCTCTTTCTTTGCAAAAAGAGGTCTCTTGGTATCATATGCACAGCTTTAGCTTAGGAAAAAACAAAAAAAGAAAGCTTAATTGGGAAATGCCACTGTCCAAAAATACTTTAGAGTTATTAAGATTTGTTTTTCTTGGCCTTGGGGACCAAAAGAGAGATCAATGTTTAGAAATTGTGTAGATCAATGGGGACCAAAAAAATAATAGATCAATGTGTAGAAAAGGAGGCAGGTTGAGTTGTGATCTAAGAAAACAATATTCCTGTGGTCTGCCTTGGATGACAGTGAATTCCAGCAAAAGTTGAATGAAACTTTGGCAAGGAAGATCTTTTCTTCAGTCATTTCATGTGTGATTCTTCATAATCCCATTTGGGGTTTTCTTTTTTTTTTTTAACTTTTTTTTTCTGAGTCAATTGGGGTTGATTTCAGAACCAGTGCTCTATCCACTGTGCCATCTAGCTGTCCCCACGTGGGGGTTTTCTTGGCAAAGATACTAGAATGGTTTACCATTTCCTTCTCCAGCTTATTTTACAGATGAAAAACATGAGGAAAACTGGGTAAAGTGACTTGCTTGGGATTACATAGCTACTAAGTATATAAGGTCAGATTAGAACTCAAGAAAAGGAGTCTTCCTGATCTCAGGTCCAGCACACTATTTACGCACCAAGTAATTGCTCTAAGCATCATCTAACTGGATACAATTTTAGGAAAGGATTGAACTAGATGACTTCAAGTTCTAACTGATTCTAAATTTCTGATACTAGCTGAAGAATAGCTAAAAATACAGTGAGTGTAGAATTATTCATCTTAACTTTCCAATTCCAATTCAATTATGTAATATTGCCACCAAGCATAATTAAATTTGGATATGATTTTGTGAATTTTCATTGCTAAAGAAATTTGCGCAACAAAAAAGAAAGAGAAGAAAATAAATCATCTTAAGGTTATAAAATATACCTTAGTAGAAAAGAGGTAGATTCCAGATTTCATTTCAATATCAACAAGAAATGATATCAGTTGAGCTTCACCTTTTCTCCTCCTTCTTTCTCTAGGATTGGGGATGCAACTTTTCCAATCATCAAATGGAGCAAAACTATAGAAACAAGTAGCCAACTACCAAAAAAGAAAAAAAAGAAAACAGAAATAAAAGTTAGAGTTACACTTCATATAAGATGCACTATTTGATATCACCGTCTGTGAACTATAGTATTATTCTACTGGATCTTGGTTGGATCTTTAAAACGGGTTTGTATAATTACTAAGCCAGTTTGCAAATATGAAGTAAGTCCAATGAGTGTTGCAGAGTATTTCACTCAGTAATGGAAAGTTTCATCTGGTAAGTGTTTTGTTAATATCGTGACATATTCTTAAGCTAGTGAATTTTTTTCATAGTTAGGAAGAAAGAATGATGTTTTCTAATCAAGAAAACTGAAATTCATTTTCAAGTGTTATATATTTTTTAAAAAGCATTCACAACAAAAAAATTTACCTCCTTTTTAAGGCAATAGTTTACCTGACTCATGGTCCTACTTTTTTCAAAAGTGATCGCAATGTAATCATCTGGAAAACAGAAAATGACAAATCATAGCTATAATCTACATTTCTAAAGGCTACAGGATTCGACTGGTTAATATATTTGGTATTATAATTTTTTAGCTTCAAAACTATCTTATAATATTTACTTACTGATGCATATTATTTGAAACTTTAAAATTAAATTTTGCCAACTACCTCAAATATGGTAATGCATCATTATTTTGAATTTATTTTTATTTAAATTGTTAGTATATTCAAATATATTAAAATAGCAATTTACCTTCAAAATCTTCCTGGTTAGCTAAACATATTTCATTATACCATAGTTTTGCTTGAAGATAATCTGACTATTGAAAACAAAAAAGAATATATATAGCAGCTACAATATTGATTTAGAAGAGGAAACTGCTACAATTATTAAAAATCCTCAAAAGATTTGCTGAAAAACTGGGATGGGTAGAGACAAAATATACACAGGAAGGAAAAAGTATAGATTCTGGAAAAGATAAAATAAAAAGCTGGGGGTGAAAGAGGATAAATAAAATAAAAGATAAAATTAGTAAGGCATTTCAGGAATGACCCATGACTACACATTTTCTTGCGGCAACTAAAAATCTTTTGCTATTCCATGACTAACTGAAAACTGGCTAAACAAATATCTTTTGTTTCTTTATATCTTTAAATTGTGGGCACCCCTATTCACATTCCTCAAATACAAGACACCTTTATGGGCCCTAGGTCCAGTTCAAAGTTAGTATCACTTCAAGATTCTATAGAAAACTCCTTAAGAACAGTTTGTAAAATAACTTTTTTTAGCTTCACCATAAATACTAATTATTTGGATTTCTATTACCTTTTTATGTATCTCACAATAACCCTTTTAGACATGGAGTACAATTATTATATTTCTTTTATATATGAGAAAAGAAGAATCTGAGAAAGGTTGATTTAAACATAGAGAGTGACATTCAAGGAGGTAGAAGCCAAGATGGCAAAGAAAAAGGAGAAAGGTGCCTAAAATCTCAACAATTTTCCTTGAATCAACTTTAAATCAAGCCTCAAAACTGATTCTGGAGTAACAGAACCCACAAAACAACTACATGAAACAATTATTCAGTCCAAGATAAATAATGTTAGAGAAAATCTGTCCCACTTACATAAAAGGGGAGCACAGCCCAACACAGGTAGTATCCAGGCAAGCCTAGACCTAGCACAGCAGTAACTTAAGACCCTCAGCTCAGCAGGTCAGCAGTAAAGACAGACAGTTTATAAGGCCTCTACTCCCAGTAAAGCAGGCCAAACAACAGCCTCAATCCCCATCCTTGCATCCCCAAAACAAGCTAGCCATCAGGTCTAGATCCCCCTGAACAACAGGTCAGTTGCCAGTTCCAGTGGCCTAGGTAAAGAAAATAAGTGATCAGGCTCCTGGCCCTCAGAACAAAAAGCTTGGGACAGTGTCACCCATATCCCAGTAGAAGAGCTCATTTTTAAAAGTCACAAAATAGTCTGGGAAATGAACAGAAAAACAAAAAAGCCTGATCATAGAAAACAACACAGCAATAAGTTTTTTTTTTTTTTTTTTTAACATAGAAGATGACAAAAATGACAAAAAATGCAAAGCCTCAAAGAGAAATATGGGTTGGTCCCAGGTCCAAAAAGTCCTCCTGGAAGAACTAAAAAAAATTTTTTTAAACTAAAATAAGAGTGGAAGAAGAAAAAATGTAGGAAAAAATGTATGACTATGAGAATCATGCAGAAGAATCATTACAAAAAAGTTTGAAAAGGTTTGGTAAAAGTAGCACAAAAATTTGGGGAAAGATACATAAAGTCACCAAGAAAACTCATTAAAAAGTAGAATTGGCCAAAAAAAAAAAAAAAAAAAAAAAAAAGGTACAAAAGTTCACTGAAAAAAATAATCCCTTAAAAATTAGAATTGGAAAAGGGGAAGTTAATGACTATGAGGCATCAAGTGTCAATCAAAAAAAAAAATCAAAAGAATGAATAGAAGAAAATGTAAAATACCCTTTTGGAAAAACTTTTAACCTGGAGAATAAATCCAGGAGACATAATTTAACAGTTACTGAACTATTTGAAAATTATGATTTAAAAAAATTAGTTTGGATAGCATCTTTTCAAAAAATATTATCAAGGAAGACTGCCTGATATCACAGAAGTCGAAAGAAACTTAAAGAGTCTACTGATCATCTCCTTAAAGAAAGTCCAAAATGAAACCTATCAGAAATATTCAAATTCCAGAACTCTCAGATCAAGGAAAAATACTGCAAGCAGCCAGAAAGAAGCAATTCAAATTATCAAGAAATCAGTCAGGATTACACAAGATTTAATGGCTTCTATATTAAAGAATCAGAAGGCTTGCAATATGATATTCCAGAAGAAAAAGGAGCTGGGATTATAACCAAAAATCAACTATAAAACAAAAATGAACATAATTTTACAGGGTAAAAATGGACATTAAATGAAATGGGAGTTTTGTTTGTTTGTTTGTTTTGCTGAGGGAATTGAGGTTGGTGATCTGCCCAGAGTCACACACAGCTAGTAAGTGTTAAGTGTCTGAGGCCAGATTTAAACTCAGGTCCTCTGGATTTCAGGGCTGGTTCTCTATACACTATACCACCTACCTGCCCAGAAATAGGAGGTTTTTTAACTTTCCTGCTGGAAAGACCAAAGCTGAACAAAAAAAAAAAAAAAAATCTTTTCAAATACAAGACAAGAAAAGAAAAATTATAACTTATTCAATAATGTTCTGCTGTTTATATCCCTATACAGAAAGATGATATTTGTAATTCTTAAGAACTGTATTAGTTGAGAGAATCTAAACTAATCTCTAAACTACAATCAGCATAACACAAGATTTAACCATTTTGACATTAAAGGACTAGATACATGGAAAGGCAAAAGAGCTAGAATTACAGTCAAGAATTACCTAAATAAGTATAGTCTTTATCAAAGAAGAAAAAATAAGTATAATTCTTCAGAAGGAAAAAAAGTAGATATTCAATGAAAAAAAACTTTCAAGAATTCCTGATGAAAGACCAGAGTTGAATAAAATATTTGACTATCAAATACAAGATTCAAGAGAATGTGAAGTGCCCAGGTGAGAGAAAAACAGGGCAGCCAAAATAATGACATTTTAAGAGCATTTATTACTGGCCAGGACTGATCCCCCAATACCAAGACTGGAGGGGTCAGTAATGAGTGGCCTTAGGATAATTATAGAAAGAAGAGAAAAACATCAAAATGTTTCTTGATATATTTGTCATAATAAAGGAATTTCTATTCTAAACAGGAGGCAAATAATTATCACTCTAAGGGGGTCATTCTCAGGCAACAGCAAGCAGTATTTCTTTAAGCTTATCAGGTTGTCGAGGTCTCAGGTCTCTCAGGACGGTACATCTGGGTTGTTAAAAATACCATCTTCAGTAGGGAGTGAAGAACTAGTAATAAACTTCTAACTACCAAGATTCAAGATTATGTTTCTCACGGTGCCATTTGGGATGCTTTTCCCTTTTAAACCTAAGAAATGGGTTTTGTTATCTGACATAAATAAGACATGAACATGAAAGAGATTTTACAATGAAATAGCGGGGAAAAAAATACATGAACTGTACTCTCTTTATATTTGGCTCATGGAGGAAACAATGTACACCTTCAGTTGAGGGTAGAAATCTATTTTATCAAAAAAGAAAGTAAGAAGGGATAAGACCGTAGGGGTCCTCAAACTTCTTAAATAAGGGGCCAGTTCACTGTCTCTCAGACTGCTGGAGGGCCAGACAATAGTAAAAACAAAAACTTTTGTTTTGTGAGCTTTTAAATAAAGAAACTTCATAGCCCTGGGTGAGGGGGATAATCATCCTCAGCTGCCACATCTGGCCCACGAGCCTTAGTTTGAGGACCCCTGGATAAGAGGATAAGAAAAGGGGAAGTTGACAGAAGGGAGAGCACATTGTGGGAAGTAAAAGTCAAAAGCAAAATATGGGAGAATGAAGAAGAGAAAGGAAAAGTAGGATAAATGGAGAAATTAGGATGGAGGGAAATGTATAGTTAATAATAAAAATTGTGGGAAAAATTTTAAAGCAAGTACCTTTGATAAAGACCTTATTTCTCAAATATATAGAAAATTGAGTCAAATTTATAGAAATAAGAACCATTCATTACCCGATTGATAAATGGTCAAAGGATATGGACAGTTTTCAATCAAAGTAATCAATGCTAGTTATAATTAAATGAAAAAATGCTTTAAATCACTATAGATTGGATAAATTCAAATTAAAATAACTTTGAAATGATGAGCAGGCTGATTTCAGAAAAACCTGAAAAGATCTTCATGAACTGATCTTAAGTGAAGGCAGCAGAACCAAGAGAACATTGTTCACAGCAACAACAAAATTGTGTGAGGATCAACTGTAATGGATTGGGTTCTTCTCAGAAATGTAGTGATCCAAGACATTTCCAAATAGACTTGGGATGGAAAATACCAACTGCATTCAGACAGAGATTTATGGAAATAGGATGTAGATCAAAGCATAGTAGTTTCATTTTTTTTCTTTCTTTGTTCATTTTTTTCTTTCTCCTTTTTTTTTTTTCTTTTTGGTCTGACTTTTCTTGTACAACATAAGAAATGCAATCATATAAACAACTTGTTCTGCCATTTCCCAATTGATAGGTATCCCCTCAATTTCCAGTTCTTTACCACCCATAAAAACCTGCTCCCAGACAATATTATGTTTTAGAGAACAATACACCAAGTGACATAGAATCCAAATTCCTAAAGGAGAAATTAAATGAGTTATAGGAGTTAAAAGAAAGTAAAACTTTACTACTATGAGAACCTCAAATAAGGTAAATTTAATCACAAAATAAATAAGAAAGAAGTTAAGGAGGTGCATAGAATTTTAGAGAAATTAGATATGATGAACCTCTGGAGAAAACTGAATGAGGATAGAAAGGAATATGCCTTTTTATTAGTTTTATATGCTACCTACACAAAAACTGACCCTATATTATTAGGACATTAAAAACTTCACAATCAAATGCCGAAAGGCAGAAATATCAAATGCATCCTTTTCAGATCTTGATGCAGTAAAAATTACATATAAAAAATTACATACAAATTACATATAAAAATTACATATAAAAAGAGGCCATGCATGCAAAGATAAATTCAAAATTCATTGTAAACTAAGCAATCTAATCCGAAAGAATGAATGGATCAAAAAAAATAAATCATAGAATCAATAATTTTATCAAAGACAGTGATAATAATGAGACAGTATCATAAAATTTACGGATAAACAAAACAGGTTTTTTTAAAAAATATCTCTAAATTCTTATGTGAATAAAATAAAGAGCACATCAATGAATTGAGTATACAATTAAACAAGCTAGAAAAAGAACTAATTGAAAATCCCTAATTAACAGAAAATTGCAAATCCTGAAAATTAAAGGTTTAATAGGATTAATTAATTAAAGGATTAAAGGATTAATAAAACTTTAAATAAGAAAACCACTGAACTAATAAATATAACTAAGAGCTGGTTTTATGGGAAAAAAAAACAATAAAATAAACCTTTGGCTAATTTGATTTTTTTTAAAAGAAATAAGAAAAACGAACTAAACCTATCAAAAATGGTGAATTTGCCACCAATGATGAGAAAATTAAAGCAATAATTAAGAACTATTTTGCCCAATTATCTGCCAATCTAAAAATCTGAGCAAAATCAATGAATATTTACAAATATATTTATTTTGCAGATAAACAGAAGCATAATACTAAAATAAAACCATATTTAAAAAATGACTTTAACAAGCCAGTATTGTCTTGTTAAGAAAAACTCACCAGGACCAGATGGATTTACTAGTAACTTCTAAAAACTTTTAAAGAAAAATCAATTCCAATACTACAAAAATTATTTGGAAAAATTGTCAAAGAAGTCCTGCCAAATTTCTTTTATGACACAAAGATGGTACTCATATGGTACTCAAAGCAGCAGAACAGATTAGGTGCAGAAGATGCAGTGGTTAAATGACCATAGTAATCTAGTGTTTGAAGCTTCTGGAATAAGAAAGAACTATTTGACAAAAATTACTATAAAAACAGGAAAACAATATGACAGAAACTAGGTATAGACCAAAGAGAAAAATGATTATTTCTCTCTTATATTAGTAACTAATTATTGAGATAAACATTTTCCCTATTTTCACATTCAAAAATACACTTCTGCAGGTTATCAGTCTCTGAAAGATATTGCTAATATACAAGATTGCCTAAATATACAGGGTACATGCTTTTCAATATTGGGGGGGATACCATCCAATTTAAAAACTTTAGATGATAAGCCCCTATCTTTGCAGTCTTCCATTAGCATTTAGGGTGGCCTAGCAAATTAAGGGAATAATAGGCCAATATGATTAGGGCAAAGTTAGATTCTTTTGTCCAGATTACTAGAGATGTCTGATTCTCATGATCAAGTCATCTCTCAGCCTAAGGAACTAAAGACTTTTTTCCCACCTCCTCATTAATATGTCTGCCTTTTTACTCAATCAAAGTTGATTTCCATCCTTCAGAATGATGTAAGCCATCCCCCTGATCTTTGAGGAGGGAAGGATTGGAAAGGTCCTGAATTGAGGCTTTGGGAGGGGCCCCACCCTCCTGTTTATAGGAGAAACTCCCACATAAGTAATCTCCTCCTACAATTCAATTGGAGATCTTGACCTGGGGCATAATTACTGCCCTCTATTGAACTGAAAATTAGTCCCTCAAATTCATCTGAAGATTGCTTCTCAGCTCTGGGCCAAAAAAAACCCCAATATAATCAAGCTTTATGTGGCCAAACTTTTGCAAAAATCCTAACAGGATTTTGCCTGCTAAGAAAGTTGTTTTCTTATGTTGTACCACAGTTCTCTTTTAATGTCCTGACCCAGTTTTCCTAATTGTCCTATTCAGTTACTCTGCCTCAAGTTATAACCTTTCCCTCTTAATGTTAGGATAAAGGTCTTATATCTTAGACCTTAGGCTATAATCATTCCCTCTTAATGTTTGATGGGATAAAGGTCTTTATCCATTTTAGATGTCATTAGAATATCTGGAGCCTCTCCAGTACCTCCCATTATATCATCCTAGGTGCCTCCCCCCATTAGGTCACCCCCATCCAGGTACCTCCCCCATTATATCATTGTTCTTGTTACCCTAAAAAAGAATCTTGTATTTGACATTCACTTCTGGATTCTTTGAGATGATTGTTATCTCAAAGAAGATAGTCTCGTTCAGCCCTGGGACCAATCCATGGATCCATTTGGGCCCAGTAAATCTCTCCCATTTAAATAAATTATTAAATACTCTCTAATCTCTATCTTGCTCAGTTTCTCTGGCATTACACTTAGCGTAATAAATCCAATTTTTTGCCACAAACCTCACATCTGTATTCATTCTGATTTGTGAATTCTTTCACAAAGCCTGCAACTGGCCAGGGGACTCCATTGCTGTCAGGGGATCTCTCAATCCTCATTTCTCACACTTCAACAAGAACACCCCCTTTTTCAAATCTATTTAAACATTTAAGCATTCAATATTTTCCAGAGGGCAGGGTGGCTTTGCTTTATAAGAAATTTCAAGTGATCATCATTTTATTCATTATCTACTAGCCATAATTTTAAAAATTGATTATTAATTACCTAGAAACTATGTCTTAGAACTTTTCATTCATCACACTGTCTTATACCATATATCAAGATAAAGTCAAAAGGATAATTCCATAAACAAATTAGAAGAGCAATAATTTACCTGTCAGATCTATGAAGAAGGGAAGAATTTATAATGAAAAAAAAAAGACAGCTATATGAGATGTAAAATAGGCAATTTGGGTTATATTAAAAAGATTTTGCAATCACAAAAGCAATAGTAAAAATTTTTAGAATAGAAACAATTTTAACAGCAAGTATTTCTGATAAAGACTTTATTTCTCAAATATATAGTCAAATTCATAAAAATAGAAATCATTCATCAATTGATAAATGTTAAGAGGATATGAACAGACAGATTTCAGAGAAAGAATCCTAAGTTATTAATAGTTACATGAAAAGAAATTCTCTATATCACTCAGAGAAATACACATTAAAGCAACTCTGAAGTGCCTTTGCACTTGTGTCATATTAATCAAGATGAAAAAAAAAATGACATGACAAATTCTGGAGAGGATTGGGGAAAATATGTATACTCATGCATCATTGGTAGAATTATGAACTGGTTGGACTATTCTGGAAAGCAGTGTGAAAACACTGTCAAAAAAAATTTTAATTTATGTATGACTTGTGATCCTGTCATAGCACTACTAAGTCTGATGAGGTACGAGAATGAGGGTAAAAGATCCCTAACAGCAATGGGATCTCCTTGGTTGGTGGCAGGCTTTGCAAAAGAATTTGCAAACCCCAATGAATATAGGCATGAGGTTTGTGACAGAGAATGGAATTTATTCATCCGTGGGTCAAATTCAGAAAAGCAAATATCTCTTTATTAGGAATTAGCAAAGGTGGGTTAAGAAAACAGAACCTAAAACAGCTTTCTTAGCAGGGAAAATCCTGTTGGAACTTCTCTAACGATGTGTGGGCATATACAGCCCTAGATATCTTAGGGCTGCTTTGATCTTTGGCCCTGAACTGGGGGCCAACTCCAGAGAGACTGATTTGCAATTCAATTCAAAATTGAATGAGATTACTTAACTGGGAATTTAAACCACTCAATGGTGACTATGCCCCGGGCCAAGATTTCCAATTGAAAAGAGATTACTTATTTTGGGAAGGATGTGGCCCTTCTCAGAGGAGAGCTTGAGATTCCGAATCACCTTTCCCTCACAGATTAAAGGGGACACAGTTTCAGGAGTCCCCCAAAGGTTAAAGGGGACACAATTTACATCAAGTCTATCTGGAAAGAAATTAAAGAGAGAGGAAAAGGACTCATAAATACATAGATATTTAGAACAGCTCTTTTTGGGGTGACAAAAAATTGGAAATTGAGAAAGTAGGGAATGGTTAAAGCAAGTTAAGGTATCTGAATGTTTGTAGAGGGCCAGGACTGACTGAATCCATGAGTGCAAAGCAATTCAAATTTTGGTTCACCATCTTCCTAATAATTTTAAAGACATATTTGGTCAAAATCAGGATAAACTTTTTGGAGAATGCATGCAATAGAAAGAAACAAAGCATTTTAAGTGTACCTCTTAACAATGAATTAAAGACAGACTTGAGGTAAATACACTAGTATGATAATTTCTGCTGTTTACTACTCTGTTTCAACAAGTATTTTGGTATTGATAAAGCATCACAACTATTTGCAATTCCGTTGATGTTGTGTTGATAAATATCTTGATATCAATAGTTAAGGTGGATACTGAAATGTCAAAGTATGGAGTGTGCATTAACCTTGGGGGATAATGAGGTCAACTGAAGATAGCTAATGCTGTAACACTAGTCTAAAGGGATATATTTAAGACTAGTATTTCAGATTAATAAACTAAGACTTCAGAGCATATCTTCCTCCTGGCCTCGAGTATTCATTTCAGATTCACATTCTCAGTTTTCATTGGAGCTGGACTCTAACAAATGTTGGAATACTATTATGTATAAAAAATTGAAGAGGGGACCCCAAAACTCTAAAAATCCTTAAAGGAGAATATCTCCTTCAACTCTGCCTCAGTGAGGTACCCTGCCTCAAGCAACAGTTTCATCCTTGTTATCTGGGTGGGGTTGGCTCAGTCCTGAAACTCATTGAATTCAATTCAAATTCCAGCTCAAGCTGAATTCCAGATTATAGAATTCCACCCATGAGTTCCCTTCAGCTAAAGTTCCTATTATAAAAGAGCCAAACTAAAATCCTCTCTTGGCAGAGGTTCTGACATGCTAGCTATGCCATGCTTGGGATGCCAAGGGCTTCTGTCCACTGGAATATTCTTTTCCAGTGCCACCCTCTCTTTACCCTCACCTATTTCTCTAAACAGACTTCATGCCTCTCTGTCAGGATTTCTAACCTTACTTCCAATCCCCATCCATAATAAACCTCTTTTATCAGTCTAGGTTTTGGGGTCTGTAAATTCCTTTACAGAGAACCTCTGCTCCACCAGAAGGGAGTCCCCAAAACTCCCTACCCTTGCACTAAATCTCAAAGGGTTGCAGGGGAGCCAAATCTCTCCATTTGGTTCCCTGAATCCCACACCTGCCACTAGACCTTATCATTTAACTCCCTGACCACCAGAAACCCTAAACTCATTTTGGTTCCCTAAAGCTAGACCTTATCAAAATGATAAAGGGAATGGTTTCAGAAAAACCTGGGAAAACTTATTTTGGCTGATGCAAAGTAAAGTGAGCAAAACCAAGATATCAGTTTATATAGTAACAGGAATATTGAGCAGTTAGGTGGCACAATAGATAAAAATGTCAGATCTGAAGACTTCAGGAGTTTAAATTTAGCTTTTAAGACTTACTAGCTATGTGATCCTAGACAAGTCACTTAACCCTGTGTGCCTCAATTCTTCACCTCTACAATGAGCTGGAGAAGGAAATGGCAAACCACTTCACTAATTTTGCCAAGAAAACCCCAAATGAGGTGACAAAGAGTTGAACAAGACTGAAAAAAAAGACTGAATAAACATTAACATATAAAAATAACCACTTTGAAAAGACCTAATAACTCCAATCAACATAATGACCAATCACATGTTCAAAGAATTCATGATGAAATACACTATCACTTTCAAATAGAGAGACTTGACAGAATCGGAGTGCAGATCAAAGCATACTTTTTTTTTTTTTGGTACATATTTGGTTTGTATGACTACACATATTTGTAATAGCCTTTGTTTTTCTCACCTCCTAAACAGGTATGGGAAGATAGATAATTCAGAACTGAACATTAATTTTAAAAAATAAAAAAAAAGAATAAGTCACCCTCTTGTGCCACAGTTCTTTTTTTTTTGAGGGGGGGGCTTTTCTGTACAGTTCCTTTTTAATGTCCTGACTTAGTTTCCCTAATTGTCCTATTCAGTTACTCTGCCTCAGGTTATAACCATTCCCTCTTAATGTTTAATAGAATAAAGGTCTTATATTTTAGATCTTAGGCTATACTTATTCCCTCTTAATGTTTAATTGTCTTTATCCATTTTAGACATCATTAGTATATCAGGAGTCTCTCCAGTACCTCCCTCCATTATGTCATCCTAGGTGCCTGCCTCCATTATGTCATCCTCATCCGAGGTTCCTCCCCCAATTAGGTCATCTCCATCTAGGTACTTCCCCCATTATGTCATTGTTCTTGTTGCCCTGTAAAAGAATCTTGTATCTGACATTCAGGGATGGATTCTTTGAGATGATAGCCCTGGGACCAAACATGGATCCATTTGGTCCCAGTTAATCTCTCCCATTTAAATAAATTATTAAATTGTTCTCTAATTTCTATCTTGCTTAGTTTCTCCAGCATTACATTTTGGAGGCCCCAGCGAGATGTTAGAAAATGAGCAGGATTAAAGATAAGAGACTTTCAGGTCTCTGCCTTGGGCCTCAGGGTGACTGCAGATCTGAATTCTTGGCCTGGAGAGGCCGGGCCCCCCTTGGATTTTTTTCCAGAGCCTCCGGGAAAGAGAGCAGTTTCCAGCCACAACAGTCTGATGGTAGACACCCCTATTTTGGCCACAGGAGTGTAAGTCTGTCTGGGTACCTTTTGAGGTATCATGTAGTTAAGTCTTAAGACCTGTTCTGTTCTGTTCTGTTCTGTATGCTAGCATCTGGATTCCCATAATTATGAAATGCTGACGGCCACAAAAGGGTCTTCTGGACGCAGGGAACCCTACCTGGATGTCTAAGACACATCTGTGTGCCGGTTGGCACAACTCTGGACATTCCAGAATATAAATCTGGATGTCTTTTTTTAAGACACCATCTGGCTTAAAAAAAAAAGGCTGCATTTGGATTATGGGGGAGAAGACTGGAGCTAACGACTTCCCTCAGGGATATTCTTTCCAGATAGCCCCTAGTCTGTGTTAAATATTTTGACTACACAATCTATGTGTGTTCTGTCTTCTGTGTGATTTGTTTGTCTGTTTTGTTGATTTTAAGAGCTCCGTTAAATTTAAGAACAATGATCAAATTTGGGAATTGGTTATTTCAATACTGAATTCCAGCTGGAAGAAACATTTATTAGGAATTTTAGGATGATTCTAAATTTGGAAAATAATTTTACTATTGGCTTTGCATGCCAGATTTGTTCTGAATATTTTGGGCAGTTTTAAAATTGTGGGAAATAATGTTACTGTTGCCTATGCAGGCTAGATTTAGTTATCTTTAACTATAAGATCTTAAAAAAACAATAGCTTGTTAAAGAAGTTCTGTTAACTTGCCTGAAAGGGGTCATGTACCTCTAATTAGGTAACGTATGCAGCAAAAAGTATCTAACTTTTCTGAAGGCTCCAACTCTGGCCAAGTTGCAGCTTAGAAGTCCATTGGGAATAATGGCCACATGGGACCAGAGGGAAAGAAAGAAAAACTATGTTGTTTCATTAATTGAAATATGATAGGAAAAGCAGTTTTATATTATTGGTAATTTGAAGCTGTATTTTGGTTCAGAGTGTGTTACCTATGTTACAACATTGTAAGTTATGCTTTAAATCCAGCTCTGCTGGACATGGGGGTTGTATGGAATCTTCCCCCTCCCCTATCCCCCATTGCTAGACTCTGGAGTTAGCCTGGAGTGAAGGTTAGTTCACCTCCTCTCCCTTCTGCCTTTTTTGGAGGTGGAGTGGAGGGAAGAGTGGCCATGTGGAATTCTTTCCTTCCCCCCTCCCTCTAAACTGTTCCAGACCTTTTTTTTTTTTTTAATCAAGTTGTAGCCACCTAGTTTTGGCTAAAAGAGAGCAAACTGATTTGTATAAATATAAGGTTATGGTAAATATCTGTTTAGGATTTATCTGAAACTTTGGTTAATGGAATTTGTTATTGGAGGTAAAATTTCTTGAGTTTTAGTTAATATGTCACTGCACTTTTTCCTCCTGTAACTGATTTCTATAATCAGAGCAATAGTCAATAAGAAACTGTTAATGCAATTCAATTATGTCATAACTTGCTGTTTTCAATCTGGTTATCTGTAATAAGTATACCCTAAATACTTGAGCAATTAAGTATTTAGTCTGGTCATCTATCGGTTATTAGATATTGTGTCTGGATATTCAAATTTTTTTTAATGTTTATAACTAATGAGAGGCCACATCTTGTAGCAGTCCTTGTACCAGTCTATCTCAGACTGTTCTAACTTTTCTTTGTTAGATTTGTTTTTGTTTCTAGATTTGCTTCTGGGACTTAGATCAAGCTTTGATTGTCAGCATGCCACACTACACCCATCCCCCTCCCTGGATTGAGCATCTCTGCCCATCTTCAGCAGGAAGCAGTTTTTGAGAAAACCATCGCCCCTGATCCTGATGTAATTGGACTGATATGGGGGAGTGGGAAAGTGGCTGAATTGTTAGAATTTTAATTGTATTACTATGTTTAAGTCTTGGGATGGAAATTGTTAAACTTGTGTAACTATTACTGTTATGTTTGAGGGATTTTTAGTTTGTTATGTATATGATTTATATGTGGGATGGTTATTTAATAATTCCTTTCTGTGAGAAAAAAAAAGGGAGGAAGAAATAGGAAATTGGGGAAACTGGTGTATTTTCTTAGATACTTCTGCCCCCTCCCCCCCATCTTACTAGTTCAGATTTAATTGGAAGTCCTTTAAACAAATTTACTGGACTATGATTTGCTGGTTATGCTTTAACTTTGAAATTCCTTATTCTGTTGAATTGCCCTGGCAGACTCAGTTTTGGGGATTATTTTTTAGAAACAACCAGAAATCAGACACCTGTCCTGGGACTGGCAGTCTCTCTGATCTGTTTCTCCACTCCTGTTACCCCAATGTTAGAATCCTTACAAAGTGTTAACTCACTTGATAGAAACAAAGCTTAAGTTTACACCTTTGAGAATTCACACATTAGCTCACACATCAGAGTTCACAAGTCCAGGAGATTCACAAAGTTACACCTCCCACAATCCCACTCTGTCAGAGGAGGTCAACCTTTGAGTTCACACCTTTAAGAGATCATATATATATGAAGCTCTTAAGAGTCAGATAAGTCAGTCAGTGGAGGAGTCAGTGAGGAGTCAGTTTGGGAGATAGACAGAGCCAGAATTCAGTCGGGAGATTGAAAGCCAGGATTCAGAAGGAACTGGAGCTGAAGCTGAAGCTGGAAGAGACAAAGGACTGGCAACAAAAGCTCTCGGAACCAAGGAAAGCTTACCGGGTTATTTTGGAAGAGACAATAAAAGATTGGATTTTAACTCCTGGATGCATTTGAGGTGATTATTGATTTGAACTGAACCTAAGACTGCCTCCAGAAGCTCCCCAAGAAATCTGCTTCCAGAGAACAATTATATATTAGGAAAGAAGAGAATACTATACCCCAGGTCCTTAATTAGTATTTCAGCATTCTCAAAGGCCTCTAAAAGTTTGGGGTTTGCCTGCCTTTGTCTAACTGTGCATAATCTGCTCAGAAATCTGATCCTTTCGGCAGCCCTGTCTGTTCCTCTGGTCAGGGACAGGTGGGGCTACTCATCCTTTTCCCATGGAGTGGGATGCTCCTCTGAATGGGCAGCACAACAGAGCCCTGCTGCTCTGTAAGCAGAGGCCGAGTCATGCACAAATGACCATGACCTAACTCATAGTGAATTGTCCATATGCTCCCCAACTGCAAAGGATGATTGTAATGAGGAACTTTGTGTATTGCTGATTAACGCTGGCATTGCCAGGGAGAGACTTGACCTTGCCATAAGTCCTTGTATTGTTCTAGCTTTATTTTGATTTTTATTTGGACTATTTACTTCACATAGGGTTGGTCAAAATTATGGTGCTGAGACCTTCTAGAGGAAGGTAATTCAAAGATTTGAATAGTTAGAAGATAGAGAGTGTGGAATGTTGTGCCACAGTTCTCTTAATGTCCTGACCCAGTTTCCCTATGTCCTATTTAGTTACTCTGCCTCAGGTTATAGCCTTTCTCTCTTAATGTTTGATAGGATTAAGGTCTTATATCTTAGAACTTAGGCTATATTTATTCCCTCTAAATGTTTGATGGGATAAAGGTCTTTATTTATTTTAGACATCATTAGCATATCAGGAGCCTCTCCAGTACCTCCCTCCATTATGTCATCCTAGGTGCCTGCCTCCATTATGTCATCCTCATCCTAGGTTCCTCCCCCAATTAGGTTATCCCCATCCAGATACCTCCCCCATTATGTCATTGTTCTTGTTACCCTAGGGCTGGATTCTTTGAGAAGATAGTCTCAAACATGGATCCATTTGATCCCAGTAAATTTCTCCATTGAATAAATTATTAAATTGTTCTCTAATTTCTATCTTGCTCAGTTTCTCTGGCATTACACTCTTAATACCAGAAATGCCTGTGATAAAAAGCATGAACACAAAGGCTCTTGTTAGGGAAAAAAAAAAAAAAAAACTCCTAGTTTAGTGATTTCTTTCATTATTGAAAACTTCTTTCCAATCCAGTGACTCTTCCTTCTGTACAATTTTGCTCATTGCTATCTCTGCAGCTTATGATGTTATGCCACAGTTCTCTTTTGTCCTGATTCAGTCCTGCAAAACCTCCCCCTCTCTTTTTGTCAGAATATTTGATAAGGATAAAAGATCTTATATTTTAGAATATCAGAATGCCTCTCTCCATCCCAAGCTACCAGAATGTCAGATATTGTCTTATCAAGATGCCTCTCCCCATCTCCAGGGTTCCTCACCACATTAGGTCATCCCATCTCCCATGCCCTGTCAGAACTGGATTGTCAGAGTCCTGTTCCTGCTCTGAGCACCCTGAATCTGCCCCCACTTCAGTCTAACCCCCTGCATGTGTATATATGTCCGTGAGAACTCTCATTGTTTGCTGGATTCTTGGAGACAATAGTCTCATTCAGCCCTGGGACCAAACCATGGATCCATTTGGTCCCAGTAAATCTCTCCTTTTTAAATAAATTATTAAATACTCTCTAATCTCTATCTTGATCAGTTTCTCTGGCATTGCAATGATACTGCTGGCCAATCCTTTTCATGTAAATCTCTTTAATCTTTGGCCTCCAAAAGATTTCAGTTACCAGAATGTAGTTACCAGTCTAATTGTTTCTAAAGTTGAGCTTTGTCTTGTCATTTCTATGAAGAAGAACTGAAAACAACTCCCCGTTACCCATCAGATCAAGGTTAAGTATTACAATTATACATCCAAGCCCCTTATAATAAAGACACTATCTACAGAGTATTAAACCTGAATTTAAAAAGACATGAATTCTAATCATTTTGTCACAGTTCTTTCCTAGTTCTTGATTCCTAGGAAGTCAATCCATTCAGCCTCAATTTCCTCATATATAAAATGATAATAATAGCACCTGCTTCACAAAGTATTGTGAGGATCATGTGAAATAAATATACTTTGCCCACCTTAAAAGTACTATAAATGCTAGCTATTCTTACTATCATTATCATAATTATTATTATTCATCCTATTCTACTTGCCAGTTGGACTATATCCTGACTTACCTTCCTATTCCTAAACTCTTCATGTTTATTCTTATTAATTTTATCATACTATTCCCCATTGTTAGAATGCTCTTCTCCCTCCTTCCCAATGATCCAAATACTAACAATACAAGATGTCAAGATCCACCTGCTATATAAAAGTCTTCAAGTTTCCTTCAACTGATGATTCTTTTATCTTGCAGCTTAACTTTTACATTTATTAACTATTTGTAATTTTTGGTATTGATCTTTACCCATCTCCTCTACCCAGACTCCATTTTCCACACCCAAGAATTTAGAATGCCTTACCGTGTCAAAGCCACAAAAATTTATTCTTGAAAACTAAAAGAGAAAAGAGGGAAAAATGATAATATAACTGAGTATGTGAAAGGATGCAATGAAACAAAGTGGTTTAAATTGCAACTGAGATAAAAGCATGATCAACCAGTTATTTAGGTTTGTCAGATACTGAAATTGATTTCTGAGGTAGTTATATACTACAGAATTTCACTCTTCTAATTTTACCCCACAACATGAGGGTTAGCCAGGGAAATTACTGAAAACCTGCTCTACTAGGTACACCTGGAGAATCATTTTCCTTGCTGATTCTTCTTTAATTGTTCTGTTATTTTAATATTGTTGTGTTACTCTACTACTTAACTTTCTTTGCCAGTCCTCAGGGTGTGTATAGTCACCCCAGCTTCCCTACTTTTTAACTCTAAAATCACAATTTTTCTTCATTTTTCCTCCATGCTCCTTAGGAGAAATACCTGAGTAATACCATTAGAAGAATCACAGAATCTGAAAAAGGGACCTCAAAGGCAATCTAGGTTAATTAATATATGCCTCATTCCCTTATCTCAACAGCTGTAGCAACAAAAAACATTCCCAACAAATATTCATAAAGCCTCCAAATAAAGACTACTGGCAATTGGAAACTTATTGCTTTGTCTATTCCATGTTAGTGTAGTTCTGATTACCCTACTCAGGAGGAAGATTTTCCTTACATCTAACTACAATCCTCTTTTCCTTAGCTTTTTCTCATATTTCTACCCAAACAAAACCACACCAAAGATTGGAATGAAAATATTCAAAGTTCTCCTTCTCTAGGACACTGACCAAATTTAAATTTAAGTGAGAAGGTGCACTTTTTAAAAAAATTTTTTTACTAACATATTGTTTTTTACATCATCTACATGCTTTATTCTGCCTCTCTCAGAAAGTCATTCTTCCTAACATACAACAAAAAAGAGGAATAGAGAAAAATTTAGCAAATTTAGTATCAGTCATCAAGAATATGCATTTTATATGTGTATTTGTGTGTTTCTATCTATCTGTATGTGGATAGTCATAACCTCCATATCTCTATGTGGTAGGTCCTTCTCATATTTTTTTTCTTTGGGGCTAAATTTTATCATTATAATTTCACTGCAAACAACTTTGATTATTTTATTGTATTTTTGTTTTTTTTGTTTTTTTTTGTTTTTTTTTGTAGTCATTGTGTGAATGCTATTTTCCTGCTTTGGCTTCATTCACTTTAAATAAGTTCATATAAACTTTTTCATGCTTCTCTCTATTCATCATATATACCATTTCATGCAGTGCAATCACAATTTACATTCTTATGCCACAATTTGTTTAACCATCCCCAAGTCTACTTTATCTGCTTTGTTAACAGTTCTTTGCTGCTATAAGAAGTACTGCTATAAATGTTTTGTTCTTAGACTTAGACTTAGCAGTGAGTTATGAGCTCAAAGAATACAGATATTTTAATCACTCAGCATATTTCCAAGCTGCTTTCCAGAACGGCTGGATTATTCTAAGGTAGCTTTTCATCATGTCTCCAACATTGAATCTTTGTTATCTTTTCTTACCGTGTCAAATTCAGCCTCAATTTCCTCATTGAGGAATTTTCTTTCTTTTGTCACTTTTATCAGTTTTCTAGGTGTGATGTTAAATCTTAGTGTTGTTTTGATTGAACACAAACACTTTATTAAAAAAAAAAAATTAGCAGCATTATTTGTATCAGCTAAACCAACTGTATCCACAAAAATAAAAATGTCTACATACCTTCAAAGATGTTTCTCCTGGGACCTCTAATTTTGCCCAAGTTGGATTTTATTCCTTTTCTTACCCTGTTTTTGGTTTCTGGATTTTTATACCATGTATCTGCCATGGAATTTCCCTAGAAATGGAACTTCCCTTAGAATTCAGGCATCCTGACCTTGGAATGTATAATTATTTTTGTGGCCTTCTCTATCTGAAGATCCTTTTGTAAGGCTCACTCTCTTCTCTCATTGGCGAGTTCCTCTTAGGGTTTCCATTTTGTAGAGCAGCCCAACCTTTCCAGAAGCCCTTCTCTTCCAGTCCTTTTCCTGGCTAAGATTTCAAAATCATACCTTCATATTTGGTATCTCAATTTCCCCTTGCTCCCTTCCTAGGCTTTTCAATTTATTTTGTTGTGTCTCCCCAGAACATAATATAGGCTTCTTGAATGTATGGCCATTCATTTTACTTGTATTTGTATCTGTAGCACTTAGCATAGTGACTGATTACTTAGAAACTGCTTAATAAATGTACATTTCTTTCCTTTGTGCCTTGCTTCTTTCACAAAGGTCTTAAGAATCACCATGACGAATATATATCCATCATGTCTTGATGCTATAGTGATATCTATGACAGATACCTACAGAGATGAAATACATACCATTAAAGTACCATTTGGATAACGGAGATCTGTACTTATATAAAGGCCCACCGATGTAAGGAGCACTAAGTGATAATTTGTTAAGACAATTCCCACAACAGTAGATATCATGCATTCTAAAGAAAGAAAAAATAACAAGAGATCATTATGATTTGAAATCACATTCACAGGGATCAAGGTTGATGGAATTCATTTTCACATCTAGCTTTGATTTCTTTTCATGAAATAGATAAGGAAAGATAATACTTGGATAAATGTGATTTAGTTAAGTTGGCACAATGCAATCCTGGGAATCAAAATCTTAGTTCCTAAACCTAATTTGACTGATTTATCAATGAGCTTTAGGAAGCTACAATGTCCCTGGCATTTTATTTCCTATTTATTCCTTTGTGATCATAAAGAGCAATAATTAATCAAGTGTGCTCTGAAACTTCATAAACCCTTGGAATTCTATATTTAGTGATTCAAGAGTTAGTTTGAAACTTAAAAATTAACTAACTCAATCTTGTCATTTTACTAATGAAGAAACCTGAGTCTCAGGAAAGCACTTGCCTAATCAAGAGGTGGGAATAGAAGTGCTACCCCTGAAATCTTAGGTCAAAAAAATTTACCTTCATCATTGTAAGGGCAAATACCATTTTTCACATCAAACCAAACAGTGTCACTGTCCTCCCAAAATCCAGAATGAGTCAAACCTATGTAAATCCCTAAAAAATAAAATTATAAAATAAAGTATTAAATGAGGATAAACACAATTGGGGCAACTAGTGGCAAAAAAGACAGAAGTGCTGGCCCAGGAGTTAAGAGAATCTTAATTCAAATCCAGCCCAGACACTTACTAGTTATGACCCTGAGCAAGTCATTTAAAACTGTTTGTCTCAGTTTCCTCATCTGTAAAATGATCCAGAGAAGAAAATTTCAAACCACAGTAAATTTGGCCAAGAAAATCCCAAATGGGGTCACAAAGATTTGGGCATAACTAATCAACTAAATAACAGCAACCACCACCACAAGAAAAATAAATATAAATGCCCAAGATCAGGTCATTCTAAAAAGATTATAAGCAAATTATGGCCAGTAGGCAAAACTTTCATGGGGCTACCACATACTGCTCTTTATCTTTATCACATTCTTCACAAACCAGAAAAATACATTATTTTAATTGGTCAGATATATTGCAAGTCCTCTGAAAGAAATTGGATTTGGGGTTTAGTTAATACTTAATGAAAAAAGAAGCTTACATTGCTATAGTATTTTTTTCTTTATAAAGCATTTTCTTCCCTGTGATACTCATAATCAAGGAACCTATAAAGGTATGACCAATCCATTTTTAATTGAAGTAGTTCAAATAAAAAACCATTGCAACACAGAAATTCTACTTATTTTCAGGCTAAACATTAACTATTAGAAAGAAATTATATAATGACATCTAAAAGGTAACCAAACCATGAAAATAATCATCTAAGTGGCATAACTCCTCTTATAAAGAAAATATCAAACTACCAATACCTATAAACATAGACGCAGATATAAAAAAACAAACTTGTTTTGCAAGACTTGATACAGAATGTATGACACTGTTTGACATATATACTTAGTATCATTATTTATGAAAGATAAATTAAATATATTATAGATATACATATATGTAGAGTGTGCGTACACACACACACACACACATATATATTTGTATGTTTATTTGCACACTTCCCCCATTAACTGTGAGCTCCTTCAAGGCAGATTCTGTCTTTTGCCTTTTTTTTTTTTTTTTAGTATCTCTAGCACTTAGCATGGTACCTGGCATGTGGTAGATTAACAGGAGTTTATTGTCTGATAAGATAAATAAAGGAACAAAGAGGCAAAGAATAGACTCAAACTGGTTGTGATAATATCTTCTCAACAGCATGGATCAAAGTAGTTATTTGTTTTAATTTCTACCAGAAATTGAACCATACCAATCAAGAACTATTTCACAGCTGTTAATTTAGGAAAAATGTCCGAAGATAAGAATGCACTTTGATTTCTTCTCTTTTTTCTGAATGTAAAACAAATGGTGTAAGGTTCAAGGGCAATAAGACTGGGGTTGTCTGATTTATTCTCTATATAGGATCTTTTACATTTATTTCAGTTCAATCCCTAAATTGTTTATTAAGTACATACTATGTTCAAGGTGCTGGACATACTAGAATGTTTCATTGGCTCTATAATCCTGTCAATATGAGTATATCATCCATCAGTTCAGATGGTGACCCAATGAATCAACAAGTATTCGTTAATTATCACTATCTGTCAGGCATTGTTCTAAGACTACAAGCAAATAGTCAAATAGTCCCTATGTTTAAGGAGTTTATATTCCAATGGGGGAAACAGTATATATGTATGTATGAGTATACAGAAGATACATATAAAATTGATTCAAGATAAATAGGGAAGGCAAATGCTAGTAGCAGAAAGGATTGGGAAATGCTTCCTAAAATAGGGATGTTTGATCTGAGTCTTGAAGAAAGCCAAAGAGTCTTCAAACCAAAAGTACAGAAGGAGTGAATGGATCCCAGGAAGGGAGGCCAGTTATCATAAAGAAATGTCAAGGGGTATGAGATCACATATCCTGGGTAGGAAACAGCAATACAGTTTTGCTAAATTAAGAGTATGTAAAGTTATATATAAGAAGCCTGGGAAAATAGGAAAGAGTCTGGTTATGAAGAGCTTCAAATTCCAAACAGGGGAACCTTTATTTGTTCCCAGAGGTAATAGGGAAGCTGGAACTAATTAGGTGACATGATCAGAATTTCACTTAAGAAAATCACTTCAACAGCTATGTAAGAGACATATTTCAGTGAGACGTGTTCAGATGGCGGGGGTACCAAATAGAAAGCTATTGAATAACCCTGGAAAGAGGAGAAGGAAGTCTAAAGGATGTCTTTCCTAGGTGTCAGATAACTTCTCTTTATTCACATAGAAGAAAATTTCATGTTGCCTCTAGTGCTCATAGCCTTCTAATTGGTCTTGTTTCTTCCCACTCCAGTACACCTTTTACACAACTATTACTAAAGTAATATCCATAAATATGTTTGATCATATCAGACCCTACACACTCACCCAGCATGAAGGGTCAAATATAGTCTTCTTAACTGCATATTTCATATATATTGGATTATTTGATGTCTAAGGGAGAGGGCTAGAGAGAAGGGGGGTGATTTGGAACACAAGGTTTCGCTAGAGTGAATGTTGAAAACTATGCATATATTCTGAAAATAAAAAGCTTAAAAATATAATCTTCTTATTTGTATTTAAAAACCTTCACAACCTTGTCCTTTTCCTGCTTTTGCAATCTTCTTTCATACTCTCCTCCAAGCACTCTAAGGTCTGGTAATGTTGACTTACTTGCTAGTCTATACATGTTCATATCTCTGTGATTTGTTGTTATTTTGCATTGGTTATGCCCCATGTTTGGAATGATCTCCCTCAACCTCCTTGGAATTCAAGACTCAGTTCAAATAATAAACTGCTAGAAATTTTCACTTCTAGCCAGAGTTGCTGGCTAGTTGCCAGAGAGAAAAATGCATAGATATCTACATACATAAATAAAAATGCATAGGTAGAAATAGACATTTGGCAACTGGTTAAAATTTTCAAGGCATTCAGGCTTAGGCAAGGTTTTCCATTCTAGGGTGTCAATTTTCCTTGTCATCCCTTTGGTCTTTAACTTTTCCAATCTGCTTCAATTACCACAGGTACTCCTCCAGTCCCTGTGACCAGAGTATTTTGTTTGTTGTTTTTTCCTCTGAGGATTTACCTAGATTCATTAAAGAATTGGTATCCTCTTCAGGATCCTCCTGAACATCCTATACATCTCTAAAACTAGCATATTTCCTCCTGGTCAGAGTCCTCCCTGACTTGCTCATAAAAAAACATGGTGAGTCAAGCTCTTCTCAATATAGTGAACAGAGCCTATTCTGCTTTGAGTATAGTGGTCTAGACTAGGCCCCTTCTTCATAGGTCTCCAGGGTTCTACTTGCAGTGCTCCATTTTTCACAAGGCTCTGGACTTATAGATTTAAGGCATTATGTTCTTTCCAATTGCTGTTAGGCTCAGTGGTTATTCCTGTACTGGCCAGCACAGGCTTTAGTGACCACTTGGGCTGGAATTTACCTATAACCTTTTTCCTGAAGCTTCACTGGGCCAATGAGACCCAATGGACCAATCAGAAATATTCTGAGGCTGATCTCTCTGCTAGGTTAGAACTGGATTGGTACCCTATTGGGATTGGACCAGCCTCAGGACTGTTTTGGAGCTGTACTGGACAAACCTGAATATCCTGAGGCTACTTACTCTCTCTCTCTCTGGAACTAAATGTAGAAGGCTTTGGAATTTGGATCCTCCCAGCATACCATCTACAACCATAGGATTTGGGAAAGCTGTCTTGGCTAGGCTTGGGTGTTCTGGAGATCAGAAATGGAATACTGAAACTATTCAGATCATTTCAAGGGATTATTCCAAAAACTCTGCAGAACCTTAGATTAGCCCTCTGTGGATTCCTGGCCAGGATAAAATTGTGAAAGAATTCTTTCTATGATAGAGTAGACATTATCACTTTGACCAGATGGAGAGTTTTAGAGAAGTATCTGGCATTCTCTGTGTTCTAGTTTGCAACCATAATTAATCTGGGCCTGCTTTGATTTGCTTAACTAATTCAAATTAATTATAATCAAGAAAATAGGAAAGATCCTGCATTTTCTCAATTATTTATGTACCTGTAAAAGAGGTGGTCTTTACAGATTCTTCAGAAGAGCATGTGAAAAATCCATCCTGCGAGGGGGCAGGGTGATAAAGAGAGGGTATACTGAAGGAGAGGATAATCAAGAGCAAAACACTTTTGAGGAGGACTAGGGTCAAAGGAGAGAGAGAGAGAATAGAATAAATGGGGAGTACAGTTAGCAATAGTAATTGGGGAAAGAATTTTGAAGAGGGATTCTCTGACAAAGACATCACTTCTCAAATATATAGGGAACTGAGTCAAATTTATAAAACAAAAAAATAGGAGCCATTTCCCAACTGATGATCAAAAGATATGAACTATACCCAAAGGGTTATAAAATCATGCCTATTCTTTGACTTAAGAATACCATTATTAGACATGAAAAAGGACCTATATATACAAAAATATTTATAGCATCTCTCTTCAGAGGGCAAAGAATTAGAAAATGAGGGGATGCCCATCAAGGAGAGAATTGCTGGATAAATTGTAGTATGTGATTATGAAGGAATACTATTATTCCGTAAGAAATAATGAGCAGGATTCTCTCAGAAAAATCTGAAAAGTCTTCCATGAATCCAATCAAAGTGAAATTTACTATGTACAAAGTAATAGCAATGTTGTGAAGTGATCAGCTGTGAATGACTTTGCTATTCTCAACAACACATTGATCCACAACTCTGAAAGACTTAGGATGAAAAGTGCTATCTATACCCAGAGAAGGAACTGATTGTATCTCAATACAGATTGAAGCATACTCCTTTTTTTAACTTTACTTTTCTTGAAGGTTTTTGTTGTTGTTGTTGTTGTTGTTGTTGTTGTTGTTGTTGTTGTTGTTGTTGTTGTTGTTTTGAGGGGGGAGAAAATCTGTTTTATTTCACAACATGACTTCTATGGAAATGTTTTGCATCATTTCACATGGCACATGTGCCTTCTTAAAAGAGTAAGAGTCAGGGTCAGCTAGGTGGAGCAGTGGATAGAGCACCAGCCCTGAAGTCAGGAGGACCTGAGTTAAAATCTGGTCTTGGACAATTAACATGTCCTAGCTGTGCGACCCTGGGCAAGTCACTTAACCCCAATTGCCTCAGCAAAAATAAAAAATTAAAAAAAAAAAAGGTGGGAAAGAAGGGAGAGAATCTGGAACTCAAAAAGTTTTAAAAACAAATGTAAAAAATTATTTTATGTGTAACTGGGAAAATAAAATTATTAAATATTCAAAAACGAAGAAAAGAAAAAAAAAATCCAACCTGTCCTCAGATTTTTCATCAAAGGTACCTTTGATACATTTACATAAAGATTTTTATAAAAATGAAAAAGCTCTTTCACATACTTTTTTTTTGGTAAAAAATGAAAAAGCACACACTAATACAGTAGTTGTTTATATTCTATTGATTGTTTGGGGGGTAGGGAATAATATTCACATCCATGATTTTTAAACTGTTCTTTTCCTCCTTTTTTTCACTTGATGAAATATTGCATAAAATGTACCACAATTGTTTCAATATTTTTTTCCCTCCAACACAAACTTCTTCAACACATACTTAGTCTAGTCCAACTGCCTTTTCTGTTATCTTCTAAGATTTCATTTCAAATTCTTCATTTAGCAAAGCAATTTCAAAAGTACTAATATTCAAAATGCTTTATTTGAATCTCTCAGTATAGCAACTGTAATGTATAAAATGAAAACTTTGGTCTATTTTCCTACTATTTGTTGACCTGTCAGTTTCATCTATTTCTAAAATGATTCTGTTGAGTTGTTTCACCAATTTTTTTTTGTATGCTTCTTTTCATTTCCATTGCTTCTCCCTGGATTATAAAATAAATTTGCTAATTACCATATGCAATCTGACTGCGGAGTGTTTTACAATTGAGTTTACAACTTTCAACATCATTGCCTTTAACTATCAAATCCGTATGCTTGAAAAAGAAATCAAGTATCTGTTTATTAAGTAGTTTCTGAGTTTTTTAGGCTCTTTATTTCAGTACCTGATCAATATTAGTTAAATTTTTACAAGAAAAAATGATCATCATGATCAATATATGTTTATCTTTTTTCATTCTCTATCCTGGCTTTTTCATTTTTATTGTTTGCATATAGTTTGTTTAAATAGATCAGAGTGAAGGTGGGTACAGTTATATATAGGAATATTTCACCTTTATAATTTCTTCTAATTTGGTGTTAATTTTATTTTTACTCTAATTGGTGAATGGTCTGCAAATAAAAGCAAGTAAACTACAACTCCCATATTGATAGTTTTGTTTTCTTTTATATAAATAGAAAGTATTTTTTCATTGTCTGTGATGAGTTGAGCTTCCAACTCTTCTGAAATCATTTATTATACATTTTTAATGATAATGTTGACTTTATTTCTGCTTCAGAGCAAGAGATAGAAAGAGGAGGGAGATGATAAGCATGGTTTCAAGATAAGATGTCCAGGATGCATGAATATGAAAAGCATGGACTGGGACCAACTAGATGTAGTGCTTTGGACAAGTTTGAACTCACTCACTAGTGAATTAAATAGTCACAGGACTAAGTACCAGAACAATGGATTAACTCATCTAGGTGAGGAGGTATGGTCTCTGTTCCAAAGAGATCTGTTAAAGAAAAAAAAAAGGAGGGGGGAGAGGAGTTTCAGGGGGCAACAGCAAAACCAATGATAATAAATCTCAAAACCTTAAAGATTTGAAATACAATCTGTCTGTAAGGAGACAGAGAGACAGATAATTGGCCAGAAACATTTGGTACCAAAACTAGACTCTGTGCTATTATAAACTAGGACTTCAGACAGCAAACTGAATGACAGAAAAAACAAGTCCCCTGACACCAACAGTGACACAAGAGCAAGTATATGCTTCACATAAAATAGTTTCTCATCTTGAGTCATTTGGAATTTAATTATTGCTCTGATAAAATTCTGAATTAAGTCCAATTATGTCTCAGGTGATCCAAACCTCAGATCAAAAATCCATTGTCTTCATTCCTCCCCACCAACTACCCAATACTTAGAGAGAGAAAACTACACCTAATCCTGTCCCTCCAACATCAAAGGTTTCAAAGATAATCCAAACCAATGATATCTATGACAAGTAAATCTTATTCTCCTGATCCGGGTAATTCATAGTCTTTGTCTGCCATGGTAAGTGCCAAACATCCCCTGCTACACCTCTTTGCTGGTAACAAATACCCCATGTCATTTAATTTTGTTACTCTTCAGTCTCTTTTCTCCTTTCTCTTTATCCCTTGTTTCCCTCTATATATTGTAGAACATAATTAATAAAGCAGAAGAAAGGAAGGGAGGGAAAGGTAAAGAAAAGGAAGGAAGGGAGGAACAGAGGGAATGACGGAAGGAAGAAGTATTGATGAAACATTTTAGAAAGAAACAGAAATCATTTTAGAAGGGATCACTGACAATAAGACAATGTTAGTATTACCCTGTTAAATGTATCATATACTTCTTTTAAAAGCTATAAATATAATGTAGATTCATATTTTCATAGACAATCCTCTTTTAACTGTTATATTCATGTGTGTTGAATAGCACCAATTGTGAAAAGTAGCTTCTATGAAAGTCTTCCATGATACAGTTTTATTAAAACAGGAATATGGTACTCTGGCTACCTCCTTGCCATGCTGCTACTGCCACCCTTCTACCCTCTGACTCTGACTTAATTCTCTAGTTTTTGCTTCAACTTCACCACAATATCTTCATAATGAATTTCAGCTATCTTTTTGATGTGTCACCTAACAAATACACACACTCTTCCTTATCTCCCATTTTCATCCTCTTGCTCTGACAACAATCACTAAATCAATACTGCTATTCTTAAAAATAAGGTGCCAATTATTTTCCTATGATTCTACTCACTATCTTTATAAATTTTCAGATCAAATTAACCTTTCCTGATCATTACTCTCCTATGTTTTCTCCTACCTGAATCCTTGATACAGAATAAAGTAAGAAGAACCAATAATATTTATGCTATAAACATTAAACTTGTAAACATAATTTTGAAAGAATTCTGATTTTTTTTTAGTGTAATCATCCGTCATGTTTTCCAGAGATTGTTGATAAAAAAAAATGTTACCCAACTCCTGACAGAAAGGTGATAAACTAAAATTCAAAATGAAAAACACAATTTTGGGTATAATCAATTTATTTGTTTGACTAAGATTATTACAGTGCCTTTCCCTTCCTCTCTCCAGGGGGTAGATAGAAGTAGGAGGGGGAAAAAATGTTTTACACTTGAAAAAAATAAAATATAATTTTTAAAACATGTAAGGCCCTTGAGGGCAGAGACTATTGTGACAAAAAATACTTTTTGTATTTGTATCCCTAGTACTTAACACAGTATCTCACACATAAATTAATTAATGCTTTTTTCATTCATTTTTCCATTTAATTCCTATGTGCTTACTAGCATTATAAAAAGATTCAAAATTTAAAACTGTAAACTTACCAGAAATACTGCCACCAGTTGTCAGACCAATTAATGCTACATCATTAGCACATGGACATTTTGTAAGTTTGATACCTATCACATATGGAACTAATTTTTTCATCTCATGATTTTTCATGGGTTTTCCAATAACCCACTGAAGAATAGGCTCTGTGGAATAAACAAATAGAAGTGTTAAAATTTATGAAATTATGAAAATTAAATCTTCTGATACCAGCCTTTAAAAGCTCAGGGGAAGAAGGGGACATCATGCTAGGAGAGAAATTATTTTAATAACCAATGATATGAGGAGATTCAAAGTTCTCCCCTTTTTCTAAAATCTTCATTTTTAAACTCAATCTCTGAAAGTTGAATTAATTTTGTCCTCATTCATGGTCAGATCTTACCCAACCTTATAAGTACTCTCTAATCTGAGATAATTTCTGCCTGTTTTGTTCCACACCTGCAATTTTGAAGAAGATTTATCAAGATTGTGCCAAATAATAATAACAATAATATAATAATTAAAAGAGAAGCTGAAGTATCCAGAGGAAGGTGACCACTTTGGTGAAGGAATTCAGAACTGTGTAATAATAAGAATGATTAAAGGAAACAGTCATAAGTCTGCAGAAGATACCTTAGGTCACTAATATAACTGTCTTCAAATATAGGAAGAGCTAGCAGCAAATTCCAGTTCTGCTTTAGATTCTATGGAAATTTCCTCTAACTGATATTTTAAAGTACATGTTGTAAATAGGATTCTTTTTCAGAAAGAGTTGCCTTAGATCAGAGTTTAGCCAACAATGGTCTGAGGGCCAAAACTTTTTTGCTGCATGTTTTCATATAGAAAGCAAGTTAAAAATGGCTTTTATACTTTTAAATAAAGTATATGTGTGTATGTGTATGTGTATATATATATATATATATATATATATATGTATATATATATATATATATCACAGATACATATATACACATATACAAAACATAAAAATAAATAGACACACAAATGAGTTCTGATAGCTTTTTTGAACAACAGAATAATTTATTCAGTGAGGAGTCACTGCAAATTCTCCAGTAGAGGAATGACATGAAAATAGTTGCACTTTTAAGAAAACATTTAAAGTCATGATAACTTAAATCTACATTCCTACTTAATAATCTAAGTTTTCTAATCTACTTTTCCAAGTTCTTAACTTCCCAATACTTCCTTTTCAGTTAGTCCAACCAGTTACTGTCTTTTGGGCTTGCTCCGTACATTTCCATCTCAATGTCTTTTACACACCCTGCTTAAAATGCTCTCTCTCCCACTTTTCACCTATGTAAATCCCACTTAAAGACACAAATCAAGTCTCATCCCAACCTAGTGACTTCTTCCTCCTCTCAATTTCAAACCAAATACTAAACAATTATGGACATACCATTGGGATGCTTACAGTATCCCATACCAGCTCATATACAAATCTTTGGTGGAGAAGCTATATGATACTGGAATGATCACTGGCCTCAGAGTCACAGTTTCTGTCTTAGTACTCTAGCAATTTTACTGTGGCTCAGTATCAACCTTTCATTAATCATCATACCTATTTATAAAATAGAGATATAATAATACTTGTACTATCTACCTGACAGGGTTTTTATGATAAAAATTTTTCTTATTTAAGTATTTAATTGTAGGTAGTTAATATGTGCCCTATCTTTCAGTCTTTTCTCCAGTTTACTTACTTTTTGAGGTAACCATAGTTAAGTGACTTGCCCAATATCTCACAATTAGCAAATGTCGAGTATCTAAAGCCAATATTTGAATGCAGGTTTTCCTGACTCCGATACCAATGCTCTATTCACTGCACTATCTAGCTGCCCCTTACAATGAAAATATTTTGTGAAACTTGAAGTACTATATAAATGTGAGTGAGATATGAATAATACCATCTTTCTTCTTTAAAAATCAAGAAAACTGACAAGAAATTGGTTAACTATTTAACAAATGGTTAAAGAGGTTTAACAATTGGTTAAAGCTCTTGCTACTAATATAACACACTGGCTGACTGGCAATATAAAAACCCTAGGCATGAGGAGTTGGGCATTTTTTAACCTTGGCATGCCTTTTCTACCAGACCTGTCATCATGGCAACTAGACAGACAACGGAAAGTTGGACTCAACTAATCAATGTTGTATCTTTATGAAATATCCTTTTCACAAATACTACTGCCCAATGAAAGGATTTAAATGTCAAATTATCTACAAAGCATCACATTTCATTCTAACCCCAATGTGAATCATTCACCCATCTTGAATAAGGCCTTGACTGAAACATGACTGCTGCTTGTAGTCAGGACGGTCCAGCTGTGCAGTTTCAGCAGGTACAAGATCTACCCAGGGCTTGGGAGGCTCTATGCCCACACAGTCGGGAAGATTTACCAATTTTTTAATGCAAAATGAGAGTCTGCATTCTTTTCAAAGAGGTACCCTCAACAAATCAATTGGACTGTCCCATAAAGAAGAAAGCACAAGAAGGAACAATCGGAAGAGATTTAAAAGAAAAGAACTTGCTAGGTTGTTAAATCGCAGAGAGCCATCACTGAGACTTCTCTTGCTGATCTAATGGCCAAGAGGAACCAGAAATCTCAAGTTCAAAAGCCCCAATGAGAAAAAGCCATCAGGATTGCCAAGGAAACAAAGAAAAGGCCAAGCATGGGACTAAGAAGACTGCTGCACCCACTGCTAAGACTCCTACAAAGGCAGCACCTAAACAAAAAATTGTGAAGATTGTAAAAGTTTCAGCACTCCAAGTTCATGGAAAACACTGATTGTCTACTAATTTTGATTAAGCAAAATAAAATTTAAAGTTACTTTGAAAAAATTTAATCTTATATTTCATTTATCAAATGTGTAATTGGATTAACATATTTTTGTAAAGAAGAGCAAAAATATAGAAACAGTATAAAGTGCTACAAAATTAAAACATTTTTTTCTTTGAGATCATTGCTCTGTATATTTTGATCACTACTCTTACTTTGCCTTGCATATTAATTTTAAATGAATATGTCTGATTCCCAAATAGACTATTCATTGAAGATAGGGACTACTATAGCATATGTTTTTCTGTATTTGTCAGTCTTTTTGCTCTTTTCAATTAAACTTTTTTTTCCCTTAGTACCAATTAGAAGTACATACCTACATTCCAGATAATTTTGTTTTCTTTCCTGGTGCTAAATTTCTTACATACAGTGTGCTAAGTAGATAAGCAACTGTCATTTGGTATGAATTCAGGGCCTGGGATTCTCCAGGTTGTAATGTCTCCCTAGTTCCATTTGAAAACTTCTTCCACCTGATGACTTCTGAAATTTCATAAATTAGAGATCATTTGATTGTTTTGTCCTTCCTTTAAATGCAAATTCATCCTTATGAATGGCAATATTTAAAATGACAACCTGTCACTTGTATATTATTGTGAAAAGTGAGTTTATTGGAATTTTTTTTCCTGAAAGGGAATTTTGATAGAAAAAAATAACAGAGCTAGAACAAGCATACTAGGTACCTAGGTCAAAGATTGGGAGAATTGGTACCACTGAGAAGACAGAAGGTCAAAATAATGGGAGGCATAAGGCACCAAAAACCTATTTCCTGCATTTCATTGCTTTGCCTAAGGTTCACTTTCTTTCTAAATTTTGATTATCACTCTTCTTATTTAATGGACATTGGACCAGTTCTCTGAAACTTGATTAAATGCCAATGCTCTTTAACCTTCTTTGTATAGGACTAAACATCCCTGGAGTTGATTTAAAAAAAAAAATGACACTATCCAAAGGTGAAAATGAGGGAAATACAAAATTCAGTAGTTTACCAGGATTCAACAGAACAAAATTTATTTGTTCTAGGACTCCACAAAAATTGTAGCTCTTCTCGGTGCAAATGCTATCCATTTTGAAATATATTTTTGCTACTGAGACTTGATTTTCTTGTTGTTTGTGCTGAACATTCTAGAATAATTGAATATAAGGTTGCTGTTTTTAATTAGCGAATATCTGGGATTCACTGCTAATATTGGGAGACTCTGGGCCGACTAACATGATACTTATATGTATTGTCTGCATTAGTATAGAAATGAGACACTTAAGTAGAATTTATCTATAGGTTACATGCTATTTTATCCAATTATATCATTATATCCAAGTACCATTATATCCAAGAATTTATCTATAGGTTACATGCTATTTTAAATTCAGATTTGTGCAACTGTTTTATGGAGATTTGTGAGAAGGGAGCTAGCAAGACAAAGATCAAGAATTCATTCTCCATCTTGAGACTCATATGCGCAGGGTAGGGTCAAGCCTTGCACTGATCTCTGAGTGCTCTCTCATTCTTTCCTTCTGAAGCTTACAAGCAGCTGCTGCTGCTGTTGCTGCTAACTGGGAGTGATGGTAGGGGACAGAACCAAATGATACATCTTCCTCTGATACATTTTCCTTTTTTTCCCCTTTCCTCAGAAGGAAGGAAACAATTGCATTAACTGCTTTACTCCCATGGTTTTTGTGTTTTCTTCTTTCTCACAGGGGGAAAATATTAAAAGCAAAAGAATTTGGCACTACTATCAGCAATGAGAGCACTGTTTCATATCCAATTATTCTTTTCCTCTTTTCTTACTGTCCTTCTATTGCCATCATTTTATTTCCTTTTATATGAAAAAATATATAATACTTGTTAATCTTTATTGAGAGATTTTGAGGAAAAGACTGAGATCTTTGTGGAGATTGAGAAAAATCCTCACTTCAACATAAGACATAGTGAGAGGGGATGAGGAAAGATAATGAAGATAATGAATCAGTGTAAAAGTCACAAATGCAGAGTAGGTGCATTAGGCCTATACAAGCTTCCATACACAGATCATACAGAGAGAGATTGTTAATATGAGTCAATTGACTCCTAAACCTAATACAATTGAGCCCTTGAGACAAAGGTTAGCCAAGATCCAGGAAGGAGAATCTGGGCAAGCAAGAATATACCTTCTTTCTCACAAGTCCCCTTTGGATATGTCTTATAATGTGTAACTAATATCTAGATACCATACAAAGTATTCTTTATCTATGTTTACCTGTGGCTGTTATTCAGTTGATTCAGTCATGGCCAACTCTTTGTAAGCCAATTTGGGTTTTTCTTTGCAAAGTTACTGGATGGGTGGGGGAATGGGAGGGTTACCATTTTCTTCTTCAGGCCATATTACAAATGAAGAAGTTATATGATTTTCTCAGGGTTACACAGCTAATAAGTGTCTAAGAACAGATCTGAATTCAAGAAGATAAGCCCTCCTACTTCTATTCATTCTATTCACCTCACCATCTAACTACTCCTCATTATATATGGATTTCCAACTATTAAAGTCACTATTGGGGCACCCATATTCTAGTAAAACCATATGGCAGTGGATATTTCCCTTATTTCTTATATTCTTTAAATGTATGAATATGACTCCATTAAAATAAAATATGGACCCCAGATCAACGAGAAAATTTTGCAAGAAACAAGGAAAACAATAATTCAAATACACTGGAGCTACAATGAGAATTATATAGGACTTATTAGCAACCACAATGAAAGACCTAGAATCATATCTAATGACAATTAAAATAACTGGGCCTGTGGCCAAAAACAAAAAAAAAAAAAACCTGTATCCAGCAAAATTATCTATAATATTGAATGAGAAAAAAAATGGACATTCAACAAGTTTTCAGATTTTCAGAATTTTCCATCAACCAAACCCAAACGTATAAGAAAATTTGACATATAAGAGCCAATATCAAAGATCAGTTTCAAGAAACTCAACATGGACAACTTGTTTATCTTTTTTTTAACATGGGAAATGTATACCACATGTTTAAGATTGACACAAACAATAGGGCAACTCAAAAGAAAGATTGGGACAGAGTTAAGGTAAAAAGAGTAATTATGTTATACAAATGAACTGCAGAGGAAGAATAGACATAGCTGCATTAAAGGGAGAAGGAGAGTTCATAGTTCTGAAAACCTATTCACATTGGGAATGGGTTAAGTAGGCAACACTACATAAATAAATATATATATATACCATGAAGGATATAGCACCCTTAAAAATCTATAAAGAAATAAGGGGGAGAGGGATGGGTGAATGGGGAAGCAAAAAGTGAGAGAAAACGACAAGGGATCCATGAGTTGCAGAAATAATAGTAAAGCAATTTAAGGAGCAGAATTAAAGCAAAGAGTCAACAGGCATATGAAAGATATACACATGGGGAAGGGGTGAAGAGTATAAAAGGGAGGAAAAAAGAATAAATTATGAGAATGTGCAGCAGAAGAAAAAAAAATTTACAAGGAAGTAAATAAAAGATAGAAATTCATGAATATAATTTCTTCTCCTAATCTATATACTTTCTTGAACTGGTAACTTGTTATTTTGAGTCCTCCCTGCTGTTCTGGTGGACACATGACAATGTTCTCTTTTTTACTTTATTTTATTTTGTTTTGTATTTCTTTTCTACTTTTCTTTTTTCTTATTCTTTTTTTTAATAGAAAGAGAAGTTCTTACAGTAAAAAAAATAAAATATGGGAACCGCTTATCTAGGTTTTTCTCTGCAGGTAGGTACCCTCACTAGAATTTTCTATGCTTACATGCTGGTCCAGATAACCTCTGAGCTTCTTTCCAGCTTTCATATTCTATAAACCTACAAGCTTATTTTGCATTCAGAGAGCATCTCATTTTCCACATACCACATTTAGGTAAAGATAAAACAACATTTCAACTCATTGTTACTCCCTAGTGAAGATGTAAATATTTCTTTTGTCTTATAACATTTACCTCGGATAAGGTCCAGTATTGTTCCTTCAGTAGTGTAAATGTCTAATCCCTCTTGAAGTGTAATAGATACAAACCATTCTTCCACTGGAGCAATATCTGATTGCAAACAAAAGGCAAAGCATCATTACATGGAAAGAGAATCTGTGAATATTTCTTTTTGTAGCACATCAATAATATGTGTTATAGCACATCTATAACAAATAGAATTGTAGGTAGTCTGGCAAAGAACTGGAATAAAAGCTTTAGGACTTTCCTACCTACTTGTCTTTCTAAAGAATACTTTATACATGCTGCAATGTACTATGAGTAATCAAGAAATTAGTACTACCCTGAGCAACTATGACAATCTTTCCCATAAGCAACTTTCTAGTTCAACTTGCTTTGTAACCTTTTTTTCATAACACGTTTCTAAGTCCTCCATTCATCTACTGCACTTCATTGATTCAACTCTATTTTACATACCTTTTTTGAGTACCCTAACATTTTAACTTCCCACTCCCAATTAGCTTTGTACCATTTTCATTTGATTTTTCATTTTCTAAAGATTATAACTTGTTCAACTATATTGAACTCTTATCAATCTATCAGTGAGTGTTTATTAAATGCCTACAATGTGCCTAGGCACATTGTGCCTCGTATTGTGCTTGGCTCTGGAAATAAAAAGACAAAAATTAGAACAATAGGACCTGTGTTTAAGGAACTTATATTGGAAGGGACAATACGCACATGTGTAAGCATGTACAGAATAAATATAAAGTAGGTTTAGAGGGTACTAGCATTTTGGAGAATCAGGAAAGTCTTCATGAAGCTAATTCAGGTTAAACTAAATCTTTAAAGAAGTGAATATACAAAGTGGAGGGGAAGATTGATTGCCTCCCATGAAAGTTAAAAGACATTATCTCCCAGATATAGAAGATGCAGAGCCTAAGTGAGGAATATCAAAGATTAAAGGGAAGGCGTTATGTTAGGAGAGCTCTCTTTATCCATCTTTCTCTCCATACATATGAACATATTTTTATCACATGCTATTATATATATATATATATATATATATATATATATACATATATATAAATCATATGTATACATAGACAATATACAATCCTCATACAATGAGGATGGGAAAAGAAGTTGTAAAATTTGTGAGGGGCTTTACATACTAAATAGAGGAGATCATATATTCTATCTGATGCAATAGAACACCCCTGGAATATAATAATGAAGGAAGTGACATGGCCAGACTTTTATTTGAGGAAAAGTACTTTGGCCACTCAGTGGAAGAAGACTTGGGACAGAAAAAGATTTGTGGCAGGAAATCTATCACAATAGTTTGGGCCAGAGAAGATGATGGACTGAATCAAGATGATAGTTACATAGACAGTGAGAAAGGCATTTCAAGTGCTGTCATGGAGGTAAAAAATCATATAATTTGACCACAACCTATAAATGTGAAATGTGGGAGGATTAGTTAAGAATAATGTCAAAGAGCAGCTAGGTGGCACAGTGGATAGAGCACCAGCCCTAAAGTCAGGAGAACTTTAGTTCAAATCTGGTCTTGGACGCTTAACACTTTCTGGCTATGTGATCCTGAGCAAGTCACTTAACCCCAATTGCCTCAGCAAAAAAATAATAATAGTAATAATAATAATAATAATGGCAAGCATGCAATCCTGAGAGACTGGAAGGGCAGTGGTTCTTAATAAAAACAGGAACATTTGGAAGAGGGATAGGTTTATGATAAAAGATAATAAGTTTTCTTGTTGAGTTTGAAATTAATATGAGCCATCCATTTTAAAATATCCACAATATAATCCACAATAAATAAGATTGGAGCTCAGGTGAGAAACCATAGATTGGATATATAAATCCATAAGTCATTTTCAAAGAGATGATAATTAAACTTAGGAGATTTTACAATATTGCTAAGAGAATGAAGAGAGATGAGAATGCAATAAAACTTCTTGAAATATGTTCACAATTAGAGAGATGATATAAATGATGCTTAAACAAAGGAGGTTGGGGAGGAAAAGCATCAAAAAGGTATGAGGAGAATCAAGAGAGATCAGTGCAGATGACAATGGGGAAGGAGAGGGTGCAGACTAGTCAATAATGTTGAATGCTGCAGAAGTCAAAAGATGAGTATTGAGGAAAGACCACCACAATTATGATTTTTATAACTTTGGAGAGAGCAGTTTAAATTTTGCAATCTGGCTTCTTAAGAGGAGAAGAAGTGGAAGAAACAAATGTAGACAAATTTTCCACCCTTTATACTTTAGCAGAAAGAAGGAGACAAGATAAAAAACAATAATTTATTGGAATGATACTGATGGATTTTTTTTAAAGGATGGGGCAGGCTTGTCCATATCTGAATGCAATAGAGAAAGAAAACAACAGATAGGAAAAGATTCAGGATGGGGAGGGGGTGATAATCAAGCTGATAATCCCTGGAAATCACAAAATCATACTATTAGAGCTATAAGAGCCCTTAAACACCATCTAATCTGATCCCTTTTTATAGTGGAAGAAATGAAACCCAGAGAGTTTAAATGATTGGGCCAAAGTTATAGAGATAGTTAAAATGGCAGGGTCAAGATTTGAACCACAAGACTTTAAATCCAACATACTTCAGATCTACTGTACTATGCTGACTCTATGGAAGGAGATTGGATCAAGGACATATGTATTAATATATATATTCATACGTTATATATAATATATGTGTGAATAATATAATATATATAATTCTGTCTGATATGTATTTATCCTAATGAAGCAATCCTATGTGTCCTTCAACGAATGGCATATCAGTCCAAATTATGAAATTTCTTTAAATTCAAATTATTTTTCCTCTGTTGATGATTAGGCTGACCTGTTTTGAATGGTTTTAACTCTTATTTAGTGTTTTCATGACTGATGCCATTAATAACAATATAATAATCAAAATCATAATAACTAATGTTCATATAGTACTTAAAGGTTTGTGAAACACTTTACAAATATTTGATTTTGTCTTCACAACCACCCTGGGAAAGTGAAGTTATGATCCCCATTTTACACAGGAGGAAACTAAGGGACACCAAGGTTCTGTGCTTTGTCCAGAGTCATACAGCTAATAAACATCTGAGATTGTCTTTGAGCTCCATTCTTCCCAATTCCAGGCCTAGCACTCTCTACAATTCTCCCTTAGAGCAACATGTTATCTTCTATAGGGCAGGCATTCTCCTTCTATTTGATATCTACATTGGCAATCCTTTGCCAAGAATATCTCATTGCTCTTGCTATATTATGTAACTAATTCTCAAGAAGGCCATTGAACTAAGTTGTCTCTTTTCACAGCAATCAAGGAATTCTGCATGAGATTAGCAGCTTTCCACTGTGGCAGTCAATATCCAGTGTTTTTTTCAAATGATAAATATCATTTCATCAAAATAACTAATCTATAGGTAAAAAGAACTAACATAGTACACTGTTACCTTCTTTATTTGTGATTTCTTTTCTGGGAATACCAATTGTCCAGTAAAAATCCTCCTTTTCCTTAAAAATCAAACATAGTAAATAATGTTTTATGATTCATGTAATAAAATGTTAACTTTACATCTTTTACTATCACAATTTAAAAGAAAATTTAGGTAAGTAAATTCATAAGCATTATTTCTTGTAGCCTCATTCTGTCCTCTGAATCATAGTGTTAATTCTACCAAACCAATGAAAATAAAAATAGAGAAATATAAATCCACAAATTGAAAATTTATCCCTCAAAGTAATTAGTACATCATAGTTTAATATTAAGATAATTTATATTTATATTATAGTTCAAAATGATCTTGTAAGATTAATAATTTATGTATTATTACCTCCATTTTACAGATAAATCATACAAGGATCTAAGAAGTTAATTAAGAAGTTAAAAGTTCTAAAAAGTTAACTGAAAAAGTTAACTAACTAAGAAGTTAATCTAGGAAGTATGGGAGTCAAATTTTCAAGCACAGTTTGTACTGATTCTGTCTTAGATCTTATCACATTGCCCTTGTATGTGTGTGTATATCATTCATAAAATCCAATAATTACCATCATGATTAGGTAAAAGACTAATTGATATAAATACTATATCATTACTGTACCCCAAAATCTATTTCCAGCACAGAAATGAGCAATTTGTGGCTACTCCCATATTACTTAACATAATATATTCCAAAAAGAAGATATTCAGTAAGTGCTGAAAGATTAAATAAATAAATTAAAAAACTAGAGAAAATGCTGCAACTTTGGGCCCAGATACAACCATAGAAATGGGAGAGAAATGTCCTTACCAAATTAATGAAATCATCAATAGTTGGACCCCAAAATGTTTTTTCCCTATGTAATAACAAACTATCAAATCAACATTAAGCTGATTTGTTGACATTTTTGTTTGAAAATTGCTGTAATTCTTATTTCCCTTATCCAAAATAGTAATTTCAAAAATAACTATTGTTTAGAAATTTGTAATAGCTCAGGAAAATCTGATTCTTCTGTCATGTTGCCTTAGTTTTGATGCTCCAAAAAGTAGTGGTGTTTGTCATCAGGGTGCTGCTTATCAGATTAAATGAACATACAATCAATTCCTCTAAATGGATTATTTGGATTATTTTGTGAAAATGTTTTAGAAATAAACACAATTGTCCACAAGCACAGAAGTGCCATGATTGAAATTACAGTAGGCTAAAGCAACAATGATCTGAACGTGTTCAATTTATTGAGAAGACTAGTAGTTACCAATAAATGGGGTCTTAAGCTGTTCAACAAGCTAAAATATCTCTAGAAGACTTATACTTTAGGGAAAGTAGATTAAGTCATCTGGTTTCTATTGCTGGAAAGGATGAGATTTTCTTCTTTGTTTTGAGAGAAAGCTGATTGGCTTGTGCCTACCTGCACCCTTGCAAGGACAACTAGTGGAGCAGAGATAAGAAGTTTCCTCAAAAGAAAGATACAACAGTAATTTTCCAGGAAAACAACTTGTGAACTTAATTAAGAGACAAAGAAATGTGACAAGCAGTTATACAAAATAGCTGTAAAGATAATGACATCAATTACAAAAAGGAATCAATTGATTTTTCCCAACCCACCCCCTTTGAACAATGGAAGACATATCTCCCATGGATCCCTTATCTATTGCTAGGGAACCTAGGGAAAAGAATGTTAGGGAACAGAATAACAAGGGTCTGCATTAATCTTGAAACCCTTCATTGAGTACCTTGCACACAATGCCCCATTTGCTTAGGCAACAAGTCTGTGCAAAGACAAGTCTTGCGCAATCTGACCCTTGTGGTCTTTGGCTGCTTAGATCTTGGTCAGCTCACTCTGGGGAATGGACGTTGAGGCTTCAGGTATGGGTTCTGCCTCACTGGCTAAGGTCTGGGGCACACCCTGTAGACAGACACACCAGGACAGGCATCGAGCACGCACCGGATCGAGATCGCCCCCACTGTCTCAGGAGTTGGGCTCCTGGATACACAAGCTAAACACCTACTTGTTGCTGGGGCCCGTTGGCAGGGGAGATGAGAGGGGTATAAGAACAGGACAGCAGAGGGAGAGAGAGGAAGCAGAAGAAGGGACAAGATGATGTAACCAAGCAATAAAGCTTCTCTAACTGCATTAGTGGTGTCAGACTGCTCTGCTGTATCCGGAGACATCGGTTGTAGAGGCGATGATAATTGTAGGTAAGTGCTCAGACTCCAGCTGGTGTCAGCAGGTCTGCACTAGCTGAGGATCCCAATAATCTATGTTAATTTTGTAAACTTTTTAATGAAGTCATTATCAGTAGTGCATATTGCCCTAAGCTTTTCTGGCACAAGTTTAGAAGAGATTTTAATACAGCAATTAATACGAAGTCTAAAGCAAGATGATAATACAGAAGACAATTCCAGCCCATTTACCAAGGATGGTTAATAGGTCATTTCCTTGTGGTCAGGAAGAATTATAGCATGGATCACTTGGAATGGGTAATTGGGTTTCTGATATAACTTGCTGAATTTTATGAAGATTGTAACTATTTCACTGGGTTGGTTAACATAAGAACAACAGAACTGATTTATCATAGCACAAACCCTTTCCTGAGTTGCAGCGTTATCTAAAATTATGTGATTTTGTAAAGCCATTTGAACCCTAGAACCTATCTCAATCTGGGGGAAGAAAATGGATTCACTTGTGGTCTGAGCCAACTTTTCAATTTCAATTTCAATTTCAATCCATTAGGAGAACTCACCAAGGACTAAGTTAAAGGGGATATTTGCATGCACAAGATAATCAGCAAAATGTAGAAAACATAAATGCCATGAAACAAAAAGCCAAAGTAAAACAAAAAACAAAAATTATCATCAATATTAAATAAGATCACATCAATTTTCATCCTAGTAACCCATACCCAAAGTCCATTTAATTAGTACATTTAGTCTTGATTCCCAAGAACTTGACTCTGCTGCCTGGAAACATCTTCTCTTAGAATAGGTTTCATTCTCAGAGAATATAAAAGGAGGGGACTTACATGAATTGATGCTAAGTGAAATGAGTAGAACCAGGAAATCATTATACATGGAAAAACAAGACTATATGATGACCAAGTCTAATGGATGTGGCTCTCTTCAACAATGAGATGATTCAAACCAGTTCCATTTGATCAGCGATGAAGAGAGCCATCTACATTCAGAGAGAGAACCATGGGAACAAAGTGTGGAACACAACATAGCATTCTCATAAAAACACTTAAAAGTTGGTGGGGTAAAGTTGAAGTCCATTTTCAGGCCAGATTTGGGACTTTCCTTGTCTTGGGTCAATTTTGCTCTATTTTAAGTTCCCTCCTTTTTAACTGGGAATGAATTTCTGTTTCCAGGCTTCCCCAACTTCTTCTTGAGTGGGAAGTATCCCTCTGGCTTGAAGAAAAATTCTCCTGGGACCTTCTAATGACTTCCCTGAAAGAATATTGTTGAAATGTACCTTGCTTTTCCAACTAGCAAAAAACTCTCTTTCCAATGTTTTCTCAACCTCTTCTTGCCCTGAAGGAACACTGGCAATGCATGTATTATCCCCTTCCAGGGATTTTCTGGATTACATAGTTGCATATTATTGCCAAACAGTTATAAACAAAAACAGAAAACTAAGACAAATAAGCAAAGTTGCAACTTTTTAATAGCATGAAGGCTTCATTTACCTTGAAACTGTGGAATCTGACCTTGAGGGCAGCCTCTTACAAAGTCTCTTCAAGAAGTACTGTCATAGTGCTCTCAGGGATTTTCTCAGAGATAACCCTGGGGGTCAGTTTCCCCTGTCAACTTCTGGTCAAAAGTTCATCAATTGTCCTGATTGAAATTGAGGTAAACTGAAGCAACAAAGTTCTTAGCATGTTCAGTTTATTGGTAATGCTAGCAGTTATCAATAAAAGGGATCTTCAGTTGTTCAGCAACACCCCCCAAAAAAACCAAGGTGAGATTTATATGTTAAGGAAAGTAGATAAAAATAGAACACCCATATAGCCAGGACAAAAGATTAAATCATGATTTCTATTGGTGGAAGGGATGAGATTTTTTCCTAGGGAAAGCCAATTGTGTTCACCTACATCATCACAAGGGCAGCCTGGGGTACAGTGATAATAGGTTTCTTTGACATAAAGATAGATCAGAAATTTTACAAGATAACTTATGAACTTAGCTCAGAGACAGTGATGGAAAAAAACAATTTTTAAAAAAGAAAACAATAAAAAAATTGAGTCCAATTGTCACTAACAATATCAGAATGGAATGATGTTGACATTGTAATGGCCAAAGAAACTGAGGCAAGATAGAGATTAGAGAGTATTTAATATTTTATTTGAAAGGGAGAGATTTACTGGGACCAAATGGATCCATGGTTAGGTCCCAGGGCTGAATGAATCATCTCCAAGAATCCAGCAATAATGTGAGTTCTCAATGACATATATACATACACATGGCTCAGATACAGGGATAGGCGGGGGCAGGGTGAAGTCAGAGCACAGAGAATAGGAACACCAGACTAACAATCCAGTTCTGTCAGGGTGGAGGGAGGCATGCGGAACATCTGATAATTGGGATTACAGAATGGGGAGAGGCACCCAACATTCTGATGATGTCTAAGATAGAAGGTCTTTCTCTTTATCTGGATCACCATGTTAGGAGGGAGGGGTGATGTCACAGGATTGACCAGAACAATTAGGAACTGAGGCAGAACAATTCAGGGAAACCAACAATTAAGGGAAATTGGTCAGCGTAATTAGGGAAACTGAGTCAGGATAATAAAAAAGAACTGTGGCACAACATTATCTGAAAAAACCAAATTGGTTGTATTTTGTAACTGATGTTATTCTGCATCCCTACCAATAGATTGTATAATTGCTCAGCATTTCCAGAATACCCGGCTATAGTTTATCTTTTTTTTCAATATTTACAAATTAAAATATTAAAAATATTTTCTTTATAAGAACAAAGTAGCCAATGGCAAGAAACCATATATAGTATTAGTTATCACTACTAGAGATAAAAATCACAGAATACAATTACCGATGATAAATTGAAGTGAAAGACACCAGTATAAGTGCTGTTTGTAATTGTCAAACTGGGAGCAAGTCCTCTTGATGTGAGCAGATCTATGGTGTGATTTGCATTTTCCTGAATCTTCAGTCCAGATACGAAGTAACATTGGATACTCTTTGGGGGAGAAAATTAAAATATCAAAATTGAGTAAGTAAAGGGGGAATAGATAGGAGGATCATCTCAATCCATAAATATGGTAAAAGGAGACAGAATAGAAAACTATACTATTTCTAATTTCTTTGAAAATGATAAAATGACATACATGATGTTTATACTTCTGTACAATCATATTTAGAATCAGAGAATGATCAGCTTGAAACAAATTACATATTACACAAACAAAACTACCTTCACCTCATGTCCTATTTAGTTTTCAATACAGCTATAAAATGATTGTTTGGCTAGATAGGGTGGGAATCAGATGGAAATTCATTCATTCAGAATCATCTCTCCCTAAATCTGAAAATAGAGGTATCCAAGTAGAATATAATACTATTGTAAAGGTTAAGTTGAAACCACTCCCATCTAGACTTAACTTGATGAGAATACTTTTAGTTTAAATCAAATAACCAGAGTCTACACACCTCCTTGAATTAACCAAAATCATTGTGTGAGACCAGGTCATGTGCTAAGCATTGTAGGAGGAGGGAGGAGAAGATGGGAAAGAGGAGGAGGAGGAAAGGAAAAGGAGAGGAGAAAGAAACAGAAAGGAGGAGAGAAGGAGAGGAGAACAAAAAAGAAAGGAGGAGGAGGGGAAGAGGAGGAGGAGGAAAAAGAAATTAGGACATGGGAAAGAAGGGGAGGAGGAGAAGAAAAGGAAGAGGAGATAAAAAAAGAGGAGAAGGGGGAAAAGGAAGATGAAGAAGGGAAGGAGAAAGAGGAAAGGAAGAAAAGAAGGGGAGGGGGGAGAAGGATGAGAAGGAAGAAGGACGAGTATAAGGAGGAAAAGAAAGGGAAGAGAAGAAGGAAGATGAAGAGAAGAAAAAGGAGAAGAAGAGGAGAAATTAGAAAGAAAGAAGAAAAATAAGAAGTCAGTTATTTTCCCAACTTCCCTTTTTTAATTCCTGTCTATTCAAAGATAATAATATAACAATCTGCTTTTTCATTAACCAACTGTTCCCAGGAAACTGGAATTTTACTTCAACCACAAAGAGGTTAATTAGGAAATCTATTTAAATGCAAAATTAAGCAAAGATCCTAACCTCTGCCAACATATTAGGAATTTTCCTGAGTGTTTAAAGTGGTTATTAATAAACTCAAAACTTTTCATTGAAAGTAAACTTCTTTCATGGACCCACACTTAACACCATTTACCAAGATAAGATCAAAATGGGTCTATGATTTAGACATAAAGAACGAGATTATAAACAAATTGGAGGGTTAGGGTAAGTTTATCTCTCAGACTTGTGGAGGAGGAAGAAATTTGTGACTAAAGACAAACTAGAAATCATTTATCACAAAATAGAAAATTTTGATTACATCAAATTAAAAAGCTTCTGTACAAACAAAACTAATGCAAACAAGATTAGAAGGGAAGCAACAAACTGGGAAAACATCTTCACAGTTAAAGGTTCTGATAAAGGCCTCATTTCCAAAATATATAGAGGACCAATTTATAAGAAGCCAAGCCATTCTCCAATTGACAAATGGTCAAAGGATATGAACAGACAATTTTCAGATGATGAAATTGAAATTATTACCACTCATATGAAAGAGTGTTCCAAATCATTAATCAGAGAAATGTAAATTAAGACAACTCTGAGATACCACTACACACCTGTCAGATTGGCTACGATGACAGGAAAAAATAATGATGATTGTTGGAGGGGATGTGGGAAAACTGGGACACTGATACATTGTTGGTGGAGCTGTGAACGAATCCACCCATTCTGGAGAGCAATCTGGAATTATGCCCAAAAAGTTATCAAACTGTGCATACCCTTTGATCCAGCAGTGTTTCTACTGGGCTTATACCCCAAGGAGATACTAAAGGAAAGGCACATTATGTGCCAAAATGTTTGTGGCAGCCCTGTTTGTAGTGGCTAGAAACTGGAAAATGAATGGATACCCATCATTTGGAGAATGGTTGGGTAAATTGTGGTATATGAATGTTATGGAATATTATTGTTCTGTAAGAAATGACCAACAGGATGAATACAGAGAGGCTTGGAGAGAATTACATGAACTGATGCTGAGTGAAATGAGCAGAACCAAGAGATCATTATATACATCAACAACGATACTGTATGAAGATGTAATCTGATGGAAGTGGATTTCTTTGACAGACCTAATTCAGTTTCAATTGATCAATGATGGACAGAAGCAGCTACACCCAAAGAAAAAACACTGGGAAATGAATGTAAACTCTTTGCATTTTTGTTTTTCTTCCCGGGTTATTTTTACCTTCTGAATCCAATTCTCCCTGTGAAACAAGAAAACTGTTTGGTTCTGCACACATACATTGTATCTAGGATATACTATGACATATTCAACATATATAGGACTGCTTGCCATCTAGGGGAGGGGGTAGAGGGTGGGAGGGAAAAATCGGAACAGAAGTGAGTGCAAGGGATAATGTTGTAAAAAAAAATTATCCTGGCATGGGTTCTGTCAATAAACAGTTACTATAATAAAAAAAAATAAAAATAAAAATAAAATAAAATGAAAAAAAAAAGAAAATAAACTTCTTTCAGTCAAAAAAGGAAGGAACCAAACAGACCTTTGGGAATATTATATTAATCTCCAACAAATAAGCTAATTTGTATAAGAAGGAATCACACTATTGTTAAACACTATATATCCAAAAACTGATGGAGAGGAGTTAACATAGCCTATGAATATAACTTACCAAATCTTCTGAAGTAAGATATAACTTGATTAGATCATCATAGTCCACAAATGTACTGGAAAAGCAGGACAATGTTGACTTGGAAATAGCTAAAAGATATATAAATAATATATGTACACTGACATACAAAATTTCTACTAAGGTCTTAAGTTTGAAAAATGTTGATAAGGACTCATTGGGACTAATGGGAATTAGTGTAGCTTCTATATGGAGGCTGGGGGGAGAGTTGGAAAGAAAGGAAATTGCACAGGCAATTGGGAAAGTTACCATCACCCAATAAAATTGCTATCATGGTTGGTGTGTATGTGTGTGTGTGTGTGTGTGTGTGTGTGTGTGTGTGTATCACAGTTGATCTTTAATAATCTGACTGAGGTTTACTCCTGCCATTTAAGAGAAAGAGAAAGCAGTAGACTCCTTGATTAAATAAATAAATAACAATCATTTACAAGGTCTGTTGATTCAATAGTTCTCTTCTCTCTACATAGAAGTTCCTGTAACACTTGACCAGTTAAGTTTAGGCTCTGTAGTATAAATATTGTCCAGCTGAAAACCAAAGAACTTGAGTGAAGACTATTTGCCAATGTCTGAAAGAGAACTATATAAGTAGTCTCAAATTGCTAGATGGTTCAATAGACAAAGTACTAGGACTGAAATTGGGAAGAATTAAGTTCAATTCCAGTCTCAGATACTTGACTAATCTTGGGAAAGTAACCTAATCTCTGTTTGCCTCAGTTCCTCATCTATAAAATGAAAATAATAATAGCACCTATCTCCCAGGATAATTGTGAGCATCAAATTAGGTAACATATATAAAGCATCTAACACAATATCTGGTACATAGTAGGCACTCTATAAATGCTTCCTTTTAACATATCAAGCTGCGAAGAGGTGGTAAAGTGGACAAGACCAATCAAAAATTTGTCTTAGTGATTGTGAGATTTTCCCTTGGAAAATGTCACTGGTCCAGTTCATTTTTAACAGGATAGAGACCTTGCATTTAAAATAAAATCACAGTTTTACAGTTTCATCATAGAAAAGCACTAGTATCTTACTTTTAAAAAAAAATTTTAAGAAGCAACAAATACAGGTTTACAACTAAGAACAACTTCCTTTAAACAACTTCATATCATTCTAAATGAGGGAAATGGATCTTTATGTATTCCCAATAAAAAGAAAAGAGGCATGAAAAAACTTTGAAATAAAACTAAAATACTCAAGAAAAATCTAAAAATCTAGAAAATCTAAGGGCTCAAAATGACATTTAGCCACATTTTGAGCAATTAGACATAGATAATGTTGGGATTGCTCATATATTAATAAAAGTGAAAGAAACAAATGTTTCTTCATAATGAAAGATACACAAAGAATGTGATTTGGTGAAGTATAAGAGATTGAAGAAAAGTGTGTAAAAAAAGGAAAACTAAAAGAAAGAAATGAAGAATAAAGAATTTTCTATTCAGCAAAATTAGGAAATGTGAGAATATGATTGTACTAAAATGGAAGAATGAAAGGGAATGATGGATCTTTCAAGATGTTTGCTCTTATTTCAACTAGATAAAGAAGGGTTGAGAGAAAAGACAGAGACAGATACAGCTAAAGAAAATTTAACATAGAAATACATTAAACACAACCAGAAAGCGAATGTAGGAGCAAGGAAACTGAAGAAAAAAGACTAAAGAAGGAGAAAAGATTCAGGAGGAAAAATAATAAAACCAACCTAAATGTCAGCTTTGGAATGTTAAAGAATGATAAAGCATTGGAATTCTTTAAGTTTTGAAATGATAAAGAATTGACTTTTTACAAAAGCATAACAACTAGAGGTCAAGAAATGGATTTAGTGAGGAGAGGAGAGAAAGAGAAATAGGAAAAGATTGGTTCAATTGTAGATCACTAATGTTAATCACTTTTAGTCTTTTTCATTACTTCCTTCTTTTCAAAGAAGATGAGAACAGAGACACATAGGGAAATGTGTAAGTAACATCCAAAACTGAATGAAATGAAGTTATCAATAAAACAAACAATGGTTGCAGAACAGCTTACAAAGAAGAATCCAACAATGTTATTGATAAGACACAGTTGAAAAGGAAAGCTAGATTGAGATTAATCAAGTATTATTAAGCTTCAAGCAATTTCAGAAAAGTAAGCCTAATAATCATAACCAATTTATTAAATTTACTAAAAAAAAACAAAGCAGGAAAATATAATTAAGTTTAAAAGTGCCATACAAAACACAATAATGCTAATATTTAAATATGTACAAATTGGCATAGTAGTTAAATGGAAAAGTTAATCAAATTATAGGGAAAAGCAGAATGCAAAATTAGAATCATTAAAAGATTTCAATGTGCCCTTTTCAGATATATACATTTATTTTTAAAAAGAAAAGTAAACAAGAAGAAAGTCAATTATTGGAATAAAAGAGTTAGATATAGTTGCTCTCAGAAAAATACCTAAAGGAAATTGAAATTAAAATACATATTTTTCACTAATGCATGGTACCATTACAAATACTTACCATATTCTATGAAATAAAATCCCATAAATATACAGCTTAGCACTATTAAAAATTAGTAAGAAGAATTTGAAGAAAAGAGTAAAACTTATAATTTAATTAAGATAAATTTAATCCTAAATAATTGTTGAGTCAAAAAATAATCATAGAAGCAATAATCTGGAAATTAAACACTATGCCAAAACTTTGGAGATACAGCCAAAGCATCCTTAGGGCAATTTATACTTCTAAACAATTTTGTAAAAAAAAAAAAATGAAGGAAGGAAGGAAGGAGAAAAGGACTAAAGGAATAAAGACAGAAAGAAAACAAAGAACAGCTCATTAACAAATTGGAGTGTGCAGCTAAAAATAGAGAAGTATGATACAAAAAAATGTCAATAATAAATTAAACTTAAATGTGCATCAAGTGTACATTTTTTTTAATGGAGCATACTACTAATATTGCATTCTCTATATGACATAATTGTGGGGCTTTTATCGAATATAATCAGTATTCCTCCACTTTAATCTTTCTTCAATTAAACCAACTCCAAATCTACCCCACTTCTAAGCCTAGCACTTCTGATCATCAGGGCAGTTATAACCCAACTGCTACCTTAACATTGATAGCAGCAACTGGATAGGTATCAGTGGGATAATCTCTTCTGGTCTTTCCCAAGATATATCTCCGTCTTCTGAATTAATTTGTGAACCCTGATGCTCTAGAAGCAGAGGCTGAGTTAAGTGCACAAATGACTGCAGACCACCTAACTCACAGTGAACTGTTCATCTCAAATTGGATTCTCTGGCTGAGATGCTCTGGAACTGCAGAGGACCTGACATGCTTGCAACAGGGAGCCATTATAATGCTGATTAACTCTGGGGTTATCAAGGAGAGACTTGTCCTTGCCATAAGTCTTTGAATTTTTCTAGTTTTATTTTAGTTTATTTGCTTTTAGGGTCAGTCAAAATTATGATGCTAAGACTTTCCAGGTATCTAGAGGAAGGTAATTCAATGATATGAATAGTCAGAAGAAAGAAACTATGGAATGTTGTGCCACAATTCTCTTTTATTGTCCTGAATCAGTTTCCCTGAATTGTTCTGTCTCAATTCCTAATTGTTCTGTTCAATCCTCATGCTATAACACCAGCCTTTCCTCTTTATCATCAGAATGTTTCATAGCATAAAGATCTTATATCTTAGAATATCAGGTGCCTCTCCCCATTCCAATTAACTAGAACACAGGTGCTTCTCCCCATTATGTCATCCCAATTTATCAGAATGTCCTGTGACTCCCCTACCCTGTCAGAACCATATTGATAGTCCATTCCCACTCTCAACTCTCTGACTCTGCCCCTGCCTCAGTCTGCCCCTGTAGCTGAGCCACGTGTATATGTATGTCATTGAGAACTCACATTGGCTGCTGGATTTTTGGAGACAATAGTCTCATTCAGCCCTGAGACCAAACTATGGATCCATTTGGTCCCAGTAAATCTCTCCCTTTCAAATAAAACATTAAAAACTCTCTAATCTGTATCTTGCCTCATTTACTCCAGCATTACACTCAGTGGAGTGGGAGGGAGGATGAGATAGGAATGGAAGAGAGAAATATAAAACTCAAAATTTAAAAGGAAAAGTATGCTTAAAAAAACAATTTATAAAAACAAAACTACAAATGAGAATGAACATGGAAAAAATTTATGGAAATGAAAATGTTTGAAGAAATATTTAATGAAAACATAATGTTGAAGGGGAGAAAACTTGTGGAAATATGGCAGCCTTTAAGTAGATTTAAGATAAAATACTGAAGTGATAAAGTACTGCCATTACAGAGGGGGAAAATATTAATTCAGAAAAAAATATTAGAGACAAGAGAAGAAAAAACAACTCAAAAATTTTAATGTAAATGTCTTAAATAATCTGATCAAAAACAGAAGGGTCACAAATACATAAGAAAATAAAACTCAATATAATCTGTTGAGTACAAGACATATACCTAAAAAAAAAAAAAAAAAGACAGAATAAGAATGAAAGATTTAAAAAAAAAGAATTATATATCACGTGAATCCAAAATCAGTGAATATCATCATCAGAAAAAAAAAATTAAAGGAAATTCCAAAACAGCAGATGCTTAAATGTGAGGGCTTTAAGAGATTTACAAAGATAAACTCAATATGTCAGGAGTGTGAGGTATAAATTTTGCCACAGTTCACCCAAAACCTTTTCCAAAACAATTTAGAAGATGCACTAAATACTGATCAAGAGAGCCAAGAAAAAGTTAGTCATTTTTTCAACCCAGGGAAGCAAAGGAAGATAAATCTTCAGACACCTGGGTGAGGATATCAGAAGTATAGTCCAGCAATGGAAGTGACATCAGACTGGCAGCAGCAGCAATGGTAAGGAGCAGCCTAGGAGCCAGGAATAGTAATAAGGCAATAGCTGAAGCAGAAGAGATGCAAGGGAGCCACAATACTAGCACTGGGAACAAGAGCTCTGTCACATATTACACAGTTCTGAGTCACAGTTTTAGAACAGAGAAGAATGGTCAAAATGAAGTGATTCGAGGCAATTCCAATAGACTTGTATTGGAATGAGCCATCTGCATCCAGAGAGAAGACAACAAAGACAGAATATGTATCACAGCATAGTATTTTTGCCATTTTTGTTGTTACTTGTTTTTTCCTCTATCATTTTCTTCCCTTTTGAGCTGATTCCTCTTGTGTAGCATGATAAATGGAAATTTGTTTATAAGAATTGCACATATTTAACCTATATTGGATTACTTACTGTGCAGAGAATGGGGAAAGGAGGAAGAGATGAAGAGGGGAAAATTTGGAACACAAAAGTTTTGCAAGGATGAATAATTAAATATCTTTGCATATATTTTGAAAAATAAATTAAGTTTTTTTTTTTTTTAATTTAGACATTGCAAAGGAAGAGCTAATTTACCCAGGTTGAAAAAAAAAATACACCATTGAAAATTCCCTATGTTGATAAAATCACAATTTGGATTAAAATATATTTTTTCTGGGGGGGGGGGAGGAGGAAGAGAAGAGTGGTCAAAATCATTAGTGAGAAAGCATAGATTCTACCTCTGAAAGGAGCAAAGAACAGAGCAGGAGGCCAGTAAACAGACCTCTGCCTGGATCACACCAAAATATACAGATGAGTTGCAAAAGAAGCAAATGGGCAAAAAGACAGAAGTTCAAGCCAATTCATAGGTTAATGGTTCAATCCCACTTCATAGGTTAACAGAGCCCACATTAACAAAAATTCAGAGTTAAGAAGTAGGCTGGGGAAATGAGTAAACAAACACTAAATAAATACCCAAAAAAGACCATGAAAATGTTAATTAGTAGCTTGAGAAAAGAGATAAATTGAAAATGTTGGTAATACTAATCAGAGAATGGATAAATACATCATGGGCATATAACTGTAATGGAGTACTATTGTGGCACAAGGGATATGGTTTCAGGGGGAAAAAAAATTCCAAAAAAAATGCCTCCCAAAATTCCTTAAAAATCAGAATTGGCCAAATGGTTAAAAGAAATGCAAAAAATACTGGAGAAAATAACTCCTTAAAATTCAGATTTGTGCAAATGGTAAAAGAAGTACAAAAAATGCACCCAAGAAAATAATTCCTTAAAAAATTTGAATTGTTCAAGTAGTAACTAATGACTGATATACCAAGAAACAAAAACAATGAAATCAAAAGATTACAAAAATGGAAGAAAATATGAAATGTTTCATAGGAAAAAAATGACTAATCCAGAAAATACTTTGGAAATAATTTAAGAATTAATGACCTAGCTAAAAAACATGTTCAAAAAGAGACTAAATATTATATTTCAAGAAATTATAAAAGAAAACTGCTGAACCTAAGGAAAAGTAGAAATTGAAAAGAAAATCCATCAGTCACCTCCTGAAACAAACCTCAAAATGAAAGTTTCCAGGAATGTTGTAGCCAGATCACCTAAATAGAAAATATTGTAAATAACCTGGGGTAAGGGGAAGTGGAGGAGAGGGGAGAGGATTCAGATACCAGAAACTAAAGAATCACATAAGATTAGCAGATACAAAAAAAGCAAAGGGCTTAGAATATAATATTCCAGAAATCAAAAGAGCTAACATTACAATCAAGAAAATGCTACCCAGTAAAACTGAGAATAATCCTGGAGGTTAAAAAAAAAAAAAAAAAAAAAAAAAGCTATCTAATGAAATAGAAGACTTTCAAGCATTTGTGATGAAAAAGATGAGAGCTAACTAGAAAATATTACATTCAAACACAAGAGTCAAAAGAGGTATAAAAAGTCAATGAGTGAGAAATTATAGGAACTCAAACAAGGATAAATTGTCTACATTCCTGTAATAATATAATACATGCAGCCTCTGAGAATATTATTATTACTATGAAGGTTAGAATGAGTCTACTTAGATAAATGGCATGGATATGAGTCTCAAAAGAAGAATGAAAGAGATGGAGAACAGTGAAGGAAAAGAAAGAATGGAGGAAATTTATCTCATATAAATGAGGACTACAAGGAAGAGTTTATACACTGGAAGTGAAAATGAAAGCAGTGGAGAATACTTGAATCTCATTCTCAGCTGAACTGATTCAAGGAAGGAAGAATAAACATACACAAATAGTTGAATACAGAAATGCATCTTACCCAACAAGTGGGGAAGAGAAAGGGATTAAAACAAAGAGGGATGAAAATAAGAGTAAGAATAAATTAAGGAAGGCAGTTAGGTGGCACAGTGGATAGAGGACCAGCTCTAAAGTCAGGAGGACCTGAGTTCAAATCTGGCCTCAGACACTTCCTACTGCATGACCTTGGGCAAGTCACTTATCCCCAATTGCCTGAGAGAGACAGAGAGAGACAGAGACAGAGACAGAGACAGAGAGAGATTAAAAAGAAAAAAAAAAGAATAGATTAAAAGAGGTAGAAATCAGAAAAAGGACAGGGTTAAAAAAAAAAGGTTAAATAAAAGAGAATAGAAATGAGGGTAATACAAATAATTAACAATGAGAACTGTGAATAATATCAGCATGAAGACACTCATAAAGTAGAAATGAATAGCAAAATCTATTAGAATCTAGAATTCAGTAATAATTCATTTTCAAGAAATACGTTTGAAACAGAATGATACATAAAATTTAAAATATGAGATCAGATAAGAATCTATTATGCTTCAGCTGAAGTGCAATTTTTTTTAAAGGCAGAGATAGAATTCATGATCATTATTATTTATCACAGTTATTTAGTTACATGGTAGGCTGTAAGAAATCCTCATGAGTAAGGAATCTAACTAAATCGCACCCATGTCTTTTGTATGACTTTTTTTGCTGAGAGCAAGAGAGCATGTTTGCAGTTATTTGATGGAATACCAGGAAAGTACAAAGTTAGAAGGCCATCCTTTCTTGTGCATTAATCAATGAGTATCCTTTATTTCAGGTCTGTATTTACCCTAGAAACCTAGACAGTTCCTTGAGTAAACCCAGTCCACCTAAAGGAATGAACAAATACTCATTTTGGTGGGCCTCTTGTGACAGAACATCCTGTACCTGTGAAGCTGCTACATGTTAAGAGTCACATATCAAATGAGAATACTTAGCATAATGCCTTTTTTGTTTTCAGCCTATAAAAAACTCCTTAGTGGAAATAGACTTTGAGAATTTAGCTAGGAAGCTTTATACAACTTGCCAAGCAATGCCTCCCACTTGAGACTCTGAATAGCCATGACCCTGGATTCTCCTAGCCAAGGAATTCAGATATTGGTGTATCCTCATAATGGTGATGATGTATGTTGTATGTTGTTTGTTACAGTGTCTTTAGTGTAATGGTGGCCATGTGTTTGTTAATTTGTCACTTTTATGCTTTGAGTTTCCTCTTCCCTTATGTCTTATTTAAATCAAGGTTTCACCCTCTTTAAGACTATATCTATTGAAATGTGAATTCCAAACCTAGATTAATCTTACATGGAGAAGGGCTCCTCAATTTATCCCTCTTAGAACTAGTTAAGTCTTACCATAAAATAAACCAAAAAAAAGTAAGTTAAAGAGACAAATAGAATTTTACAAAAGTTACATTTCTTAGGTCTCTGGAGAATGTCGAATGAGAATAGAAATGAGTATATCTATGCATGGCATCTTCACAAAAATTGATTATGTATTAAAACATAAAATTTTCATTAGCAAATAAAAAAAAAACCAGAAATATTAAATGCACTTTTTCCTTGCCATAAAAAAGTAGATTCCATAAAGGATCTTCAAAGGATTAATTAAATTAAATTAGCTAGAAACTAAATAATCTGATCCAAAAGAATGACTCAAAGAATAAATCACAAAACAAAATCAATAATTTCATTAATTATAATGACAGAAATGAAACAACACATCAAAGTTTATGAAATGCATCTAAAGCATTATTTCCAGAGGCAAAGGTTATCTCAGACACAAAAAAAGCACCCGAATTGGATTTAATAAAGACCACTTGTCAGATAAGGACCAAAAAGAAAAAAAAAAGATTGCATTTCTATTATCAGAAACAGCTGAACAAGGAATTCTATATAGAAATGAGATGAAGGGAAAATTAAAGAAAACAGAAAAGAAATGTATAATAAAAGAAAGTAAGGGAAGGATATAGATAAAAGTCCTCAAATGGGAGGGGGGTATAGATAGATAGATAGATAGACAGACAGACAGACAGATAGATAATAGATAGATATATAGAAAGAAGAGGTTGGTACAACTTGCCTTTATTTTGATATGTTCTTCCTGTTACTGGAAAATTAGACATCACAGCATATAAAATCAAAACACATAAAAGAAGTAACCCCATCTGTTTGAACAAATAATAGTCATTTTCACAACATTGCCCTAATCATGTCCTTAGTATCATTGCTACATAAACTACAACTAAAGGAGTTTGTAAGTTCTAAATTCCTCAAGAAACATATGCATTTGAAGTAGATCAAGATTTTATCTCTTGATCAAATGTAATTCATATCAGTTTTCCTTGCAATCCCTGAAATGAATGGAGCTAAAGAAAATCCAAGCACAGAATTTCCACCTAACTCTTGGGAGACAGAAATTCTAATTACAGTTTCCTTAGGACTCTGAGACTTAACCATCTATAACTATCTACTATAATAGTTGAACTGACTCAGTTAATTTTTTTTTGTCACTAAGTCCTCTCAGATTTCTTCAAATGTCTCCTATTCATGCCTCATGATCATTTTCAGTTTATTCTGTCAATTTGGAATTGTAATTAAACTACAGAGAGGCAGCTAGAGGTTGGAGTCAGAAAGACAAAAGTTCAAAGCCAGTCTTAAACATTTAACTAGCTATGCGACTCTGGATGAGTCACTCCACTTTTGTTTGCCTCAATTACTTCATCTGCAAAATGGGAATAATAATAACAACTATCTTCCAGAGTTATGAATATCAAGTGAAATAATTATGAATGCCTAGTACTATATAAATGTTAGCTACTATAATTTTCAGTTTTCAAACTTTCAAACTATAGCTTAAGATTTATAATCGTGCCATAAGTGCTTCTTACCATTATAGTACCCAAAGACCTTCTTCATATATAATGAGCAGCTTTCTTCCTCATAGGACAAGTAAAATCTTAAACCTACACACAACACTAGTTTCTACAGCTGAGCAGTTGTGTTGTCTTTACCACCATGGCTAATAGCCAGTCAATTTTTTCCTAGTTCAGAGAAAAATGGGAAGGTTCTGAAGAGGGACAGTTAGAATCTCCAACTGTCTTTTGAAAAGCATCATTCAAAAGTCACTATCTTCAAATACCAGTGGAAAGTATCATTCCTGCCCAATTGGCTACTTACAAAGAATTCATCTCAGAGGCCTGAAAACCTACCTGGAAATAGGCTATGATAGTTGACTAAAAAGAAACTGCTATCTGAATGACTTTGATTAATGTCTCAATAATAATTTTTTCTTGAAAAAAATGTATGCAGAGTATAGTGTCCATCTTCCTTGACCTCTCAAAAGTACTTGACACTTGACTACCACTTTCTGCTGGATACTCTTTCCTCCCCTGGTTTTCATAGCACTGCTATGTCGTTGTTGTAACCAACAACAACAAAAAAAGGATGAGACATTTTCTCCAGTCTCATTAATTTTTTAAAAAGTGGGCTAGGGGAGATTATATGCCAGAGGTAGGAAAAACATATACAACTATACCCATAGGTCAAGAAAGCAGTTCGGCTATGTTAACAACATTTTGAATTAAAAATAGAGAATACTAATTCATAATATGTTCATTCACTGCTCTTTGTCCAACAGTCTCAAAACCCTGGCATAGTTCACAAATTAACCCTTATTTACCCATGTTTTAACCACTTACTCCAGGGTTTGTGTCACACTCAACTTCTGCCCTTCTTCCAAAAAACTGTTGCGGCAAGAAAGGCTTTACCCAACCACATGAAGAAAAGGGGGAAAACAATTTTTCCTTTTATATAAGACAGAGCTAGGAAATCCCAAAGTGGCAGAAAATCTGTCCAGAGTACCCATCTCTTCTCCTAATGTTTTAAAAATAAATAGATACCAATTAAATCAGTCACAAAACTTTTAAAAAAAAAAGTAGAGTTTGTGTGGATGCACTGGAGCTGAAGTAAAAAATACAAGAATTTACCTGCTATCAATAGTCCTCCCAGAAGATGGTATATACTTCAAAAAGCAACACACCCACTCCAATGTGGAAGGAGATTTATATAACCTTTTCCATCAGTCACAGGGATAAACATATAAAAAAAGGAATAAGCCAAGTGGCTTATAGACTATAAGGAAAAGCAATTAAAAACACAAAAGACAATAAGAGAAGAAAAAAATGAAAGGAAATAGAATAGGTGGTTAGGAAACAAAATAATCACACTTTGCAGATGATATGATAGTATACTTAAAGAATCCTAGAGAATCAACTAAAAAACTACTAGAAATAATTGAGAACTTTAGCAAAATTGCAGAATATAAAATAAACCTACATAAAATCATCAGCATTTAATGTTATCAATAAAGTCTAGCAGCAAGAAAAAGAAAGAAAAATCCCATTTAAAAACTATAGACAATATAAAATATTTGGGAGTCAACCTGCTAAGACAAACCCAGGAATATGGGAATCAAATAAAAGAGAGACATTTGAATAATTCCTAAAACATATGTGACCTGTCAGATTGGCTAAGATGACAGGAAAAAATAATGATGATTGTTGGAGGGGATGCGGGAAAACTGGGACATTGATGCATTGTTGGTGGAGTTGTGAACGAATCCAACCATTTTGGAGAGTAGTTTGGAACTATGCTCAAAAAGTTATCAAACTGTGCATACCCTTTGATCCAGCAGTGTTACTATTGGGATTATATCCCAAAGAGATTATAAAGAAGGGAAAGGGACCTGTATGTGCACGAATGTTTGTGGCAGCCCTTTTTGTAGTGGCTAAAAACTGGAAACTGAATGGATGTCCATCAGTTGGAGAATGGCTGAATAAATTGTGGTATATGAATATTATGGAATATTACTGTTCTGTAAGAAATGACCAACAGGATGATTTCAGAAAGGCCTGGAGAGACTTACACGAACTGATGCTGAGTGAAATGAGCAGGACCAGGAGATCATTATATACTTCAACAACAATACTATATGATGACCAGTTCTGATGGACCAGGCCATCCTCAGCAACGAGATCAACCAAATCATTTCTAATGGAGCAGTAATGAACTGAACTAGCTATGCCCAGAAAAAGAACTCTGGGAGATGACTAAAAACCATTACATTGAATTCCCAATCCCTATATTTATGCACACCTGCATTTTTGATTTCCTTCACAAGCTAATTGTACAATATTTCAGTCTGATTCTTTTTGTACAGCAAAATAACGTTTTGGTCATGTATGCTTATTGTGTATCTAATTTATATTTTAATATATTTAACATCTACTGGTCATCCTGCCATCTAAGGGAGGGGGTGGGCGGGTAAGAGGTGAAAAATTGGAACAAGAGGTTTGGCAATTGTTAATGCTGTAAAGTTACCCATGCATATATCCTGTAAATAAAAGGCTATTAAATTAAAAAAAAACATATGTGAAATTATTTAACTGGTAAATACCTCAAATAACAGAAAAAAATTTTAAAAAGATATATAAAATTAATGAAATAAAATGAAGTAAAAAAAAGTAAATTACCTTTAGATCATTTTTTTAAAAAAGAAAAACATTTATTGGATTATTTAAAAACACTAACAATGATGTTCTCTTGATTTTTCTCCAGCCTTTCTGACTACTACATCTCTTCGGTCTTTGCAGAATCATCAATGTCCTATTGCCTGTACAATGATATACCCTGTCTATGGCCCTCTTCTCAGATTTTTTTCCATTCTATCTTGCTAATCACTAGTCTACAAGAATTCAACTATTCTGTTTAAGCAGATGATTACCAAATTGTTTCTCATTTAATTTCCAGTCCCTCCTTGGTCATCTTCACCAGGACTCATTATCTTTCCCTCAAATACCATCCCTGCTTTTCATTTCTTTATTTCAGTCATGGGCACTAACAACTTTCTCATAAAACTGTGATTCACAAACTCAAGGTCATTTCCAGTTCTTCCTCACTACCTATAACCAGTCTGTTCCTTAGTGTTGTCAGTTCTACCTACACAACATCTTTCATATCTGCCTCCTTTATTCCTACCTACCACTTGCCACCCAAATTTAGAACTTGTTTATCTCTTATATGGACTATTTTGATGGCCTTTTAATTAATATATCTGCTACCAGCCTCTCTACTTTCCAATTCTGTCAGAATCTTTACAAATTGTTAAGCCATTGGAGTTGATTAGATCTTAGAAAGAGATATTTTGGGCCAGAACTTGAAAGAAGGAACTAAGTAGAACTGATAGAAACAATGCTTGTGTTCACACCTTTAGAGAGCTCATAAGTATCTAAGTACTCAATGGAGTTCACAAATTTGAGAGAGTTCAGGGTTTAGAAAGAAACACCGAATTCACATCTCCCTTAGGGCCAGAGAGCACTCTGGGAGATAACCCAGAATCCTTCTCCCTCCAGAAGGCGGAGTTAACCTTTGGGAGATCACATATATAGGGAGCTCTTGGAGCTTGAGTTAGTTTTTTCTTGTAGGACTTAGGAGACAGAGCACTCTGGAAGAAAGCCTACAAGCCCTATCTTCGAGGCAAGAGAGATTCATCCGCGTCTTCTACCTTGGTGCTGGCTGGAGGCTGAAGAAAGCAGAGGCAGAAGCCAAGGACAAAGCCGCAAGAGCTCAAGCAGAGAGATAGGTCTCTGAACTAACTGGGCTAATTTGGAAGGAGAAATAAATGTTTGCATTTTTACCAGCTGGCTGCATTTTGGAGTAATTATTGATTGTAACTGAAACCAAGACTGCCTCCAGAAAACCTTCACACAATTCATTTTCCACTGAGCTTTCAAATTAGTTGTACTCAAGCCATTCTCCAATTGATAAATGGTCAAAGGATATGAACAGACAATTTTCAGATGAAGAAGTTGAAACGATTTCTAGGCATATGAAAAGGTGCTCCAAGTCATTATTAATCAGAGAAATGAAAATTAAGACAAGTCTGAGATACTACTACACGCCTCTCAGATTGGCTAGGATGACAGGAAAAGATAATGCTAAATGTTGGAGGAGATGAAGGAAAACTGGGACACTGATACATTGTTGGTGGAATTGTGAATACATCTAGCTACTCTGGAGAACAATTTGGAACTATGCTCAAAAAGTTATCAAACTGCATACCCTTTGATCCAGCAGTGTTTCTACTGGGCTTATATCCCAAAGAGATCTTAAAAAAGGGAAAGGGACCCATATGTGCAAAAATGTTTGTGGCAGCCTCTTTTGTAGTGGCTAGAAACTGGAAACTGAGTGCATGCCCATCAATTGGAAACTGGCTGAATAAATTATGGTAAATGAATGTTATGGAATATTATTGTTTGGTAAGAAATGACCAACAGGATGATGTCAGAGAGGCCTGGAGAGACTTACATGAACTGATGCTAAGTGAAATGAGCAGAACCAGGAGATCATTGTATACTTCAACAATAATATTATATTATGATCAAACTTGATAGAAGTGGCTCTCAACAATGAAATGATCCAAATCAATTCCAATTGTTAAGTAATGAAGCTACACCCAGCAAAAGAACTATGGGAAATGAATGTGGACCACAACATAGCATTTCCACTCTATCTGTTATTGTCTGCCTGCATTTTTATTTTCCTTCTCAGGTTACTTTTACATTCTTTCTAAATCCAATTTTTCTTGTGCAGCAAGATAACTATATAAGTATGTGTATATATATATATATATATATATATATAGTGTTTAACATATAATTTAACATATTTAATATGTATTGGACTGCCTTCCATCTAGGGGAGGAGTTGGGAGAAGGAGGGGAAAAGTTGGAACAGAGGGTTTCACAAGGAAGAATGATGAAAAATTACCCATGCATACATTTTATAAATAAAAAGCTACAAAATTAAAAAAATATTAATTGTCCTAAAACACAGATCTCACCATTCCACTTACATGACAAGAAGTCTCAATAGCTCCAAATTGGTTCAAAGGGGAAAAAAATTCATGTCTCTGTTTGACATTTAAAATCCTCAACAATCTGACTCCAACTTCCTGTCATTCAAGGTTGCTTTCTCATTTTCCTTCACATTCCCTAAATTTCAAGCTAAAATGAATTTAATGCTGCTGGGTTTTGTATATAAAATGCCTCTATGCCCTTATGCAAGCTGATTCCCATAACTGAAATGCTTTCTTTTCTCACTTCAAGAATGTATGCATTCAACAGGATTAGATGTTTCCTTAAGAAATATATGAGGATGAGTGACAAAGGATCAAAGAATTGTAGATTTAGGACAGGAAAATAACTTGAGGTTATCAAATCCAATACTCTCATTTTATAGATATGGGAAACTGAGACATATGATTTTTCAAAGGTCACATTCAGTGAAGAATTACCTAAGTCAGGATTTAACCTAAGTATTCCTAACTATTACTACATCACAGTGCATCATCAAGACAACAAGCTCAAGGAATAGCTGATACTAGAGTATGTGATAGAATATGTGAGAAAATATACTGAGAGACAAAACTGGAAGGATAGGTTATGTCTAGATAATGGAGGGATGTAAAGGTCAATATGAAGACAGCTTTTCATACTTGAGGCAATGGGTTACCATTAAAGATTTTTGAGCAAGAGAGTATCATAGTTAGAGCAGTACCTTGGGAAGATTATCTTGCCCATGAGAAATAATGAAGTTTTTTTTCCTTTTCTAAGAAAAGATCACACATTTCTCTAGACATTTTTAAGGGATGTATTACTGAATATTTAGAGAAGAAAGATAGAAAGATTATAATATAGATAAAGAAAGTTTAAAATTTTTTATTGATGTCTTTAGGTAAACTAACCCTCCATGCAATTACAGATAAAACTAGGTCCTGTTCATTCTGGGTTTCAATTCTTGGACCTAATAAAAAATTACTTAGCTAACACCCTTCTCTTTCCTTTTCTGCATGCTCTTCTTCTTCTACTCTCCAAAAAATGAATAAATAAATGAGTGATCTCTGCCTTTGAGCTAGCCAACCTAAAACTGTCCAGGATAGGTATTATATCACTTCTCCCTTGCTCTTTAATGAGTTTGATTTGGTAAAGATGTTATGTATATCAATTCGTCTGATTCTCCATTTCTTGATTTATGGTATTCATATCCTCAAACCTATGACAAGATTTCTCTCTACTCTCTCTCTTCCTTCTCTTTGCCTCTCCCTCTTTGTTCTTTTCCTGTCTCTGTCTTTGTCTCCCTCTGTGTATTTCTGTCTGTCTTTCTCTGTCTCTCTGTCTCCTTTTCCCTATTTCTGTCTCTGTTTCTCTGTCTCTATTTGTCTCTGTCTGTCTCTATCTCTCTGTCTCTCTGTCTTTCCCTCTCTCTCTCTTTTCTAAAAATTTCTACCTGACTTCTACCTGACCAGAGGCCTGGGCCCAAAGAAAAGGACCTTTGATCTCCTAAAGATTTCTCTCTCTCGGTTTTAGGAAGCTTCCCTCACCTTCCTGGATTTCTAAAAACTTAAGTCTTAGAAGCTTTCTTACATTTGACCTGCTTTTTCTATTGTCCCTGGTTTTGTTAAATCAGATTTGACAGCCTATTTTAACAGCTGGTTCTGCCTTTATCAAGGAAGTTGCCTTCTCTAATTTTTTTTTTACCAGATAGGCATTCGTTCATCAATTTCCTAAAGGCTGTATTGTCCCCAGGAATCACATGATCTAATAATTTATGATTACCTCTTCTGAACTCCATAATTCCATGCCACCTCTGGCACAGGTTCCATTTAAGATACTTTTTTCCTTAGTAGATTCTTCCATACATATAGAATGGGAATGATAAACTCACTTCACAACCAATAAATAATGAAAAATTTTTTTGTTTGTTTTCTTTTTTGCCCAAATCTTTCATCTTTGCTCTCAAATGGTTAAGGCATGGTTCAATCCCTTCCCAGAAGAGGGCTTGTTTTTAAAAAGACATTAACCACACATTTTTAATGGGATGAATTTTTTTCAGCATACAAGTTAGCCAGTCATCTGCAACTTTCTTCAAAAGAAACAAATGGGGCACTGAGAAATTAAATGACATTGATCTGGCCATCTATCTCCACTCCCTCAAGTGTCTCTTAATGCATAATTAAATGATTATATTAAATAATGTTAATAATTATAAACATTTTTTCCTATTCATCAGGATAGGGTCATAGTACACATCAAATATTTGAAAATGGAGGGGGAGGTGTTTTAGCTCAAAGCTAAACATCCCCAGTTTTTTAGGATTAAGGCTTCTTAAAGTAGCATGGTCTTCTCATATAAGATGAGAAGCCCCCAAAATTCCAACCAGTTGAGAATTAATATATTAAAGAATTTCCTCAACTACCTCTTCCAATATCTAACAGTTCTCAAGTTCCTCCTAGTGTCTAATATACACGTCTTCATTTGACCTCATCCGGTTGCAAAAAGTTGCCCCCAGAAAAATATTGTCTGCTGTTCTAAAACTAATAAGTAGTAGCTTCTTCACTGAAAGGAGTGACTGGAAACTTCATAAGAAAACTCATTTATGTGGTGTGAGGTAAGAAAGTATATTTCTAGAAAGAGTAAATTCATTTTACTTTTATGATTTCCTTTATTTACCGGGGAATATTTACCTATGACATAAGTCAAATGAAGGTGGACATGTTCAAACTAGTAATGTAATCTCATTTTTGCTTTTCCGGACACAAGCGATTGTAAAATATCTATATATTCTATTGCTTGGAAGTAATTATTCTCTCATTTTTGTCTAGAAAAAATCTAGCAAGATTTACCAAAAAATGATTGGAATATGACATACTGAATTTAAAGCTTGCAAAAAAATAGAAAAATAACACAGTATTCTTTTCACAGTATACTTTTCTCTTAATTGGAATATACACTCTAAGTTGAATGATCAGTTTTGCAATACTCTAAATCATAATAACACAGAGACAGTGCATTTTTAGGACATTTTAAAGTATAAATCATGCAGAATCTTAAGACACATTATAATTCATATACTTAGTTGTGCTTTTTGCAGAACTAACCAAAATCAGAGTTCTTTATTCTTATTTCCTAATTCTAAGTATTTAACCCTTAATTTTTTTTCTCAAGAAAGTAAATATCAATGGAGAGAAATTGTTTTACTTTTCCAAAGAAAATATGATCTTAAGGCCCAAGAAAGATGTGCCAATTTTCTGAAAAATAAAATGTGGATCTGACACACTTTTAATTTGCAATATTAACCCTTTTTCTATCATTTTCCTAAACTTATATAAACAAAAAATGAAATCCTGATTTGTAGGACTGCCAATTTCTGAAATATAAATGCTCACACTGAAAATTTAGCAATTGACTTACTCTAGCCAGGTTTAGTTGTCTCCAGCATATTCCAGGTCTGTGAATCATTGATTTTGTATCTACTCATTTTAATAGGGCATACATGAATAATGAAAAACTCCTTAATTACCATTTTAGAATAAAGGATCAAAATGCATTTTTTTAAATTAGCAAGGGGCATAATTAATGTGCTGAAATAAAATGTTAATTCAGTCTTAATTTTATTGAAATCCCTTCTCTTGGTGGGGAGAGGAAGGAGTACAAGGCAATTGGGATTAAGTGACTTGCCCAGGGTCACACAGCTAGAAAGTGTCAAGCATCTGATGCTGAATTTGAACTCAGGTCTTCCTAACTCCAGGACCAATTCTCTATTCACTGTGCCACTTAGTTATCCCTACAATTCCTTCTCTGTTAGTTCTCCCCTTCACTAAACTAATCTATAATGAAAACTGATGAAAGATAAAGAAAGGAACTTTTTAAAAATCTCATAATTATCATTATTGAACTTGAAATTTTTTGAGAAATCAAAGAGAGTAAAATGTTAACTGATACAGGAACCCATATACCCCTTATATGCATCACTTAATCAATTAATTAACTTTTACAAAGGAATACAGAAAATTATAGTAAGGATAGAAATATAAATGGTGTGAACTCAGATTTAAAGCACTTCCTACAAAGCATTCACCCCATTTTCCAAATGTAGACCATTGAATTAACTCTTTGGCTAGTTTTAATGCATTACTACAACAGGACACACAAACGAATTGGATATTTGTTCTTCATGAGGTTTGCTTGCCCAAAAACTTTAGCATGGATTCCCATCAATGGACCTCTGGTAGCTCACTCTTCCAACTTTTCAAAGTACACAAGAACACAACAGTTTACCAAGATAATAAAGAACAGACACAAGGGGAACACAGAAGCAACCACAGAACTATATTCTAAGCCAGGAAGCTTACTTTTGACCTAGGAAGAGAGAATAAATCAATGGCGCTAACTCACTCTCTCCCCCCATAATCTTTGTTCATCTGAACTCTTTTTGGCTGACTAGTGTTTTTTGAAAGCAAACCTGGTTCTGGTTCAGCAACCAATCAAAAGTCTGATTTTTCATGTAAATAGTAAATGAACCAGAAACACTCCATAGTCTTAGAGTTTTTAAAGTGGAGAGCAAAGCCCTCTATTATATATCATCATTGATGAAATTAGATTCAGGTAACCAAAATGATGAGATGAGGGTTCCTAGTGGTGGGGAAGTTAAATGATGAAATTAGTGGCAGGTTCAAGGTTCAGAGAACCAAATGAGGAGGTTTAGCTCCTTTAAATCCCCCTGAGAATTCAGCACAGGGTAGGGAGTTGTGGGAACCCCCTTCTGGCGGCACAGAGGTCCTTTATAAAGGAATTTGCGAACCTAAAAAACTATACCAATAAAAAGAAGTTTATTATTGGCATTGGGAAGTCAGTTTTTGCTATGCATGAATAGAAAGACTGAATTCCTTAGTGACAAGATCCCGGCAGAGAAGTAAAGTTTCTAATAGAGAGAGCCTGACAGAGAGATAAAAAGTCTCATTAGGGAAATAGGTGAGGAGATAAAAGAGGGGATAAAGCGGAAAGAGAATATTATTTCAGTGGGCAGAGAGTTCCTTGGCGTAGCATGGCATGGCAGGACACGTTAGGTCCTCTGCAAGGACTAAGCCCCAAGTTGGTGTTTTTATAAGGAAATCTGAGATAGAAGTTTCAATGGAATGAGATTCCCTCAATGCTGTCACTGCCCCCAGGCCTAGATGAAACCACTTACAGGGAGTGGTTTTGAGCCAACAATAGGGGTCAATAGAAATCTAGATGTTCAGCTAAATGAGATTACTTCAACTAGTCCCACCAAGATAAACCACTTTATCTTGGTTCCTTGGGGTGGGTATCACAGAGGCAGGGTTCAAGGAGACTCTCTCCTTGAAGGAGTTTTCAGAAAGTTTCAAAGAGTTTCAGGGTCCCCACTTCAGTTTCAGGTTCCCCTCATCTACCCATGCTCTAAGGATAAGGCTCTCTTTGTCTAGTCATCCCTTCCTTACACATCTATGGAGACTTTTCCTTCTCTTTGACTTTCTTGGGGGTATACAACTAGTAATATATCCCTGAGACAAAAGGCATATGAATGAACAGTTTGTTCACATTTTTAGTAAACAATGAATTGTCTTTCAGAACAGTTAGACCCATTTACAGCTTCAACAACAGTGTAATTAGTATTATACTACTCTTCATGAATTGTAGGGTATTGTACATGTAGGAGTGAGTTAGGACTGGACTTCTTCCTCTTTCCTTGCCTGACAACTAATGGAAGAATTTAGGTAACCAGTCAAAAGCTGGCCTTCTGCACTTTGGAAGAGCCCTTCAGCAAATTACCAAGGCCGGTTGTCAAGGGATAGCAGTCAGTATTTCAAGTTTTCTAGCACTATAGGGGTTTGTTTTATGTATACTCTTGAGTTTAAGGAATTAATAAAAAATAGGAGACACAAATTATCTTTGTCTGAGATCTTCAAAAAATCCATTGTTCTCAAATCAGGGACTTGTGGTTAACAGAAATTGATCCCAAGAATTATTCAGCTGTGGGAGACAATCAACCTGTTCATGGAGCCACTCAGACAAACTTTGGCACCAAATGATTGATTCACCTTGGATCTTTGGAAGCATTTCATTCTTTCATTCCTCAGGCTTCCTGATGGGAGAACTGAGGGTTTTGTTTTGCTTTGTAAGCTAGATATAATATTGACTTGGTTATGCAACATAATGAGTTTTATTGTCAACTTTTGTTTTAAAAGGGTGTTGCAGGGTTTTGTCCAACAGGAATGGGGGAGGCAAATATGAACTATAGCTTGCGTCATTTCAGCATCTGTCACATGAATTATACCGGATCTGCACGCAAATATGTTACACACTTAAGCCATTTTTATCAATGCAAATAAAAAACCAGCTGCAAAGCAATCAGTAATAATTCATTCTTTGCTACAGTGAATTGTAAATGAATATAACTTGTGGATAGTAATGAGTTACCTACAATTTTATAACAGTATTTCTCCTAATAAAGAGGATGTTTTTCTGAGAGAAGAAAAAAAAAGTGACCCTAAATTCTAAAATATTGTGATGATTCACAATCACAAAGATGATTCCTTGAGCACACATAGGAAATCTTAATGTGCAATGTAAATATCAGAGATATGAATTTTAGTTTATGAGTTGTTATGTCACTGAGAGGTTCTCAGCTCTACCATGATCTAACCTTATATTTTTCTTACCCTTCCAGTCAGTGTTCTGCTTATGCTATCACACATAAAATTTCAAGGACTCTTTAGAAATGAAAGAGCTCAATCAAAATGGTGTCTATTTCATTTTAAGGACTCCAAGGAAGGAGGTCCCATCTTGAGAATAGGCATTGTTTTACTTTATTGATTTGTTTTCCAAAAGCCTAGCACAATATATGGTACATAACAGGTATTTAATAAATGTTTATTGATTAATCTCTGTTGTTATCGCTTAGGGATTCTTAATTCCTGGAGAAGTATTTGAATGAAATTCTGGTGGCACAAACATATGCCAATGAATAAAAACAAAATAAAAATAAAAAGAGAAACTATGTTAAAAGATCGATGTGCTTGATAAAAGTTGAAATTCATATTTTTCAAGGATTTATATAAGAGATAGAATCCTGGGCAGATAAATGCACCTAAATAAAGAAGAGTACTAGCTCCTAAATAATAGTATTGGAATATTAAGACTCTGAAGGATACTAATCACAAAGTTGATATGGCAGGATATTATAATAGGATTTCATTGTGATAAAGGATTTTAATTATTAAGTCAAGCAAAGCTTCTTAAACTATGAATCATGACTCCATAGAAGGCCTGAATGTGGGGAGATCACAAAATATGATTTATTATGAGTAAATATTTGATTTCTATACCTATTTTATGTCTTTCTAAGGCAAAAAGGGGTCACCAGTGGAAAAAGTTTAAGAAGCCTGACCTAGAAGCTAGTACTTATTTTTAAGTTAAGGAAATTATGGCTGGAAATGAGCTATTTTTAAAATACTTTTATTATCAAACCATTTCATTCTGTTTTATCTTTTCCTTTAGAGCTTATTTGTGAAATCTCTGTGGAGTTAGCATTGTGCTAAATTGAGAGATAAAAGGAAGGTTAATGACCATCTTCTTTGTGGAAAGAATAATTTGTTTCTGTCTTTTTAAATGAACATTGAAATTTAAAATAAAAGAAATGAAATGTAAATTAAATAAATTTAAAATAAATGAAAATTTATATAGTAAAAGACCTATTACAAATCAAAATGTTAACAACTCACTTGATGATTAATCTAAATTGTCTGCCTCTAAGGCAATAAACAGAATTGAGCAAAATAGGCCCCAGACAGCTTTTAAAAAGCAGAAGTTGTCTATGAGTTAACTCTCCCTCACTGGTTCTGTCGGGGCAGCTAGGTGGTACAGTGGGGAGAGCTCTGGGCTAGAGCCAGGAGAATGCCCCTGCCTGTCACTGTTTCAGGCTACCTTCAAATGGCTGCTCCCATATGGTGCCACACTGCTCTCGTGGCTATCAAGCTTCTCAGAATAGCCAATTTCCAGTCTCCCCCTCTTCAGAGCACTTGTTTGCTGCCTTGGCATCTGTTTGCTACACTATGGTGACTAAAAAACACTTGATCAAATAAGGATGGGCTAAAAGTTCTCTAGTCCTTTCTTGGACTATAAATCTCAACATTCACTTAAAAGCCAAAAGTCAAGTAGAGTGCCCCCAGGCTAAGATTGTCTGGTTTTCAAAATTACTTTCTCTAACTAGGGAGATAAATGACTTTTTTTCCCCAAAATATCTGACTTCACTACAGAAAATCCTTATATTTTTTTTTCTCAAATCCTTTATTCCCTGGGTCCAAAAACCCATTTCAGGAAGTTTTATCACAGAAATCCCCCAAAACTCTGATGTGTCTGTGCCACAGCTATTTTTATCCAACTCTCCAGTATCCTTTGAGTCTTGCCAGACAAATCTAAGCACAGATGCTAATCAGGCAAAGTTACTGTTTTTCTCCTTCAGGGAAGAGTTCCTGCCTTTATTATTAACATGTGGATGACAGCAAACCTCCCATGTTTTGAGTTTCCCTACATGTTAATAGGAATGACAATTTATAGCGCTTTCAAGTTTGAAAAGTATTTTTATATTTGTCTCACTTGATTCTTATAGCTCTATAAAGCTAGCTACGGGACAGACCTTATTATAGTCCTCGCATTAGGAGGCAAGACATGAGGCAAGACGATTAACATTGGGAGGGACCCCCTTACTGATTACTCAGAGGCCTCTTCAGATACAAACAGGAAGCTTTTATTTCGTCCTTGCAAGGAGAGGCCCAGGCACATCTGAGCAGACCCAGAGCCTCTCAGCTCCCATCTCCCAGCATTGTGCCTGGCCTAGCGAATGAGGTCAAATAGCAAAGGACCCAAGTCTTTTCATTGGATGGACCGAAAAGTCCAATGGTCAGCAGTGTTATCAACTTCCTTTGGGCCATGTAACTTCCTGGAGCTTAGACTTAGGGTTGGACCTTCCCTGCCCTACAGCCCTCTGGGAATAGGGATCATGGGACTCCTGAAACTTAGGCCTAGAGCCTGACCTAATCCATTTCACAGACTTTTTAAGAAATCTTCACCTGGTCCCATTCAAATTTAAGAAAACAAGTCCTTCACCAGCCAGAACCATATGGACTAGCCATAAAGATAATGGGGTTAACACATATGTTGCCAAAGTTTGGAAGGCTCCAAAGCAAAGTGTGAGAGAGTAAAGGCCAATATTGGATGACCAGAATGAAGTCTGCAGAGCCATTGTGCTGAGCTCATTATTGATACCTGTGAGACTGGGACAGTATACTAGAGCCATGCCAGGAAACTAATCGTTTCCATTTGAATTGTCTTAGGGATATTCTGAAGAACCACCTGTCCAAGATAAGAAAGTGCAGCAGGGAGAGGTGCCAACTAAACTAGGTGATAAGCAGGAAAATTCAGATAAGAATGGAGTTAAGTACAATTCTGAGTGTGGGATACTTCACAGCAGGAGGAATTAGATCATGACCCTCCCCCATCAATTAACCCTTCATGGGTGGAGGAAGAAGGGGGAGGGAGAGAGGCAGAAACACAGTCAGCTTCTCTTGTAAAACAGAATATGACAAGATTAGAAGAGGCATTAATTAAAGCAAAAAATGAAGGAGAAAATATATCTGATTTTATAAATGCATATCCTGTGATTGAAAAGCTTGACCCTTCAGGTCAAAAAGAGAGAAAATACACTCCTTTTAATTTGGAAAAAATTAAAGATTTGAAAAAGGGTTGCACTCTTTATGGACCTACATCCTCTTATGTGAAGATGTTACTAGATAATTTGTCTTATGAAATCTTAACCCCGAATGATTAGAAATCCATAGCAAAGATATGTTTAGAACTGGGACAAAATTTGTTGTGGCTTTCTGAGTTTCATGAATTATGTAGGATTCAAGCCCAATACAATAGGCAAACAGGAGGTAATGTACACTACGAGTTCTTAAGCTGAATTGTCAAGCATTCAAACCCTATTGCAGAGAGCACAACTCCACTGGTCTGGTAGTGCTATTCAAATGTCAAACGTGTTTCCCTAAAAGACTACTTTATGGAGAACTCGCATAAAGAAAGTGCTCACATGGTGCTCAGAAGTGATACAAGAACAATCGCAAGGTCTCTTTGAAGAATTTAAGTACTAACTGTGAGACATAGGAGACACTGGTACAGTTCTATCCAGCATGCCTTCTTTTGAAAGGCACTATATAATAAAAGAAATTATATTCACGAGTCTCCATCTTTTTTTTTTTTATTTCATTATAAGTTGTTCTTTTTTTCTCTACTAAACACTTTTTTTATTTTATTCTTTTTTTCCCCTTTCATCCTGCCTATCTCCCCCAAACAGGCTATAGTTAAGCACAGATGTACTTAATAGATACATACATACACACACACACACACACACACACAAAGACATACACACACCTACATATATAGAGATATATATACACATTCACACCCATCCACAAACCCTAAACATATATACATATATCTATATACATACATACATAGAGCAAAATGCATATATATCTACATATACTCTCTCACACACACACATTTACCCATATGTAAACATGCATTTAAAACAATATTAGTATGGCTGACATATAATGTAAATTTCTCTTGATTGAATCTTTAAGTTTGATTGTCTAAGAATGATGACAAGCCATACTTTTTATTCTAAAAAAATTCAATTCCTGATCTTTGTTGTAGTGTTTATATTTATCTCTTCTTTCCTATCCCTGCTAACTCTTCTACTTGAATTTTTCTCCATTACTTGCCTTGCTATTATTCCATGGATCCCTCACTTATCTTCTTCTCCTCCCTTTTCTTCCCCTTTTGCCTATCCCTCCTCCCTTATTTCTTTATAGATTTTGGAGGGTGCTATATTCTTCATGGTATAGAGTGTTGCTTATTTAACCTATTCCCATTGTGAATAGATTTTCAGAACTACAAGTCCTACTCCTCCCTTTACTGTCTATTCTTCCTCTGTACCTCATTTGTATAAATCTTTCTTTTTTTGGTCACAGCTTTCAGGTAGTCCAATTATTCTAATATTTTCTCTTTTTGATTTTTTCTACAGATCTATTGATTTTCTTACAAGATGTTTTACATTCTGTCCTATTTTTTCATTCTTTATAACATACTTTGTTATTTCTTGGTCTCTTATGGCCTCACTGGCTTACCCTTGCCCAATTCTAATTTTCAGAAATTTATTTTCTTTTTTAAGACTCCATGTCTCCTTTTCATAAACTTGTTTTTCTTGAATGGATTTTGTTTGTTTGTTTGTTTAGTTTTTCCTCAGTGTCTCTTATTTGATTTTTAAATTCTCTTTTGAGTTTTTCTATAAATATCTCTCTGGGCAGACAACCTTCATTGTCTTCCTCTGAAGATGAACCACACTCTTTCCTGTCCCCATAGTAAATTTCTACAGTTGAGTTCCGCTCCTCCCTCCCCCCTTTGGCAGTTCATTTTTAAAAAGAGAGAGAGAAGTATTAGTGTAAGCACCTCTAATTGTGGGATGGGGGATGGTGACTCTGCCTTTACTTTAGGTCCTTTGACAGGGAATCCCAAATCAAGAGCTCCCCCTTCCTGCAGCCAGCAGCCAAAGGCACCCTTGACCCTCTGCTTGTGCACTCACTGAGTGTGATGGCTCCTTTTCAACCAGGTCCAAAACTCAGCAGCACAGCTGGGCCAGGCATTCAAAATCAGCTGAGGTTCCCAGTCCAGGAGGTGAAAGTTTCTGTTCTCTTGTTGAGGCTCCAGCCAAACTCAGCTGGCCCGAGTGGTCCCCACTTGGTGTTTCTGTGGAGGTAGCTTGGCTAATCCCTAGCCTGAGTCCTTCTTTGAGTCTTCTGTGGTTGTCCCAGAAGGATCCTGGTTCTGCCCCAATTCTTCTTGGTTTTTCACCAGTTTATGTTCACCATGAAGCATACTCCTTTCAGTTACCTAAATCTTCAAGTCACTCTCTCTTTTCAGTAAACTCCAATGGTTCCCTCTTACCTTCAGGATCAAATAGAAATTCCTCTGTTTAGTTTTTAAAGCCTCTTATAACCTTGCTCTTTTCTGTCTTTCCACTTTATTCAACTCCATGTACTTTATATTTGAGCAAAAGAAATTGCATTATTACAATTCTTCCAACACAACACTCCATCACTGATTATGTACCTTTTTGGTGATTGTGCCCTATTGATGGAGTACTCTCCCACATAAACGTCCCTTTCTGAACTCCTTGGCTTCCTCTAGACACTGTTTAAATCTCACCTTCTCTAGGAGGATTTTTCTGGTCTCCTTCTCTTCCTTCACCCCCCCACCCACACAAACACATCTTACTGCCTTATTTTAATGCTTTCTCACTAAGCTTACACACACAGACACACACACACACAAATATGTACACATACATACACAGACACACATACATACATACAAACACATAGAGAGAGAGACATACACTTATAAGTATTATATATACACATATATAAACCCAAGCATATATAAATATTAAATATACATATATATATGCACACATATATAATATTGTACTAGTTTTTGTATTTTGTCTCAACCCTATACATAATCTCTTCCAAGACAAGATCCATATTTTCGCTTTATTTGTATCCCCAGAACTATTAGCACTTGTAGATAGTAAGTACTTAATAAATGCTCATTGATTGATCCACTGATCATCTTTTTTTGGACAACCTTTAGCTGATTGATGTACTTCCTAAAATACCTTTATATTGTGGCTGAAGTAATGATATTTTAACTCTATCATTCTGTAACAAGTAAAATATAGAAGAAATAAACACTCAAAAATGTATCCTCAAATTAAGAGGTCAGCTCTTTTTCATTTCATTTCATTTACTTGTTATAAATATATAATTACTCTTTTATGTTAATCATGTGTACTTTTTCTGTGTCAGTTTTAGTTTGTAAGATTTCTGAGTATCTCTGGCCACTTTTTAAAAGAAAGTCAATTGGAAAGATAGCAAATTTCAGAAATTGAGATGAAGAGAAAAAACATTGAAGACACAACAGATAGAGTATGACATTCAAGAAATAGTTAATACTTAAATTTGACTAGAGTACAGAGGTTAAAAGGAAACATTCTGTGAAATAAAGGTAGAAAAATAGGTTCAAATTAAATTGGAATTTGCATATAATACTAAAATTTTAGAAGGGAAATAACATGATCACACTTATACCTCAGAAAACAATCTTAGCAGTTGTATAGATTATATAATTTCCAAATAAGCTACATAGAGTAACCATTGACTTGATCATCCAAAAATAAAAAACAATACAAAATTAGAGGAAAGAATAAAAATCAGATCATATGTAGTGCTAGAACAAGCCCAAACTGACATATTTAAACATGCTATTATTATATGTTAAAAACTGATAAATTGGTCAAAGAAAAAAAATTAACACAGGTTTTCACCATTTCCTTAGGAAGTTTAACCAAACTGAAGTAAATCAATAGCCATTGCTAGGAGACTAAAAGGACCCAGCAACTGCTTTAGCAAGATGACATTTGACTTCCTTTCCAAGCTGAAAAATATATAAGCCAAGAACAAAACCACATACCCAAAAAAGTGCAGTTTAAAAAAAACTTATAAAAATGATAGATTATGTCCAGAATCACTTTTATAAGAATAAAAATACATTTACAAAAATAGTACTAAGACACTCAGTTAAGCCATAATCTTCCTAAGGACACTTAAGAATGAACATATAAGAACCACTGATATATTAGGAAATTTTCAAAAATCTAAGTTATTTTAATTTTTAAAATAACAGTAGAGTTATCTCATTTGGACAGGAACTGATGCTAAGTGAAATGAGCAGAATCAGGATATATGTATATGTATAATGATACACGGCAACAAGATTATAAGATGATCAATTCTGATGGACATGGCTTTCTTCAACAATGAGATGATTCAAACAAATTCCACTTGTTCAGTGATGAAGAGAGCCATCTACACCCAGAGAGAGGATAGTGGGAACTGAGTGTGGTTCACAACATAGCATTCTCATTTTTTCTGTTGTTGCATGCTTGCATTTTATTTTGCTTCTCTCTCTCTCTCTCTCTCTCTCTCTCTCTCTCTCTCTCTCTCTCCTGGTTTAATTTGATTTTTTCCTTTGTGGCAGGAATATGTATATATATATATATTTATAAATATGTATGCATATATTGGATTTAACATATATTTCTACCATGTTTAACATGTTTTGGACTACTTGCCATCTAGGGGAGGGCATGGGAGAAAGGGAGGGAAATTGGAACACAAGGTTTTTCAAGGGCTAATGTTGAAGAATTGTCCAGGCTTATGTTTTGAAAAATAAAAAGTTTTAATAAAGAAAAAAAATGTAAAAAAAAAAAAAGCATGTGTCAGAGAATAATATATAAGAAGAATGAAAGAGAAATTAGGTTATAAAGAGCTTTGAATGCCAAACAAAGCATTTTGTATTTGATCCTTAAGACAATAGGGAGACACTAGAATGTACAGACTTGACATGATCAAACCTATGATTTAGGAAAATTATTTTTGTGACTACATAGAAAATGGATTGTAATGGAAAGAGATTTGAGATAAGCAGACCCAGCAACATGCTATTACAGTTGTCCAGTTATGAGTTATTTTAGGACTTGAATTAGAATGGAGGCAACATCAAAGGAAAGAAGGGGATCAATATATGAGAAATGTTACAAAAGTGAAATCAACAGGCCTTGATTACAATTTGGTTGGGAGGAATAAGAGATAAAGAGGAATCTAAGCTATGAGGGACCAAGAAAATGGTGTTGTGCCCTATAGTAAGAACCTCCAATTAAAAGAAGAGCAACCTTCCCTTAGTCTGCTGAACCTGTCCTTAGAGTAAAGGAGTGACCGTATTCAAGGATACTATTCTTAAACACACCTTTACATCCCAGGGAACTCTTATTTTCCTATACTCCTATTCCATTCCCCCACACTCACCATCTGATTCTTCATTCTCATCCCCCCTCAATCCTCTTACTCTAAAATTTCAACCTAACTCTGCCCAGTCCTTCTCCTGTGCCTTCTGAAATGTCTGTTCCATAGACAGTAAACTTCCCTTCATCTTAAATTGTTTCCTCTCCCATTCCTTCCATCTACTAGCTCTTACTAAAATGTGTCTCTCCCTAAGTCCTCTCCATTTTTCTCTCTATGACATCCCACTTGGTGATGTCATCAATAACCATGAGTTCAATTATCATTTATATGCAGATTATTCCCAAATCTATCTATCTATCTATCTAAACCTAAAAGCTGGTCTTATTCTTAATTCCAAGTCTTCATCTCAAATTATTATTGGACATTTTGAACCAATATCCCATAGGTATCTCAAATTTGACATGTCCAAAATAAACATCATATTTCTCCCCAATTTCCCTATTATTTTTGAGGACACCACATCATCCCAGGCACACAGTCTCATTAACATCAATTTCTCACTCTCACTCATTCTACATGTTCTATCAGTTGCCAATTCTTACCATTTCTATCTTCACAACATCCTTCAAATCTAGCCAATTCTCTCCTTGACAGCCATCACCCTAGTTCAGGTCCCCATCACCTTCTGTCCCACCCTCATCCCCATCCCAATCCAATCTAGCTCTCCCACCTAAAGTTATTTTCTCTCTAAAAGGCAGCCAAGTAGTACAATGGAAGACCTGAGTTAAAATCTGATCTCTGGTACATACTATCTATGTGACTCTAGACAGATTCTGTCTGCCTCAGTTTCCTCAACTATAAAATGGGGATAACATAGAATTACCTCCTAGGGTTGTTCTGAGAATCAAATAAGATATTTCTAAAGTGTTTATATAGTACCTGGCACAAAGTAGATGTTTAATAAGTAATTGTTTCCTTCCCTCTTCCCTATCTTGTATCTATTTATTTACATGTTAACACCTCATTAATATTTAAGTTATTAGACTTCAAGGCCTTGCTTTCCCCAAGCAAACAATAAATACTAAATAAATGCTTGCCGATTGATATCATATTCTAAGCAAAAAAGATACTTAAATGAATCATAACAATACTCCTATGAGGCTGAGGTATTAAATTTATATTCTCTAAACTGTGACTCAAGATTAGATTAAAAGTCCTCCACAGCCTACCTTTGTTTTTGGTTACATATAGGTTTAAATATTGTTTAAAATTTAAAGGGATCTTTGAAATCACTGAAACTAATTTTACTAGTTTTCTGGATATTATGCATTCCAAACTTCTAGTTCTTTTATGATAGGCAGTGAAAAACTGAATGAAGACAAAACTCAAAAAGAGAAATAAGAAGCTTTTTATCTAAATCCATGTGCATATAACTTTCCGGTTACATACTTCTACAACAGTGTGAAATCTTGATTTGATCATAATAGTGAGGAGAACAAATAAGAGAAAAAAAATGTCTAAAATTTTTCAGCTAAAAATCACCCTGCAATAAACTACAACACAGTACATTAATCAAGAGCTAACTCTTCAAAGCCTGTAAATCAGGTATGTTCCCTCTGTCCTCATGGAACTCTATCAACCTTTGAATAAAGCATGTAATAAGTAATGCTGAGAGACACTGTGGATTCCTTTTTCATAAGTCTGAGTATGCCAAAACAAAAATGAGTTCTCTTGTTTTAGAAAAGTACCCAGCATTTCATGGGGGCCTCTGAGCATTTAAATGAGGAGATTGGATTCAATAATCCCTAAAATTCCTCCCAGCTCTAAAACCCAAGATGCTGTATAATCCTATTAATGTATCTCTACTCCTAGCTCAAAGAGTTTTAAAAGTAACCTGTAGAAATTTAATCTCTTCTCAAAAAAAAAAAATAAAAAAAAGATTATTTAAAACCCTACCTCCCTCTTTCCCTCTCTGTTTCTCGGTCTCTCTCTCTGTTTTTCTTTCTGACTGCCTCTTTCTCTCTCTGTCTCTCTCATTCCCCTCAACCCTCACTCCAAAGTTTTCATTTAATTCTCCCCAGTCCTTCTCCTCTTCTCCTTTCTCTGTCCGTCTGTCTCTGTCTGTCTCTGTCTCTCTGTCTCTCTCTTTTTCTCTCTCTGTCTTTCTCTGTCTCTCTGTCTCTGTGTGTCTCTCTGTCTCTGTCTCTCTCTTAGTCTCTGTGTTTGTCTCTCTCTGTTTCTATGTGTGTCTCTGCCTCTGTCTCTCTCTGTCTCTATCCCTGTCTCTGTCTCTCTCTCTTTCTCTGTCTGTCTCTCTCTCATGCTCTCTGCCCAACAATTTTTTGCCTGGGAATGAGGAAAACCCTTAATTGTGATCATCATCAAATTGTGATCATTACATTTTTCTTACCACTTTTTCTCTCTCATCAAAGAAAACAAATGTCACATTAAATTCTTACAAGATGAACCAAAAGGTATACTTCAGCCAAGTTTTACCACTCATTGAGCATAACATTATTCCATGAATTTTTTTGCAGTCTTAATCCAATACTACCATATTTTCCTTTCAAACTCTTCTATGAATATCTTACAATACTAAAATTCTTCTAAGGCCACTTTTTTCCTTCTATTTCTTTTTATCCCCTTATTGGTTAAGTGGCATTTAATAAAATCAAAACAGTTTTACAAAATAAAGAAGTATATTCAAAAGGGTACTGGATAAAATATTTGATACTTTTAAAAAATATGCTGAAGGAGACTATTCATTGGAAAACAACTTGCAGTTTGAATATTTTAAAAGAATGTGTGCTTATTCATCTTTTTCTTTCCAAGACAGAAAATAAAAACATTCTGAAATAATTTAATCCATTTGCTTACATGGATTAGTAGAATATAATAGATTCATGTACAGGTGAAGTGAGAAAATGTTAAAAAAGCATTAAGTACCGCCTATATATAAAGCATTGTACTAAATGCTAGGAAATGTTTGTATAGGTAACAGGAACAGTATACAATAAATGTGTAGATTTTATCGTGATAAATTTATTTTACCAGTGTTCCAGAAAGTTTAAATCAATCTCTGTAGATAGTTCTTTTTTTTGAGAGGAAGGTTCTGGGAAGATAGAAAAGTAATTCAGTAAATTTCAAGCTCTGAGAAAGACTGCAGGCCGAGGGGTAATGAGTGTGAAGTGCAAACACCTTGGATTTGGTCAACTCAAACACCAAGTGGGGAACCCTGGGGATAACTGGGTTTGGCTGGAGTCTCTGCAAAAACCACAGAAACTTTCAGCTCCTAAACTGTGTGTGAAATCCTGGGTTGTCCCAGAAGACTGAGAGAACCTCGGCTGATTGTAATGCTAGCCTTAGCTGTGATGCAAAGATGGAGGCCACGATGAGAAGGAACCAGCATGCAGGTGAGTAAAGAAATTTACCTGTACATGAACCCATAAAGACTTTCAACCCAAACTCAATAGAAAATGTAACATTTAAAAGCTAATATCAAAGATCAATTTCAAGGAACTTAACATGGATAAATTGTTTATGTTTTTTAAATAGAAACATGTTTTTAAGACTGGTATCAGCAATTGGATAGTTCAAAAGAAAGATTGGGGCAGACATGATTTGATTCTAAAAAAGCAAAACTGTCTAGGGAAAGGTAAAAATAATAATTATGTTATACAAATGAGGTACAGAGAAAGAATAGACTCAGGGCATTAGAAGATGGGAGGAAGGCTTGTAGTTCTGAAAAAGAATGGGTTAAATATGCATCAATCCATATATATTATGAAGCGTAATACCAGCACTCTCCAAAATCTATTAAAAAAAAAATAAAATAAAGGAAGAAGGATGGAGGAAAGGGGAAGCAAAGGGTGGGGGAAGAAGATAAGGGAGTGATCCATAGGTAGGAGGAAAATTAACTAATAGAAAGGACAGGATTAAAGTAGTAGAGTTAACAGGGATAGAGAGAATGAGATATAAACACTACAACAAGGATCAAGAGTAGAATTTATTAGAGGAAAAAATAGTAAGGCTAGTAATTGTTGATCTTAGACAAAGTCAAATTTAGAGATTCAACCAAAAAAAAATTTTTGTTATATGTCAGCCTTTAGTAACATTGTTTTAAATTCATGTCTACATATGGATAATTGTGCGTGCATATATATATATATATATATATGAGTTTATGTAAATATGTATGCATGTAACTCTATGTATATGTGTGTATATAGATATAGATATATGGTTGGGTCTGTGGGTGGGTATGAATGTACATGCATATATATTTGTGTATGTACATAGGTGGCAATGGGGGTGTGTGTCTGGGTGCATGTGTGTAAGTATGTGTGTGTATCTATACAATACATATACATACATATATCCTTGCTTAACTATAGCCTGCTTGGAGGGGAGGCAGAATGAAAGGAGGAAAAAGAATAAGGTTGTTTTAAAGTGTACAGCAGAGAATAAAAGAACATCCTACAAGGAAACAAAGAAAAGATGGACACTTATGAATATATTTTTTCTTCTATGATATATCTTTTTTTTTGAACCGGTAATTTATTGTTTTGTATTTTGGATATTCCCTGTTGTTCTGCTGGGCACATGACTTTTATTTTGTTCTGTTTTCTTATCTTTTTTTTTGTTTTTTTTTAAATTTGGTTTTTAAGGAAAAAAAAGAAAAGAAACTTAATCATCATCATCATCAACAAGAAGAAGATAGTGCTTTTTTAAAATTCAGCTTTCCTAGAGTCAGAAAAAAAAACCCCACAAGTTAATTATTCTCATCTCAAGTGCCTCTTAGTAGGAAACTCTGGGACTCAATCTCAAATGAAACCTGATTTTTTTTAAAAAAATTTTTATTATAGCTTTTTATTTACAAAGCATATGCATGGGTAGTTTTTCAACAGTGACCCTAGCAAAACCTTCTGTTCCAACTTTTCCCCTCCTTCATCCCACCCCCTCCCCTAGATGGCAGATAGTCTAATACATGTTAAATATGTTAAAGTATATGTTAAATATAATATATGTATACATATTTATACAGTTATCTTGCTGCTCAAGAAAAATCGGATCTAGAAAGAAGATTAAAAAAAAACTGAGAAGGAAAACAAAAATGCAGGCAAACAATAACAGAGTGGAAATGCTATGTTGTGGTCCACACTCATTTCCCATAGTTCTCTCTCTGAGTGTAGATGATTCTCTTCTTTACTGAACAATTGGAATTGGTTTGGATCCTCTCATTGTTGAAGAGGACCACGACCATCAGAATTGATCATCATATAGTATTGTTGAAGTGTATAATTATCTCCTTGTTCTGTTCACTTCACTCAGCATCAGTTCATGTAAGACTCTCCAAGCCTCTCTGAAATCATCCTGCTGGTCATTTCTTACAGAACAATAACATTCCATAACATTTATATACCATAATTTATTCAGCCATTCTCCAACTGATGGGCATCCATTCAATTTCTAGTTTCTAGCCACTACAAAGAGGGCTGCCACAAACATTTTTGCACATACAGGTCCCTTTCCCTTCTGTAAGATCTCTTTGGGATATAAGCCCAGTAGTAGCACTGTTGGATCAAAGGGTATGTACAGTTTGATAACTTTTTGAGGATAATTCCAAATTGCTCTCCAGAATGGTTGGATCCATTCACAATTCCACCAACAATGTATCATGTCCCAGTTTTCCCACATCCCCTCCAACATTAGTCATTATCTTTTCCTGTCATCTTAGCCAATCTGACAGGTGTGTAGTGGTATCTCAGCATTGTCTTAATTTGCATTTCTCTGATCAATAATGATTTGGAGTACCTTTTCATATGACTAGGAATAGATGAAACCTAATTTTCAAGTGGAACAGGTTTCTTAATGTAATCATGACACAATCCGAAACTAAGAATCTTACTAAACTAATTCTTTATTAAATTCAACATGTTTACCCTTATTTCAAAGTAAATAATACTCATATCTTCAGAATACCTTTCCCTAAGAAATTCAGACTATTTTGAAAATATTAACTCCTTAATCTTCATGACTAGCAGTAACATATTAAAAGTATTTCAGTGGAAACCAATAGATTGAATTCTTATCATTAACAATTTTACCAAGGCTTGGAAAGAACAAAAAGAAAGATCAGCATGAGACAAGTGGTAATTCTTCTCTGATCCATCACATAATACTCAATAACAATACAAGAGGTTAATCAAATGAGCCAAAATTCTAAGCACTTCTGTAGATCTGAGTTCTTCCCAAATCATCTAAGAGTGACATGAAGGAATACAAATCATCTACAGACCATGAGTTGTGAAAGAAATATTTTTATTTGGAAACCAACAAATATGAGAATTTTGACTCCATCCTTCTGAAGGAAAATCTGAGTGGGTAGTGTTAAATGGAAATGGGCAATTACAGAGTAATAATATTTATTTTGGCATATTATAATCTACTGTTTGGTGTTGAGATGTAGGATCATAAATTAAAATTGGAAAGGTCCTGAAAAGCCAGTAAAGAAAAATGACACTGAGAAAAATCATGACTTTCTTAGGGTCACATAATAAGCAAGTGAGGCATGATTTTTAAATACTCTATCCGTTATGCAAATCCCAAAAAGTCTTATAAATTCAGTTAAATATTCAGCAATATTTGACTTAATATTCCATTTGACTAGCTTTATGTTCCAAGGGTTGCTTCCTGGATTTAGAACTTACTTTTCTCTATATCTTGATTACCTTAATTCCAGGGTCATAAGGATGTAATGTTTTTTTTTTCTGTAGTTCAGAAGTGGGTTAATGAATTTTAAAGGGAAAATTACAACCCAACTGACAGTCATTAATTTTCTATTTGATCCCAATTTGAACCAGCTGAAAAATTACATCTCCAAACTGAAAAATAACTGAGAGTAGCTTTAACTATTGCTTTCCTGAGGAACAAACAAAAGCTAACTCCCACATCTCCCTGGCAAATAGGGCAACAGTCACCATGAAACAATCAGCAATAAAAAATACAAGGTAGAAGAGGATACTAGAGTTGGAAGGAACTAAAGTTCTTTAGCTTATATGATTATTCTTAGAGCTGAAAAGAATAAATTCCACACCACTCATTTTATAGATATGGAAAACTAGAACCAAGAGAAGTCATGGGATCATATACTGAGAGCTGGAAAGGACCTTTTAGAGGCTGAATCCAATCACGTTAATTTTATAGATGAGAAAACTAAAGTCTAAAGAGATTGTGACTTGCCTAATAAGTATCACACAATAAAATGTCCAAAGAGGGATTCAAACCCATCTTCTCTAAATTCACCTAGCCACTATGCATGCTCCCTCCCAAAAGAAAGTTAATTACTCAAAGATACATCTCTAGTTTGATCCAATGCATAAATTTCTTCTGTGTATCTACAGTTCTTGATCTTTTGGCAGAGTCAGAATGGAGCTTCCTTTAAGAATCAGCTCAAATTCCATCTTCTCCAGGCCTATCCTGATCCCTTCAGGTGCTAATTCCTTCTTGTTTCAGATTACCTTCACCAACTAGCTCTACATTTTAACTATATCTAATTAATTACCTTTTCCCTCTTTCCATAGCATAATGTACATACCTCACAGGTAGATTTTTTACTTTCTTTGCATTCCCAACATTACAAAGCATCCAGCATTTAAGAACCACAACCTCTTCATCCTCAATCTCATTGTTCTCATCATCCTTCTCTTTGTCATCATCTGAGCATTTATATATTATTTAAGATGTAAAAAGTGCTTTAATTATCTCATCTCACTTGATAGTCATCAAACCTTCAGAATAATTTTTCTATTATTATTATTTTCATTTATTTTAAAGATTAGGAAACAGAATAAAAGAGCTCAACTGGGTAAGACAGCTAATAAATGTCTGAAGTAAAACTTGAAGTCATATCTTTTTGCCTCCCAAATCCAGCACTCTATTCACATTCATTAATGTTAGCTGTCTAACAAATTGACATCAAAGCTTAAATGAAAGTAGTCCAAAATGGAAACCATTGTCAATAATTAATAAACTTTTACTGCAAAGTAGCCTAATCAATTCTCAGAAAGCAAGCAAAAATAGAGACCTAGCAGAGAGAAGGATGGTTATTGATTGTCCGAGAGGAAAATGTAAGTTTCTTAAATTTGGAAGAAGAATTAAATGACTAGTTTTGGTTTTGAATTAAAGCTGTTAAAATATTATTATGAAGAAAATATTTAGCAAGATAAAAACTAGAGTACTAAAAAATGTAAGAGGCAATATTTACTGTCAAAACCCAATTTTTTTTTCATTCAAGACTTAAATCAAAACTTATCAGAAGACTTGAGTAAACCTGTAAAATCTAAGCATTTTCATCACCAAAAATATCTGAGCAAACTTTTTGTTTGTTTATGTTGCATCCAGAAGTATCATCCTCATTGATGAAATAAACTCTATAAACCTTTTGACATAGTAATAAGTCAAATACTGGCATTATAGACATTTCTAAATGGATCTGGAATATTGCTACACAAACTTGAACTTTGTCACGTGTCATGAAAGGTTAGGAAATCCATCTAAGAGATGTAAATAAGCATGCTTCATGACCTGGGAAATCTGACTTAAACTCCACTGAAAATGTATGGATTAAAATAAAGTCTAGATTTGAAAAAAAAATAACTATTCATCAAAAGTACAGTTAATATCCAAAGTGATATATTGTCTCATGTGAATTAAAGAATGTGTTTCCAAATCTTATAAACAATTACAAATTGTGTATTTGCAGCAAAAATAGGATACATTGCATATTGGGAAGGCAATTGGGGTTTGACAACTGACTGGAATTCTGACATTTGTATCTTCAGAAAGACATGTGTTTCTTTGAAGCTCTAAGAGGAGTTTGTATTATGATGATCTTTATGCTACTACACTTAAGTCAAATTTTTAATAAGATCTTAAAAAGAGTTTTTAACAGTTTCTTCTATCAGGTGCTCTTTTCCATTTTTGGCTTTTGTTGTTTGTGGCAGCCTTTCCATTTTGGTTCCTTAAGTCCCAGGGAAGACTCATATTCCATTTCCCCCTACTCCTTCCTCTCATTCTGCTTTCTCACATGCTGTGCATATTTAAGTTCTGTAATGCTATTTTATGAAGTTTTTGCCTTGTACAAGAATTTTTTCTTTCCTTATAATTTCAAATAGTGCCTAGATTCTTTACCTCTCATTTTTGGATTGATAAAAATGATCTGCCATTTTGTCAATCAGGTGTGATTATGCAGATGTTATAAATTATAGCAGATCCTCAATTCACATAACAAATTATTTGTGTAAGAGTACAAATTATTTGATGGTCATATCTAGCATGTTGAATTTTCCACATCATATTTCTTCCCATTACCATGAATATACCAAAGCAATTACAAACTTAAAAGACTGGGCCTAAAATAGGTATGGATACTTACTTCTAATTTAGATAGATCTAAGTTCCCACCACTGTGAGAAATTTCTTTACAGATTATCCTTATTTTCTCTACCTATAAGATTCTTGTCCAAATGCCACCATAAAACTTTCATAGAAAATCTTGCCACTGATGACTCATAGGCCTAATTCCATCAAAAGGGAGAATCGAGTTCCTCCCTGAACTTTCACCTAGGGAACAAAACAGAAGGATTATATTTTTGGTAAAGGGGATTTGGTGTAGAATATTGGTTTGGAATTAATAATTCAAAAAAGATTGATGAGAATTTTCACTCAGTTATGAACAAGGATATTAAACTAAAGTATTATCCTAACATTATTTTTAGAAAATGTAGCCTACAAGGAAATTGGATAGGTAGGGTTAGTATGCTCCATACATACATATATTTTTATATATGTATGGATATCCAAATCTATGTGTATACACACACACACACACACACACACACACACAGAAAGAGAGAAATTTTACAGATGAGAAATTAGTACTGTGGGTGAATATTTACTAATGGCTCTGCAGTTACTTTTTTTTTTAATAGAAAATTGATTTTATTAACTTAAAAACATAGAAAAATAAATACATCTTGACCATACTTGAAAAAGAGAGAGATGGAAACCGGAATGTTTTTAACTAAATACATAATAAGAAAAAATAGAATAGAAAAAAAAAAGAAAGAAAAAGAAAAAGAAAAAAACATTGTTATGTGCCCAGCAGAACATCAAGGAGAATTCAAAATATATAACAATAAGTTTCCATTTCAAGAAAGCATATATAATAATAGAAGAAATTATATTCATGAATGTCCATCTTTTCCTTGCTTCCTTATAGGTTTGTCTTTTGTTCTCTGCTGCTCACTTTTGGCTTTATTCTTTTTTTTTTTCATTTCATCCCCTACCTCCCTCAAGCAAGCTATAGTTAAGCACAGATATATTTATACATGTATATATATAAACATATACACACACATATATACATATTCACACCCACCCAAAGACATATATATTTATATACACATACATAGACCTACAAACATACATGCCAACATACACTCAGACATACATACATACATATACATTTACCCTTACATAAACCTGCTCCTAAAACAAAAATAATATGGCTGATAATGTAGATCTCTCTTTTGATTGAATCTTTAAGTTTGACTTTAAGATCAATGATTACAAGTCCTACCTTTTTAAAAAAAAAAATAAATTCTACTCCTCATCCCTGCTGTAGTGTTTATGCATATCTCTTCTGTCCTATCCCTGCTAACTCTTCTACTTTAATTCTGCTCTTTAACTTGCCTTGCTACAACTTAACCTATTTCTACTCATGGATTCCTCCCTTAGCTTCCTCTCCTCTTCTCCTCCTCCCTCCCACTTTCCTTTCTTCTTTATTCCATTCCCATTAATCAACACATCTTATCTCACTCCAATTAAACACCCTTCTGTACCCCACCTTATCTTATGCTACCCTTCCCCCTTATCCCTTGCCTATTAATCTATACACTTTGTCCCACTGCCATTAATCCATATATCCTTCTATACTCAACCTTATTCTATTCCTTCTCCCCTATTTCATCCCTTATTTCTTTATACATTTTGCTATACCTCAATTGTCTTATCAAAAAAAAGGGGGGGTAGTTTTGTTTATGACTATTCTAATCCTTCCCTCCTTTTTAGAGAACCTTTTCCCTCTTCCTTCTTATTTTCTCTTAGTATCTGCTGAGTTTAATATATTTACATACCATAATGTATGTATATGTAATTGTGTTCAACTTTTTTTGTCCAACTCTGAAGCAAGTGGGGTGTATGGAATGATTCTTTCCCCTATCTCTTTCTCCATGTTTGAATACTCTTCATCTTATGAACCTCTCTTTAAATAGTGGTATCCTTCCTTCCTCTTATAGTCTCCCATCTCTTCTCCTATTATAATATAGGCTCCTACCCCTTCTATTTCGCAAAGTCATAAAAAAAATACAGAATAAAATTATCCTTGACTCTCTATCTTATTTATCTGTCTCTATAATCCCTGAAGAAATAAAGGTTCCAAGAAAACATTTGTTTCTTGTCCCCAAATGAAGGGATATATGAAGAATTACCTTCACTGAATTCTTCTATATTTGAACAAATTATATACCTTTCTGTGTCTCTTGATTCTGACATTTTCATTTCAGAGAGTTTAGCCATTTCTTGCATTTTCATTGAGAATTCTTTGAAATCCTCTATTTCACTAAACATCCATCTTTCTTCTATAGAATTATAGTTTTGACAAGTTACTCATTGGTTCTAAGTCTTTATATTTTGCCTTTTGGAATGATGAATTCCAAGCTCTCCTCTCTTTCACAGTGGCAGCTAATACATCTTATGATGAACCTGACTGTGGCTCCTTTTAAAAAATAAGCTTGTTATTGAGCTTATTTTCATTCTTTTTGAATGAGTATGGTGTGTGTGTGTGTGTGTTTTTTTATTTTGATATGGGAACTCTAATTTCTGTCCGTGAAGAAAATTCATAGGAGTTTTTGTGGAATGACTAATATATCCTATTTTCACTCTGATTCTGAGATTTGAACAGTTTTCATTTGTGATTTCTTGAAATATAACACCTAAGTTTTTTACATGATTTTAAGGTAGTCTAAAATCCTATTTTATTTCTAATATTTTAAAAGTTTTATTAAAGTGGCAGAGAAAGGTTAGGAGAGTTAGAAAATGTTTTTTTTCTAGGTTCTCACAAAAACATCTTCCCATAAAAATGTAAGTTCTCATTTTTTACACTCATTAGTTTGATGTGGTCAGATATGTGCTTTAAGAAAATCACTTTGGCGCTTTCTGATCTGCCATCAGGAGGTGGAACCAGTACCACAATCCAGATTTTCAGGAAGACTTTGATGGAGAAGCCCATCACATTTGAAATCAAACCATCCAACACTACTGAAAATGTCAAAATTAAGATATAAGATAAAGAAAGTATTCCTCCTGATCAATAAAAATTAATTTGTGTGAGCCAGCAATTATGGTGAAAGGGAAGATCAAAACACAAAATTAAGAAGACAATAAAGTAAAAAAGCTATATGCAAAGCTTCAAATAGTGTCAGAATGCTTCCAAAAAAAAATCTAGTAAGAGATCAAAAAAAAGTATTTTAAAAATCAAATATGAGGGGTAGAAAAAAATCAAGCAAAGAAATAAGAATTATACAAGAAAATCATGGGGGGAGGGAATCAATAGCTTAGTAAAAGAGACACAAAAAAATTACCAAAGAAAACAGCTTAAAAAACAGATTAGACCAAATAGTAAAAAGGGCAAAAATTCTTGATCAAAAGATCATAGTTGAATAGTAAATTTGACTTTCAAATACAAAACTCAAGAGAAGCATAAAAAAGGTAAATAGGAAAGTGAAATCTTAAGGGATTCAACAACATTAAATTGTTCACATTCCTACACAGGAAAATAATAGTTGTACTACCGAAAACATTATTAGAGCAATTAGGAGTATACATAGAGGGCACAATTGACTATGATGGAATAGTATCTAAAAAATAAAATTAAGAGGTGAAAAAGGATAAGCTAGAAGAAGAGAGAAGAGAGAGAGAGGGTGGGGTAAATTAATTTACATAGAAGAAAATGTTTTTACAGTGGAGGAAGATAATGATGGGGGGGGAAATAGACAATGTTTGAATCTTACTCTCATCAGAATTGGCTAAAAGAGAGAAAAACATACAAACTCAGGTAGATGGAGAAAATGATCTTAGCCTACAGGAAAGGGAAAGGGAAAGGGGAATAAGAGAATGGAGGGAGGAAGCTGATAGAAGGGAAAGTCAGAAGCAAAATATTTTTGAGAAGGCACAGGGTGAAAGGAGAGATTGAAAAAAATAAAGGAAAAATTAGGATGGAAGTAAATACTCATAATAGAAAGCTGGGGGGAAATTAACAGCAAGTTTCTCTAACAGCAGCCTCATTTCTCAAGCGTACAGAGAACTAAGTAAAATTTATAAGAATATAAATCAACTCCTATTGATAAGTGGGTAAAGGATATGAACAAGCAGTTTTCAGATGAAAAAATTCAAAACTATCTAACCATATGAAAAAAAGTCTTAAATCACTATTGATTAAAGAAATATAAATCAAAACAATTCTGGGGAACCACCTCAAACATATTGGATTGGCTAATATGACAGAAAAGGAAAAGAACATATGTTGGAAGAGATGTGAGAAAATTGTGACTACTGCTAGTGGAGTTATGAATTAATCCAACAATTCTGGAGGGCTGTTTGGAACTGTGCCCAAAGGGCTATAAAAATTATGCACACTTTTTGATCTAGCAGTACTACTACCAGGTCTAAATCCAAAGAGACAACCAAAAAAAAAAAAAAAAAAAAAAAAAAGGAAAGAAGGAATGGAAAAGATCTATAGGTACAAAAATATTTATAGCAGCTCTTTCTGTGTTGGCAAAGGATTGGAAATTAAGGGGATTCCCATCAATTAGGAAATTACTAAACAAGTTGTAGCATATGATCATAATGGAATATTATTATAATACAAAAAATGATGAGCAGGATGCCCTCAGAAAAAAACTGGAAAGACTTATAGAAACTGATGTAAAGTGATCAGAATTGGGAGCAGTGTATGCAGTAACAATAATATTGGCAATGATCAACTGTGAATGATACCTATTCTCAGCATTACAAAGCTCCAATACAATTCTGAAGGACTTATGATGAAAAATTTATCCACCTCCAGAGAAAGAACTGATGAAGTATAAATGAAGACTGACACTCATTTTACTTTATTATTCTTGATAATTTTTTATGTTTTCTTTCACATGACTAATGTGGAAATATAATTTGCATGACAACATGTATAATCATGTTTAACATTAACATGTTTAACATGTATGAGACTGCCTGCCATCTAGGGGAGGGAGTGTAGGGAGGGAAGGGAAAAGCTGGAACAGAAGTGAGTGCAAGGGACAATATTGAAAAATTACCCATGCATATATTCTGTCAATAAAAAAGCTATAATAAAAAAAATGTATAATCCATATTTAATTCCTTGCCATCTCAGGGTAAGGTATAAGGAGGAAAGTAAGAAAAAAATTGGGGACTCAAACCTTTTAAATGAATGTTAAAATTTATTTTTATATGTAATTGGAAAAATATTTAAAATTTTTTAAATTACTCTATAAAAACAAGTAAAAATGTTATTTCAGTAATCCAAGAAAGAAATTATATACGCCTAAAATTGGGATATTGTCTGTGTAGGTGAAGAGAAGGCAATGTCTGAGATACTATAGAGAAATAAATAACAAGATTTAGCAAATTATTGCTTATATTGGGTGGGGGAGAATGAGGAATCAAGGATGATAAGATTAAGTAATTGGAAAGATGGTGATGCTCTCAACAGTAATAATGAAATTTAAAACAGATTTTTGAGGGGAAAGATAATGAATTGTTTTAATTAAAGAATGGTGTTGGAAGCCAGATTTCGGAGGGTTTTTAAGACAATGCAATGAGTAAATTGAAACACTTCATGTAAGTGACTTTTTCAGAATTTGGGTGAAAAGTAGAGGAGTGGTATAAGATTTATAAAGTTTATTTGTTTTAATTTATGAAAGACTTGGATGGGTTTAAAAACAGCAAGGAATAAATTGGGATCAGGAATATATGTAAGTTGATCTTACCAAGCAAAGGGCTACCTCATCAGTTGAGACTGAAGGAGTATATAAAGAAGAATGCTATCAGAAAGATTTAAGAGGCAGAAGAGAATAGATGGAGCTCTTGGCTAATATACTCAATTTTTTCAGTTTGTAATGAAACAAAGATCCTCACCTAAGAGGATGGAGGATAGGTAGTGTGGTGGTATGGAAGATAACGTTTGGAATAGCTGCTAATGATAAATAAGAATCAATCAGAAAGGGATATTGAATTGTTATTCTTTGATAAGAATCCAGATGAGATTAATGGACCCAATAAATACATTTTCATAATTTCATTCATTTCCATTCAAGAATACTTAAGGGGTAAATCAGATTGAGAGTAGGAAAGCTAAAAGGCAGGGTGAGGAACAAAAAAGGAACAATTGATATTAAAGCAACTTTGTGCAGTTTAGATGTTCCTGAATAGAACGTATTTATATATGACATAAAAGTCTGAAGTATATAATTTACTTTGAACACAGATATTCCTTATTCAGGTGTTTCTCTGCCAGTTTCTGTATTTCCTAACTCCCACAAATATCTGAGTGCATTAGTAGGAGAAACTAGCCCAGGTTTATGTTAGAATATAATATATTATTCTTTAATTTTTTTAACTTTGATTTTTTTGTTGTTTGTTTGTTTTTGCCTTACCATAAATAAGAATATGGTTGGATTTAAGATATAGAACCTCCATCATCATGAGTGGCTAGTTTTATGTAAATGGAAATTCATAGGTGGGAGCTTTAGCAACAGCTACAAGTATCTTTGGTTACAACCATATACTCCCTAAACAAAGACACTGAATTTGAGAGTTACTAAGTGGTGAAGTACTATTCTCTAGTAGCCTAGACTTGCCATAGTGAATTGACTATTTGGATGTTTAATATTGTCAAATTTAATTGAATTAGCTATAGGAGTAACAAAATGTTTATTTTCCAGGTATCTTGGAAAATATCTATGGCACATACATAGGGATAGATATTAGTGGGGACTATGCAGTCTGGTCCTCCCACTCAACCCAAATTCAACTATGAATAAGTCATATTATACACTAAAATGTTCTAGTTCTCTTTTGTTTTTCTCCTCAATATGTTTCCATGATTCCATATAGGAAAAAAATGAAAGGGCATTTACTAAGTGTTATACTATCTGCCAAACATTGTGCTGAGTACTGGGGATACAAATACAAGAGCAAAGACATTAAATACAAGAAAAATACTTGACTCAAATTCATTAACAGATGCAAAATATAATAAAAGTTAACACTAATATATGAAACAAAACTGCTAAAATAATTTTCTTCAAATTTCTCTATTTGTATACTTCCAAAGCATGCATTAACACAATTCTAATTTCTAGGAAAAAATAATGCATTGCTAACAAATATGACATCTCTTCTTTCAAGGTCATTGTGAACACTGTCCTATGATTTTTTTTTTTTTTTTTTTGTGGAGAAAATAAAGAATTGGCTAGCATGCAGGATGTCAAGGAATTCCTCCCACCACCATCCCTGATGTCCTTGTACAGACCAGTTCCATGATGATACTGCAAAGCTTAAGAAGCAGAAACAAAAGGGATAGTAAATGAAAACAAGTGCTGCAGTGGAAAATATGTATTGTAGTAAGTGGGTTTGTAAAAAATATTAATGAACTGTAATTACATAAAAAATACATGAAATAAAATGAGAACTACATGGCTAAGTTGTGGCAGAATGCTCATAATCACAGCTGTCAAGAGAAGAAATCAAAGTGATTGTAGAGCACTTGGTCTACATTAGTCTTTGTGTCTATGTCTGTATCTGTTTGTCTGTCTGTCTGTCTGTCTGTCTCTCTCTCCATCTCTTTTTGCCAGCAACTTCTTTTGTCTAAGATGAAATTTCTTATACAATGAATTCTAATGAACAATGGAAAACAAGTTCCTGCAATAAATTTTCAGCTTTGGGTAACTATGCCTGTCTGTATGGAAACATAAGCAAATATTCCAACTCATGAGAAAAATGATTCATGTTTAAAAGGAAAAAAAAAAACATGGAAATGATTTTATGTCAATGTTGAGTTTTCCACTTATCCTCACTTCATTCTTTTAATTAGGATTGGCCACATGGATGTTGATCTCATTTTAACTTAATACAAAATGATCAGTAAAATACTTGAAGGATGAAAGCACATACATTTAGCTAAATTGGGAAGCCACTGAAAATCCATGAACCCTAGGTTTTTAATTAAATTTCAATCTTCTGAGGATTAATTTCATTTACTCAAGCTCTTATTTCATAGGGTAAAGGTCCATTAGCTTTTGGAGATCACACAGCTGTTACAAGGTGGCAATGTCATGCATTATGAATAAAGAGATTATAAAATATGAGTCAACTTTTCTTCACAGAGAATGAAAAAGTCAGGGGAAAAATATTTCATTAAAAATATTTGGCCTTTTGGGAGAAAGGATGTATATGAAGATATCCCACAAAATAGAGACATAGTGATTACTCTGAATGAAGTATTTGGCAGCAAAAGTTTTCCAGTTTCATAGTAGTGTTATCCAAGACTTGATTTTAACATATGAAGTTTTAAAAATATGATTAGAGCTTTAGGAAAATGGTAAACACAGAAAATCAAGATCTGTATTCTGTGTTCTCATCTCATTTGAAGTTTATTGTGTTGCTTTACTAATATCTACCTTTCATTTTATTGTCTATTTTCTCATAGATCTGAAATAATTTGCACAGATCTTTCTTTTTCTGGTTACAATCACTATTTATGAGGTTTCAACACATGAAATACCATGAAAGGCAATGATTTTCCCTTTCAAAAATGATTTTTAAGTTTTTTAAATCAAAATATTTTTTGTAAGAATTCCAAAGTCCTCTAGCAAACTCATAGCTATAATCTTCAAGATGGATGTAATTTGTGCCATTTGATAACAACCTTTTCTGGATTTGCAATTGTGTCTTTCCATTGATTCACAGCTTCGATATAGTTGCTGTCTTCACTTATCCAAATCTGTAAAAGAGTTAAGGATAAAGCCAATTAATCAATAAAAAAGCTAATCATCTAGTCTAAAGATAAAAGTCAATTCTTAAGAAAGACTGATTGTTCTTTTTGGTTTGCATATTGTCAATTAAGCATATTTTAATTGCTCCAGAAACTTTTGGGGATTTTGAGAAATTAGTAAAAGATCTGGTTATGTTCATTCTAGAAAAGATCTTGAACATGCTAGGGATCAGAATTTGGAAGAGGCAAGAAAATGGTGACAGATATTCTGTATGACTCCAGAATAAAACACAGCCAATTCAAAGTGATTCATGGTGTAAATGAAAGTGCATTTACCTAGTGTTTAGGAGATTCTAAGGTGCTAGCTGTGTTGCTAAACAGTGCAGAAATGTTTCCAAATTTCTACATTTTAATTAACACAAAAGTAAAACAAAAAATAGGGGTGGACTAGCTTGTTTCTAAAGTATATTTTTTCCCTTAATATTTTATAATTTTATAATTCTCCAAAGTCTCAGCACCATACTTTTTTTTTCTTTACCTAAAGTACTTCTGGGTTTCATGGTCCTTTGAAGTAATGGACAGTACTTACTAAATAAGGGTTAAAGAATATCAACAAAAATAAATTATAAACCGAAGAAAATATACAAAGTATATATTCTGGGATTCACAGCAAGTCTTGGTGAATATATGTGTTTTGAGAATCATATATACCACTAAAAACAACAAAGATACAAGTACCAGATTTTGTTAATTCTAGTAAAGAATCAAAATTTTATATTACAGGTAATTTGATGCATTTTTCCTATGTTTCCCCAAAAATCTAGAGAAAAGTCGTGATAATTATAAAAGTACATAGAGAAACTACTGGTCTTTTATAAAAAAAGAGAAAAAGAAGGTAATGACAAAATGATAAAAGTCACAAAATGATAAAAGTCACAAAAGATTTTTCTAAAAAAATCAAAACTAACCTGTCCTACAAAGTGTTTTCTTCTTACTGAGCTCCGACTATAAAGCTTGATAAGAAAATTAATTTCTTTCTCATTCTGTGTAAATGGAAAAATCATTGTTTCTCCCCACTTTACTCTACCGTTGTTGGATTTTAGTAGACGTGTTTTCTTCTTATAAATCAAATCTCCTGAACTAAACATTGCCACCTTCACAAAGAAATCTGTAAAATAAAAAATTGGGAAAAGGTTATTTTGTTTTTTGGGTTTTTTTAATTGAGAAATTACAGGTCAATGTATTTTAAGTAACTGTATACATTTCTTTTTCAAAATACTATAAGACAGAGAATATGTACATTACTGCCCTCATTTTATACATGAAAAACTACAGTTCCCTAACATTAAGTAACTTATTTGTAAACAAATAGTTATTGTCAAACCTAGATCCCTTAACTTCTGGATTCAAAATTCTTTCTATTATCATAACATGGTCTTCTCATTTTAATGATTACAAATTAAAACCTGAAAACTTTTTTGGGGGGTGGGGCAGAGGAGGAGCATCATCAAAATCAATTAAGCAATCATTAAACTTAAACTTAAAAAAAACTTAAATTACTAAAACAATAAAAAATAGTAGATAATGATGAAATCAAGAAAATAATTAGATACTATGTTTTTAGTTTTAACTAAAAATTCTATAGAATATGAATAGTATTATAGCAAAAAAAATTTTTTTTAACAATAAAAATGAGAACTTAAATGGTGGTAGTTGATCTTGCTCTTCACTCACTTTAGTTGTATATGACTCTTTGTGACCCTATTTGGGTCTTAGTAGAAGGATAAAACCAATTAATTAATGAAAAAGCTAATCACCTAGTCCTAAAATCAATTCTTAATTTTTTCTTAGCAGAAAATCTAGAATAGTTTGCCATTTCCTTCTCCAGCTCATTTTACGATGAGGAAACTGAGGCAAGCAAAGTTAAGTGACTTGCCCAGGGTCAAATAGCTATTAAGTGTCTAAGATTTGATTTGAACTTAGATCAGTGCTCTATACACTGCACCACCTAGGTCTCCAAAATAAATGGAGAAACATGTTTAAAAATATAAAATACCAGAACTGATGAAATATATCACAAATAGTTTGCTTTTTTTTCTGGATTTGGCGTTTTGTTTTGTTTTGGTCTCCTGGTTTTTACTTTTGTTCAGATCTTTCTCTCCCAACATGATTCATAAAGAAATGTATATTTTAAAAGTTAATATACATGTATAACCAGATAATAAATAAAACAATTAATAAAACAAGGTCATATATGACACACAAAAAAGTTAGAAATAAGACATTCTCAGAGAGAAATCAGACAAGCCACTAACAACATTTGTTCCACAAAAATATACCAGGACTAAATGAATCCACAATGAGTGAACTTTTTCCATAATTATATTTATAAATAAAATATTTAATTCAACAAACATGTTCAAAGAACTCCATAAAACATTATGAATCCAAAAATAAAATAAATAAGCCATCCCTGCCGTCCAGAAATTTAAAATGTAACAGAGGGTTTACATATATTGAGGGGAAGGGAAAGGATATGGACAACAAGTCGGCAAAGGACACTGAAAAGTAGTTAGGAAGGTAGGAGAACCAGGTGAGAACAGAGTTGCAAAAATCCAGGGAGGAGACAATGAGATAAGAAGTCATCTCCCTTCACCATTCCATTGTGGGAAAAAATGGGGCAGAGGTGGGATAGAGTGGCAACAAGGGAAATGACTTCAAAGGTGTCAAACATCACATATTAATATTTATAATGTTTGGATATATTGATTAATTTAGTTGATTTCCTTTTCTTCTCTTATTCCAGTTTTTCTTTTTTATTAAAAAAAAATGCCATCATAAGGGACAGATTTCTGGAAGTAGAGAGGGGAAATCTAGGAAATATAAAAATGACAACATAAGAAAATAACCAACTAAATATTAACTTTCAAAAAATCACTGGTAATGTCAGAAAAAACAATGATAGTCAACTGGTAGTATTAAAGGATAAATTACCAAGAAATGAGCATTTCTCACTTCTTGAGTTTAAACCTTAGATACTTACTACTTGTTTGACTTTGGGCAAGTCACTTAACTCTATTTGTCTCAGTTTCTTCTTCTGTAAAATGAACTGGAGAAAGAAATGGCAAACTACTCTAATAGCTTTGCCAAGAAAACTCCAAATGGAGTCACAAAGAGTCAGACAGGAATGAAATGACTAAACAAGTAAGCAGGCAGTCAGAAAGTGGAAGGTAAGCACTCTGAGCAGTATTTTTAAGGCATTTGGCTATAGACGAGCTATAAGATGATAAGTTGAGGAGAATGGCAGTCAAGTAAAGGATTAAAGAGAGATTTGGGTATGGATATTAGCAGCATGTAAGGGAATAAAATGGAAGCCAGTAGGTAAGACAATTAAAAGGAAACAGAAAGGAAAAGCTTCTAGAGAAAACAGTGTTAAAAGCTCAGGTAAAAGTTCTTGGACAAGAAGAATCACTTCTTGTTCAGACAATGGAATATAAGATGAGACAATGGAACAAAATAGACAAAGGGGCATTGAGACATGATTTAAAGGAAAAAAAGAGAGCTCCCTGCAGGTGGCCTCTATTTTCTCAGTAAAAGTAGGAGTTGAGTGTATTTTTTAAAAAATTAATGTACATGTATAACCTCGGGAAAAAAAAAAGAAAAAAAGGAGTTGAAGTCATCTGCTAGGAAGCAAAAGAGAGAGTTTAACAGAAAAAAAAAAGAGTTTGAAAGAGCTGCAAAGAGGGAAAAAAAAATAAAAGGACTGTTACGTATGAATGAGAGTCCAGTTGCAATTGAAAACAAATTTGTGGTGGACCCCAATCAGCAATATTTTTATATTTCCTCCAGGAGTATGCAGCAACAGACAAGTTGAAACAGACAATGCAGTAAGGGTAATCAAGAGTTATGGTTTGACAAGATGAGATGACAAGGAAGAAAGGATTCAAGGAAATAGGATCATAGAATTAGCTTACTATAGTCCAGATGGTGAAGAGAGATAAGTGAAGCTATAATGTAGCATAATGGACTTCAAAACAGAGACTTATGGGAGGACTAAACATCATGGGGAGCTTAAGATAGAGGTGAAAAAATGGAAGAGCAGGAAGTTAGAAAGAGAAACTTCAGAATTCAGGATTACAAAGCTAGCATAATCAGAGTTAAGAATAAAATATAAGATGTGATCCCTATATTTTTAGGAGGGGAAGTGATACTATGTCTCACGGAACTTTTGGAGATTGATAACCTGAAAGACTAGAGTGTTCAAGGTGAAAACAACAGGTATAAATAATTATAGAGATATTTACTATTCATGTTTGGGCTATGTCATTAAAATAAAAATGATAATACTTTAAAGGGGATACCTTTTAAAACTAGACAATATATTAAGAAAAATCATTTAGAACTATAAAGCATCTAAATTTTCAAAAGTAATGCAAGAAAGTCCAAATAAAGAGACTATAACACTACCAAACTCTAAATTTAACAGTTGTCATCAAAACTACTTGAAAACGGTCAAAAAAATCTAGAAAAGTACATCAATGGAACAAACAAAAAAAAATAAACAACAAAAAACTGTAATCTGGTAGTTGATAAAGTCAAATGTATAAATTACCAAGGAAAAATTACTTTTTAACAACTGTTAAGAAAACCAGAAACAAACCCTCTAACTCCACATTCTAAAATAAATTTAAAACAAATACATCTTAATAAAAAAAAAAAAGGTAATAGCATGACAAAAAAATACATATATTAGAAGAAAATGGATGAGGAGTGGAGGGAATTATTAACCAAACAAGGAAAAGAGTATGTTATAAAATATAAAACTGAGAATTCCAACACAATTAAGAAGACTGGGGAAGGAAAGGAAATCAAATCAATAAAGATCTAATTCAAAGATAAATGATTAAGTTTGAGGAAATTTATTTTCATTGAATATCAACAATAAAAGTTTAATATCCAAAATACATAGAAAAAAATACAAAGATGTAACATCATTTTATAAAAAAATAAATGATCAATGGATATAAACAGTTTTCAAAATAAGAATTGCATATATATATATATATATATATGCACACACATATATATATCTTTATATATATTATATGCTACAGATGAGCATATAAAAGCATGGTTTAAATCACTAATGATAAAAAGAAATATAAATCAAAACTCTGCAGTTTCATCTCATTCCAAACAAATTAAAAAATATGAAAATATATGAGAATATCCATGTTGTAAAGACAATAGGACAGGTATTTTGATGAGAAAATATTAATTAATTGAATTATTCTGAATTTTAATTTGGAATCATGCAAGAAAGATTAACTAAATTATCTACTGCTTTGACCCAATAATCCATTATTTGGCACATAACCCCCCCCAAAATCAGACAAAAATAAAGCTCCAATATATTCCAAATAACAGAATTCTATGTGGTAGCTAATAACTTGTAACTTAACTCTTTAACTATTATTACCCCTACTTGTTGATGGGATTTTTTTTTAAATTATGAATGTAAATTAAAAAAAAACAAGAAAATGAGTTATAAATATTGGAAGATTTTTGAATTACTTCAAAATGAAATAAACAGGAACCAACAGAATGATGACTACAACTATGCTAATTAAAAGATCAATAAAATAAAATTGAAATCTGAGTAATGGAAAATCTAATATAGGTTTTGAAAAAGAGACCTTAAAAAAATATATAGCTACTTCCTCATAGCAGAGAAGTGTCATATTTTTCAGGGTATTATACATTTTGTCAGACGATTTTTGCATCATATATTTTTGCTTAATTGTTTATTTGTTCTTTACAAGGGAAAGTTAATCAGGAGAGGGACTGACATAAATATAAAGGGAAAAAATCAATAAAATGCATTTTTTAACAGAAAATTAACATGCATATTGAAGTATGAGTCTGACAGCAATGGCTGAGGTAGAGAAGATTGAGAAATAAGGAATAAACAACTTAAGAAAGCAAAAAAGTGGCCCTAGATACTGCAATTACTGTAACAAAGACCTGGATCAGGTGATATAGACAAGATGGGGCAAACTTTAAAAAGAATGTTTGTTGAGTGAGACCAGTGAGAAAAAAAGGAATCTCCCTTTTTTTATTCTGGTCCAGAATGACATCAGACACAAGAGAAAGATGTGAGTTCAAATCTAGCCTTAGATATTTACCTGCTGTATGATTTTGAGTCCAGTTACTTAATCCTCAATTTTCCCAGGGGTTGTTGAGAGGATCAAGTGAGGTTATGATTGCATAGTGCTTCACAAAATGCCTGGCACGTAGCAAGCACAACCTAAATATTATCATTATTATTATTGCTGATAATTATCATTACTATAATATGTAAGGAATTGTGATGGGTGCTGAGGACATATACAAAAATGGGATAGTTCTTAAGTTTATATATTAATAGAACATAACACATAGTCACTAGGGAAGGACTTTTGCTCTAGAATCATAAGAATTGAGTAGAGCCAAAGGGAAGTCAATTAACATGCCAACTTCTGTAGTAATGGTATTAATTTTCTATTTTGCCCAGCTAAAAGGGTGATAATGCAGAGAAAAGTTGCCCAAGAAAACCCTCTGGTTTTCTGATAGAAAACATAAGCAACATGGTCCATGGTCAGATGGATATTAATGGTTTAATTGCATTTTTACTTACCCACCAAACTATCAGAATAACTCATCCCCAGGACAGAGTTTCAAAGTTGGGTGAATATACTGCCTCAAAAAGATGAGGCAATCTCTGGAGATCCAGTTCTGAGGGGTACTGAGGGGAACAGTAATTGCAGGACAGGTAGCAAGTCAATCAGGTTAACTTTGGTTTCCTCACAGATGATTTAATAAATTGAGCAATTATAAGGTGGAGACTATCTATACTTCTACATGGATCCTGATAGAGAAAAGAAATTTCACAAAATAGGAGAATCTTGAGCATTGGAAAGATTCCTTTCATCAAAACCATTATCTGAACAGGATGGGTTCATAGATTTAGAGCTAGAAGGAACCAATCCAATAGTCTATCCAAAATGCCAGCTCAACCCACTTAGGAAGAGCTGATTGCTAATTTTTTTTAGTGTAACAATTGACAAATGCAACAAATCAGGGCTTGATTAACTGAGTTGGGTTTTGTTTTTTTTTTTTTGAGATTTTAAAAGTGATGGCAAAAATGTCAATAATGCAGATTAAACTTAAGAATGCCATGTCTTTTTGGAGAACTAATCATTCAATATTTACCAGCATGCTGCTGCCTCTAGTGATGGTGAACTCATTATCTCCTGAGACAGCCAATTGCACTCAGCTCTAATTTTCAGAAAAATGTCTCTTATATAGAGCCAAAGTTAGCCTTTTCTGTCCAGACCTATGATTTCATTGGCAAAGAAAACTTCCAGTGAAGTAATTCCCTATACCAATAAAGAATAGCAATTGTTCTGCAATTTATTCTCTTCCAAAACTTTACCAAATTAAAGGAGGGAAAAAAATCTTTCTTTCTTCTCTATACTTTTCATTTCCGCCATTATGCCAATGTACTGTTCCTCTCAGCAAAAGACAAAACACATAATTGTAGCTAATAAGCATAATGATAATAAAACAGCTAATATTTATTTTTAACTTTAAGGTTAAAGAGTACTTTTACATTCTTTATCTCACATGATCCACAAACAGTCCTATAAAGAAGGCAGATCAAGGATTATCACACCCATTTTACTTACAAAGAAACTATAGTTTACAGAATTTAACAATCTGCTCAAAAATGTACAATGGCAGAACTAGAGCCAAATCTACTTCTTCTAACTCCAAGTCCCAGTTCTTTCGCTACTATACCATCCTGCCCATAAAAATGCATAAGAGCAAAGTTAGCAACTCATTTGAATTGAGGGAAAGGCAATCATTTTTTTTTAACTTTTTAAAATAAATATTATCTCATTTTAGAATTACCTCAATCCTGGAAGGTAAACACCAATATTATCTCAATTTTTATAGATGAGGAAACTGAGGCAGAGGTTAAGGAATTTGAATTCAGGTATTCCTCCCTTCAAGTTCAATGTTCTCCTTTGGGTTATCTATTTGCCTCAACTATTATGTTTTTAACTAAACTTTGGCCTATTAAAGTGCTAGAGTCTCCTTCGAAATCTTCACAATTCTACAACTACCCCCACCTTCTCATTTAATTAAATTGCTTTTCTTTAAGCATTATTATTCAAGATCAATATTCTTTGGGAGAAGGGATTAGTTACTAGTATTATGACCTTTTTTCTACTTTTTTTTTTAACTGAAAACATATTATTCCATATGTACTACTGGCTAATTTTCATATAGAAAACTGATTATGATCTAAAACACTGGAATTTAATCTCTTTTAAAAATAAACTTAAACATTTAGAGCAAAACATATTATGTACATTACAGACTTCCTGTAATAAGAGGCTAGAGAAGGCATAATATATAAGAAAATATGGCATTCAGTATAAGAACTTTAAAATTGTTAAGAGGTCTCTGAACTTATCCTTTTTTAAGTTGCCATGTTTTTCAGAAACACTAGATCCAGAACATGCAGGAGACCCTAAATATGTCAAGGATAAAGTAGCAGCAGCACCACCCCCAACTGACATAATTTGAGGTTTGCATCCCAAGCAAGGAATCCCATATTCCTTGCATGTCCTTGGGAGGCAAGACAAGCACCAGTCAGTCTGTGCCAGATAAGGAAAATGCATTTGCAGCTAAGTCCTTTGTAGATAAGTGGACCTTCATAACTTCATCTAACAGTTCCCAATGAAAATAAAAAATGTAGCTTTCGCCATAAACTTGTTCCTTCCCATCAAAAGTAGTTTTGTCCCTTTCCAACTTTTACTGTACCTTTCTCTCCCATAGCAAGCTCATTCTTGATTTCTCCTTTTCTTGCACTGTCATAAATATGTAAACTCCTATAAGGACTGTGAACTCTGGGTTCCACATACATCTTCATTTCTTTTGTAATAAACCTAGTTTTCATGCAAGTCTCATGCTGTTGTGTCTACTTGTTGACAAAGTCGAGATGGAAAAATTTTAATTATTTTTTCTAAAGTCACTTTTTCCAAACAAAAAAAATCAAAAGAATCATCTTTATCTGTATACAGAACAGGAGACAAGGATTTGGAAAATAAAAAATAAATTAGGAGACAATGACTTTTGTAGCTATAATCTTATTCTAGAAATCCCTCTATGGCTTTAAGTAAGACATTTGTGAATTCTAATGCCCTCGTATGTGAAATAAGAATGATAATATTATTTGTCCTGCCTGCTTTATAAAAATTCTTTTGAGCTTCAAAGGTGCTGTGGCATAGAAAAATATAAACTAAAAAGTACTATATAAATTCAAGTTATTATTTTGAAAGGATAAAGAACTAAGATTTAAGTTGACTAACAAAGGAAGAAAGGGCTAGACTTTGAATCAAAAAGAAAAGATCTGAGTTCAAATCTGGTCTCTGATACCAATTAGGTGTGTGACCATGAGCAAGTCATTGAACCACTATCTGCCTCATTTTCTTCATCTGTAAAATGGGTATAATAATAGTACCTACCTCCCAAGGTTGTTGTGAGGATAAAATGACAATATTTGTAAAGCTCTTTACTAATGCTAAAATGCTATATAAATGCTAACTATTGTTATTATTAGCTGTGGAAATACACAAAAGAAATAATGAATCCAAGAGATATTATGACGAAACATGAAAATAGTGAAAGATTACATATGAGAGATTAAGAATTAGGAAGACTCATGATAAATTGAGAGACAGGTTTAAGAATACTTAATAATTTGGATATTGGAGGGATTCTGGTTGGGAAACAAAATGGCTCAGTTTTTCACACTTCAAGTTGAAGATATTGGTAAAACTTTCAAATTAATATAATTCCCTTCAGCTAAAAACATAAGCCTGTAGAAAAAGAGAAAAAATATAAGGTATCCATATTTCGTATTACTTGTACTTGAAGCTCATAAAAAAATAGTGTCAAATCCTAGTGGGAGGGGTGGTCAAAAAGGATAAAATCTAAGAGAATCATTATCAAAATATAAGAAGTTAGTATTTTTAAATTACAAATGCAAAAATTAAAGGAACAATCTTTGCATTAAAAAAAGGGATCATAAGACAATAGCTTTTTATCCTAGATGTTAGAAATCAGAAAAGTCTCTTAGTAGTAGTTTGGTTTTTTAAGTATTCTTTTACCTACTGTTATTGAACTTACTCAAAGTTAAAGGAGTGGATGAGCTTGGAAGATGTTGTGCCTCAAGAATTTGTAACTGAATCCTGCTGTTGACAGCTTGAAAACAAGTTCCTACTTCAAGTTCCGCATGACACACCTGTGTAATAAAAGTTACTTTATAGTTAGGATTACGGCATATATGTACTTTGAAAATTCCAAGATGTACACCTAGAAAATATTGTCTTCTGTAGGTTTTCAAAACTAAATCTGCTTGTGATTATATAGTTAAATTCCATGGATTCTACAAACACACATACCCATATACTATTAATGTCTCCTATTATATCAATGAAACAAAGGGTAATCTGATCCCTAAATAATGTTACACAGAATGCTCTTCATTTAATAAGACATGTACTTACTTGGATATAATGCTGGGGACACAAGTTTTTGAAAGGTTGATTTTCTAGAAATGGCTAATTAAAGGGTTCAGAATCCAAATACCTAGAAAATTTAAATAGCCATTTCTCCACTCCCACCCACCCACCCCCAAAGAATACATCAAGGAGAGAAAGAATATACTGACAAGGTAGGGAATTCAAGACACCACTTGATGATGAATAGATTTGTGGACTATAAAAACTGAAACACTACTAATATAAGAAATTTCTAATGAAAATGTGGGAAACTCAATGAAGGAAAAAAGGCAATAATGAAAAAATGAAAGAGTAGTAATTTTCTTGAATTCAGAGAGTATAGTTGAAATGAATTCCCACACCAGCCATCCTCACTTAAAACCCAGACAAGCCCCCAACACTTCAGGTGAGTTCTTCACTTTGTTCTCCAACATAGATGCCCTACTCTCATTTTTCTTAGCTCATTTTCTTAATCTTCAAGAATGTAAGCTGCCTGAGGAAAGAACCGTCTTTTAGTGTGTATTCCCAGCACTTAGCACAATTCTTGGCACAAAATAAGTGTTTAATAAATGGTTGGTTGATCTAGCTATCTAGCTATCTATCTGACGTTATCTTGATTATCTTTTATTTTTGTTGAAAGAACGTCTATTTTATTTTTGTCCAGTCCTATGATTGGCAAATCCTTGGTCACTTAAAATCTTGAAAGTTTTTTCATATTACATGATATAATCTCATGAACCCTTACATTAATTTTTTTAACCCTTACATTTATAAAGCACTTTCATTTATTATTCTCAGAGGTCAGCAATGTCCCAGACCCTGTGTTAAATACTGGGAATATAATCACAGAAAGAAAAACAGTCCCTGACTTCTAAATAGGAGGCAATTCAAGTTAAGGTAGATTCAAAATAAAGATAAGGTGATCTGAAGGGGAAGATACTAACAATTTTGGAGCATGTAGATGGTGGCTCTTTAGCTGAATTTTGAAAAAAAAAATTAGAGAATCTTAGAGTCAGAAAAGGGGAATGAAATTAGACAATAAAAACAACCAGTGCAAAGGCAAAGAGCTCAGAAATAAAGTGTCATTCAAAAGGAACAGTTAGGAAAAACAATCTGACTACTCCAAGTTATGTTAGAGTATCAATAGTTTGTTCTCAATTCCTTACACTTTCTTTATCCATATACTGTACAATGATAGCTGATATTTGTTATGATGATTCTCAATGATCTGCCAAGATATTAAGTCTGAGTTTGGAGCCATATTTGAAAGAACTAAACTGGTGCATTTATATTTGCTCTAGAAAACTGGGAGTCACTAGAATTTCTTAAATAAAGATGATCTGATCAAACTTTCACTTCTTGAAAATCATCTTGACAGATGAGTAGAAGATGATTTAAACTAGTCTCTAGATCAAGGTAAGGAGATTAAGGTCTGAGATATTTTTCAGAAGAAAACTCCTTTCAGCCCATGTAACAATTACTGAATTTTTTGTCTAGACATTAACATAAGTCTGGCTCAAACTTTCATAAGAGATTTACAACTGTTTCTTTTGTGCATATCTAGTACCTAAAGCACATGGTTCCCATTTTTAAGCAACACCTGAACATTATGAGAATTGTCATAAATTTTCTGAGGTTCAGCACTTACCTATCTTCATTTGAGAGATCTGACATTGAATAAACATGTTAACTACATGGTACAGATAGATTTAAGTTTCCCACTGAATTACATTGGATTACCAAAAACCATAATCCAATGTAGATGGTGGCCAATCCATAAGAATCCAAACCATAAACACTAAACTGAGCAAGACAAACTTTACTAACTTGTGATTTGTGTTAAGTTTCAGACTTTAAAGCAATGTGACAAAAGAATGATCCATTTGAATCTTGACTCTGACTTTTGTAAAAGTATTGAATAAGTTTTATCTATGTTGTTATTCAATAAATATTCCTTTTTTTAAAAAGGATCAAGTAATAAATAAAATACACAAGTAAAATAAAGATTTAAGCATAATTCCATGGAGAAAAAAAATGCCCCAAAATGAGTTTATGTACAATATAGAATAGAGAAAGGAGGGGAAAGGTGGTTTCCAAAAAACTTAATTCAGTACACAAAAACCCATTCCTCTTGTTTCCTTTGTATGGCTTATGTTCTGCCTATATCTCAAAATATCCCATTTTGTATTGTCTTTTAAATTATACTTTGATTCTTTTTGGAGACAGATGGAGTATAAATGCTAAATAGGTTTTAATCTTGGGAGACTCTCATAGAAATCAATGATATGTCTACATGGTAACTCTTGAATTAAATCCTTACAGATTAGTAAAAGTTTATAACCAACATCTGGCTGTCGAGTTAATGAAAGCAAGTAGTAGTTCTTAAAAGTAATCAGTATTATTGACATTTATACTTCTTATGGGAAGATCATTTATCAAGCCAGGAAGTATTTTATTGTACCAAATTTGTGGGCAGGTATGCTATTCTCTGGTAATGAGAACAACATGCTTAAAATAGATAGATACAGAGCAATCTCTGATTTAGACTGGCATTTATGATTCTTGCTTTCCTTAAGCAACCAGCTGTTGTCTGTTACTATAATAAAATTTATTGGATAGATTCCTGTCTTCTAAAATATGATATAATAAAAAAAAAAAAACCTTAATGGTGCTTAGTTAAAGCACTCATCCTTAAATAGGTAAGCTTATTTAACAGGAAAAATATTTAAAATCCTGGTTAAGTCTATTATTCATTTATTTGCTCCTACAAAATCCATGACGTATAAAATACTTTTCAAGTTATATAATGTCATTACTCACTGAAACTTTTGAGGGAGGTGTTATATCCAAACAGTAATCCTTTTCCTGTATATTAAGCTCTCTGAGAGATAATGAGCATTCTCCAATGGTTTTCTTCCTAGGAGTCTGGGTTTGGATCTTAAATGCCAGCCTAACAGTTTTCAGGCTTTGGAGTTTAATAGCAAATACAAAAGTCTCCATAAATTCAATAACCTAGGAAAATTAAAAATCAAAGCAATTATACTCTTTATTTTTCAAAAGCAGTTTACAAGTACAAACAACTATCACAAATATTCTGTCATTTTAATTTTCACAGATACGAATTTAAATAGTTAATTTCTTTTCATTTTTTTTGTTCAAATATTTTTTAATAAAAATGAGGAAAATAAGGTTGAAAGAAACTAATGTCATTCTGCTACCAGGTAACAGAGCTAAAATTAGAAAGTAAATGTTATAATTGCTAGGCAAATGGTCCAACTAAACCACACTGCATCCTCAAAGACAACTGAATGAAACATCAGTAATTTGGTTGTTTTTTAAAAAATGAGATTTATGGATAGAAAAACTACAGATTATACAAATTATACAGATTTGGGGGGTAGTCTAGATATTAATTTTTTATAGTCAAACAATCATGACAATTGACTTCTTTACTGGCTTGCTCACATGTAATAGTAGTTTGCATTTCTATTGCATTTTCAAATAAAAAGCTGCAAAAATAATTTTATACAACATATTTTTCCCAGGATATCTTTATATTTATTATTAAAATATAACATTCTGAGCCTCAGAATAGCATTTAACTCGTATGGGTTACATATCACTCTTTCACTTATTTCCACAGTCCATTATAGACACAAATGAAAAAAACAAAAAAATAACAACAACAACAAAAAGAAATTCAAATAGAAACACACTGGTCACTTACACTGGATCCTTCTTTGGCTGAAGATTTGAAATGTATTGGTTTGGGCAAAGTTAATATTCCTTTTATAGAAATAGTAGGATTTTCTCCATAGCTGGAAGACCAACTCAAATCTCTGCACTAAAATATTCAAAAAAGAGTGTTTTAGTAGTCATTAAGACTATAAATATATAATTCACGTTTTGCATCTTAATTGTTATATACATATAAACTGTAAGAAAAAAAAGAAATTTAAAATTAATCTAATGGATGAAATTGCTTAACTCTTCGAAATTAAAATAATAAGGAAGTGAGTATATATCAATTGCCTTTGTTTTCAGTTATTCCCAACTCTTTGTAAACTTATTTGGGATTTTCTTGGTAAAAATACTGAAGCAGTTAGGGATTCACTTTTCCAGTTTATTTTAAAGATGAAGAAACTGAGGCAGATAGGGTAAGTGACTTGCCCAAAGTCACACAGTTAGTAAATGTCTGAGGTCAGATTTGAACTCTAGCATAGTAGCCATTGCACCACCTAGCTACCGAGTTGCCTTCATAAGATACAAATGTAAACCAACAGTTTTCAACAGTTCAAAGGACTTCCACCAATATAGATTAAATCTGGCTACATGCCTTGTAGCGAAATTCTAGGTAGTTAACTAAAGTTAAACAATATTTCAAAGGTCACAGGGCTACTAAGTGTCAGAAAACCCAAGTTTTCCTGATTCCAGGCTCAACAGTCTATGTACTACACCATAATGCTCCTACAGACCAGCAACATACCACAGTTAATGATAAAATGAAAACAATAAACAGATTTGACTGAGTACTTTTGTAGCATATTACAAAAAAAGGTAACTCCCATGAATAGGAGTCTTGTTATTTGTTTAACGTAAGCTGTAAGAAGATAATATGTAGAATCTGATAATTCATTTTGTTAGAAAGGCAGAAAAACAACTATAATGAATTACCTGTAGAATTGTGATCCAAATCTGATCTACTGAAGAATTATAGAATAATTTTATGTTCAATCTTCCAAAATCTCTTTCATCTCCTGATAATGTGATTGTATCTGAAGTGAGAAGGTACAAATGACAACTGAAATGCCATCTAAAAGGGCATCCTATATAAACTCTCATTTTATCCAGTTTGATTTTCTGGACTTCAACACAATATTACCCTGTAATGTAAGGTCCTGAAGGGCTGAGCCTAGTTTTTTTTTTAATTTATAAACATAAATGCCTGTTCCCTCTCTCTTTCCTTTGTAACCCCAATGCAAACACTTAAATATTGTTTAAACAAGAAAAAAAAAAAGCTGTCATTCAAAAAATTAAATTTATAATATAGGATTAGTTTCCAAGATATTAAAAAGTTAAGGAAATATACAAGCAGATCTTTAAAAAAACAGTGGTGGGCATATAAATTAGAACCAAGAAAGAATTTTCAAATTAATATTTCTGCCACACTGCAACATAAGGTTCAGGAACCTCCATTAAAAACTTAACACAAGCAACACAAAAATTTGTGTGATGATATTGCATGACTGAAAGCAGGAAAACAGACTCCATAGGCAATTGAACTTCCTAATATCACTATTACCTTGGTGATACTTCCAATTTTTTGTGGACATATAAAACTCCTTCCCACTCAATCTTCACCATATCCCAAGCAGTTTTTAATTACTACTTTGAAATTGACTCAGTGACAAATGCAATAAAATTATATACTTTACCCAGGCTTCGAGTACTGCCCTGAGAATTCTTCCTTGAAGATGAACTGCTTGGTACACTGGACATTGAATCATATCTCTAAAATGAAAATGTTTTCATTATTCAAAAACCTCATGAATCAAAAACCTGATTCAAAAAAATCAATTTTTATTGAGATATTTGTATACAAACAAAATACTGACCATTCAGAACAATGGTCAAAATTAAGGTCACATTTTAAAGAAGCTCTCATTTAAAATATGGCAGCTACTTCCAGTTCCATTCTGTAAATAAAACTAATTTGTAAAATCAATAGTCAAAATTTCACAGTTGTAGATGTTTAAGAATCACTCCACCAAAGTTATCATTCAATTTTGGAAATTAAATGTGGTTCAGAGGGAAACCACCTAAAATGCCATTTATGTTGTTACAGAAGAACTTATTAATAACAGATGATATTTACACAGCACTTTAATGTTTATAAAGCCCTTTTTGCATACCTGATTTCATGAGATCATCACAGCAACACTGAGGTAATAAGGCATGTATTATTGTTCCATTTTAATATTGAAGAAAACAAGATGCAGAGAGGTTAAATAGCTTGCTCATAGTCATAAAAGTAGCAGATGATTTGACTTTTATTTCTTCTGACTCCAAGTTCAGTGCTCGAAAACAGTTTTTCATTTTTATCAAATGATGAAATATTTTTCATGCTCAGTTCAGTAATATTATAAGAAGAAATAAATATGCTAAAGCTATAAATAATTACATGCAATAAATAATGTAGAAAAACTAAAACTTCTTCTAAAATATTACAATACCTTAAAACTCAGGTATTCATAAAATTAAATTACTTTAAGACAATGAACTGGGTTTTTTTCCTATTCCAAATAGATTTGTTATTTTTTTGGACTAGACCAATGACCTTGTTATTAAGAGCTTCCAGTAACTAATTTCTTTTAAGAATATATATCAGTACCTTCTCTGAAATATAGCCTTAGAAAGTTATACTATATGTAAAATATATTAAAATAAAATTATTCAAATGTTTGCTATGCAATAACAATATTTTTTCTTGCTATCTGAATTGGCACCAAGTGGAGATACTTCATATTCAATAAAATTTTTTTTGTTTAATTTGTAGCTACATTCAAAAAGAAAACTTAAGTTAGATAAGAAATTTCATCTCAAAGTTAAATTCCAGACAACTTAAGTTTCCCTAAGTATGTACCAAATAAGAAATAAGAGATCCAAGAAAAATAAGAATACTTTTGGTTGTCAATTGAAAAATTCTTGAAATGATGCTATCAAGTGCTGAAGCAAATAAATCTAAGAGGGATTCCATAATAATTTACTGTTGCACTTTACTAAGCTGTATAAAGTCCTCTAATTCTTTAGCCTAAAAATCAATTAATAGAACAAAGTAAATGTCTTTTAACCACTTACTTGCATGAATCGCTGTGATGAACCTGTAAGATCAAACATAGATTTGCTTAGTCCAGGGGATCCAGGCATTTTGGGGCTCCTTAAATCACAAACTGTAAAAAGAAATAAAGAACACAATGGAATTTTATTTACTTCATGAAGGAAAAATGGGCTTCTATATTACAGTCTTGATAGAAAATAATAACCTTCTGAAAAAGTTATTTTCTATCAAAAATAAGGTTAGTATAGTTTGAGTTTGGTTAGATTATTTAATTAAATCAGATATTGCAAAGAATAAAGAAGTAAAAAATAACATGAAGAACTAGATAAGATTCTCCCAATTAACTCAACATAAACCTTAGCAGATATTCATTTCACCATGTGTACCAGAGGAGTTATAAAAAATATAAGATACCAAACACTTATAATATTAATCAGAAGCCTCCCATCTGAATAATATGAATACTTTCTTCAAAGAGAATCAAAAGGTACTGTATCTGGCAAACTAATAAAATAAAATCCATTTTACATTGATAGGAAAACGCTGTTACCAATTCAGAATCAATTTTTATTGAGATATTTGTACGCAAACAAAATCCTGACCATTCAGAACAATGGTCAAAATTAAGGTCAGATTACATGAAAAAAAACTGCATGTCAAACTGAGATCCAATGAAGTTAAATGACTTGCCATGTACACAAAACTAGTACATATCAGAAGCAAGATTTAAAAGTAGAACTCAATTCTCCTGACTCAAAGTCTTTTAAGAGTAAATAATTATATTATTAGATTTTTGGAGATTAAAACATTTTATGTATATAAAGCATTTTATAAACCTTAAAAGTACTACATGTATGCTATAGATTATAGACATATGCTTGAAAACAAGTTAGAATTTTATAAATAAGATTAATTAGGCAAGATTAAGAAATTAAGCAACAAAGGTTTGCTTTTACAGAAATTCACATATACAAAAAATGAAATGGAAAATTTCTACCATCTATTATGTAATATTTACTTCCTTTGTTTACACTAATCAAAAGGTTTGTAGAGTTATCAAAATATAACAGATGGTATTTCTACTATTAAAAGTTATACAACATTCTTCTTCCATAAGAAAAAAGAGAATAACATTTCCATAGGAGGATTTATAAACTAATATACTATAATATTAAAAGAAAGCATCCTTTCTCTAAAAGAAAATTTAAAGGAAATTGAATTTTGTTTCTAGTACATGCCTTATCCATAAAGAATATCACAGAATCATGAATTTCATACTAGAAGGAACATTGGAGGTTATTTACCCCAACTCCTTTCATTTTACAGAAGAAGAAACCAAATCCCAGTTAAATGACTTGCCAAAAGTAACAAATAACACTAGTAAGTGGCAGAGCTAGTCTTAGAATCCAGGACCTTTGACAGAAAAGTCATCAGTATTTTCCACACTATCATGCTAAATTAATGAATTAGTAAATACTAAATTGCTAAATTAAAAGTATCCATTTTCATTATATCCAAACAACAACTTGTTAAACTTTATTTTCGGTGACATGAATGTTATTACATAGTATTGTACTTCAGTTTTGCTTCTGTATATGCTGAGGGAAGAGTGTAAAGACAGTAGAACACTACTTCTTACCTGATCCATACAGCCTCAGAGCTTCACTGTTGGGAGGAAATCGCCTCTTTAAGTCAGGTGATACATGCTGAGGCATGAAAACTGGATTATATATGTCGCAATTAGATCCATCCAAGGGTGAACTACAAAGTTCTGTTTTTCGGTCTCTAAAGGAGGCTCTGGCAGAACCTGAAAAACATAACATCCATTAAACATACAATGTAGGCACATTTCATCAAACATTATTAAGTAGTTCTAAAGAAAAATAACTTAGGTGAAACAATTATGGAAAAAGACAAATTCGGGAATTTTCTCATGACTAGTTTAAGTTTAAACATTTGACTTCCATCATATTTGGGGAAGTCATAATCCATTTCTCGAGAGGAACGAAAGTAATAGAAAAGTATCAGAAATTGGTGTTTTGTGTGAGAGTTAAGTTCTAAAGTCCATATGGTTGCTTTAAAAAATAGATTTAGTCAAAATTACTCTTAAAAGAGATTGAGACGGACTCAAGATGACAGATTAGAGGCAACTCAGTTGAATTTTCTCAATATTCCCCTACAAACAATTTTAAAATATTGCCACAAGTCAAATTTTGGAGTGGCCAAGTCAACAAAAGGTCTGAGAGGCATTTTTCCAACCTGAGAAAGCTTAGTAACCTACATACACAGCATCATAATAGTGATAAGAGCAGTTTCAGTAGCTCCCATCCCAGAGATGATGAAAGAGTCAGACAATCTCTCAGAAAGAGATTACAGCAGCCCCTTTGCTGGCACTGGTTACAGTTATCATTGACTAGCAACTCTATTACAGTTCTATGTGCAGTTCTAAGTCACATTTCCAGTATGGAGAAATGATTGATGCTGGTCACAAGGAAGCTGGGGCTTTGGTCACAGTTCCAAAGCAAAGAGTGCCCTAGTGTTTGTGCCTGCAGAAGATCAAGAGATCTTCTTGGGTAAAAACAAGAGCATAGATCAGAAAAACAACCACACCTCTCTTGGCATCATACCACTTTAAAAGCACTGAAAACTTAACAGTCCCCCAGAACTAGCTCTGAAAACAACAGCACAAAAAAGTTTGAAATCTGGGACAGTGCTTCTCCACTCCAATATGAGCAGAACCCAATTTTGTATAACAAAAAGTTCAAAATCAAGAAATAGGCTGAAAAAAATAAGCAAACTACAAAAACAAAATTTAAACATAAAAAGCTACTACAGTAGCAAGGAGGACCAAGACATAAACTCAGAAGTTAACAATGTGAAAAGTTACCTAAAAAATGCTTCAAGGGAAAATGCTAATTGGACCCAACCCCAACAATTTCTAGAAGAGTTATAGAAAGATACAAGAATAGTAGAGAAGAAAACAGAATAAAGAAATGAGTGATACAAGAAAATCATGAAAAGAGAGTCAACAGGTGAGTTAAAAAAAAGGCACCCCAAAAAATACCTAAGAAAATAATACCACCATCACCACTCCCAAAATGAACCTAATAGAAAAAAAGGCACAAACATGCATTAAGAAAAAGAACTCCTTTAAAAACAAAATCAAGACTTTTCTTGTACAGCTTTATAATTGTGGAAATATGTATAGAAGAATTGCACATGTTTAACATGTATTGGATTACTTGCTGTCTAAAGGAAGGGGTAAAAAGAAGAGAAAGATAAAAAAATTTGGAACACAAGGTTTTGCAGGGGTGAATGCTGAAAATTATCTATGCACATGTTTTGAAAATAAAAAGCTTAAAAAGATAAAAACAAAATTGGTCAAATGGAAAAAGAGGTATAAAAGCTCACTGAAGAAAATAAATCTTTAAAAATCAGATTTGGCCAAATAGAAGTTATTGATTCCATGAGACATCAAAAAATAATGAAACAAAAGTTGAACGAATGAAAATATAGAAGAAAATGTGAAATATCTCCGTGGGGAAACAACTGACTTGGAAAATAGATGAAAGAGTGATATTTTAAGGATTATTGGACTACCTAATAGTGATGATCAAAAAAATAAAGAAACTACACATCATTCCCTATGGAAAATGGCCCTGATATCTTAGATCCAAACAGTAAATTAGAAACTGAAAGAATTTACCATTAACCTCCTGAAAGAGAGCACATACTGAAAACTCCAAGGAATATAGTCAAATTCCAAAGCTTCCAAGTCAAAGAAAAATGATTCAAATAGCCAGAAAGAAACCATTCAAATATCATGGATCCATAGTCAGCATCACACAAGATTTAGCAGCTTCCATGTTAAAGAAGTAGAGCACTAGGACTATGAAATTCCAGAAGGCAAAGGAGCTAGTATTAAAACCAAGAATCACCTATCCAGTGAAATGAGTATAATCCTTGGGAGGATCGGGGAGGGGTTGAGGGGAGGGAAATAAATATTTAATGAAATAGAGGACTCTCAAAAATTCCTGATTTTAAAAAAAAAAAAGGATCAGAGCTAGATAGAATATTTGACATTCAAATATAAAACCTAACAGAAGGGTAAAATGGTAAATATGAAAGAGTTATGACCTTATGATCATAAGGTCACCAATAAAGTTAAACTATTTACATTCCTATATGGGAAGATGGTTCATGTAACTCTTGAGCATTTTATCACTATTAAGGCAATTAAAAGGAGTTTACATAGATGACATGTTGATTATGTTGGAATGATCTAAAAAATGAAAGGGCAAAAGAGAGGGATGAACTGGAAGTGGGTGGAGAGAAGGAGAATAGGGAAATTTTTCACACAAAAGAGGCATACACAGAAAAGCTTTTACATTGGAAAAGGAAATGCAGAGGATTGGCAGGTAATGTTTGCACCTCACTTTGATCAGAATTGGTTCAAAGAGGAAAGAATATGTCTATATACTTAGTGGTGTATTAAGAATGTAACTTAGCCAATAGAAAAATGGGAGGAAGAGATAAAAGTAAGCAGTGGGGAGAGTCAGGAATGATAAAAAGGACAAATTAAAGGAAACAGTGGTTAAAATCAAAATAGACTTTTGAAGTGAGTCAGGATAAAAAGAGAGAAAAAAGAAAAAAATAAAGGAAAATGGGATGAAGGGGAAAACACCATTTGTAATCATAATTGTACCTATGGATGGGATGAGAAACAGAAGCAGATAGCAGAATGGATTAGAAACTAGAATCCAACAATGTTATTTATAAGAGACACTCAAAACAGAGTTAAAAATAAAGAGCTGGAGCAGTCTGTTTCAGCTAAACTTAAAAAAAAAAAAAAAAAAAAAAAAAAAAAAACAAGAATAGTAATTATGATCTCAGACAAAGCAAAAGCAAAAACTGATCCAATTAAAAGAGATAATCAGGTAAATTACATTTTGCTAAATGGTAACAAAGACCATAAAGTAACACTAAAAGTTTTTATAGCAAGTTTCTCTGATAATGGCCTCATTTCTCAAATGCATACTGAGTAAGGAACTGGATCTTATTTATAAAAATAAAAGCCATTCCCCAATTAATAAGTTGTCAAAGCATATAAGGAGCAGCTAGCTGGCACAGTAAATAGAGTGGTGGACTTAAAGTCAAAAAGACTCATCTTCTTAAGTTCAAATCCGGCCTCAGACACTTATAATTATGTGATTCTGGGCAAGTCACTTAACCATATTTGACCCTGTTTCTTCATCTGTAAAATGATCTAGACTCCAATATCTTTGTCAAGAAAATCCCCCCAAAAAAGGTCACAAAAGTCAGACATTACTGAAAACTACTAAACGAAGACAAAAACAGGAATTTTCAGAAGAAATCAAAGCTATCTATATTCATAAAAAAATGTTCTAAATCTAAATCAAATTGATTAGAGAAGAACACATTAAAACAACTCTTTATAAACCACTTTATATCTATTAGAAATTATAAATGGTGGAAAGGATGAGGGGGAAATAGGGATATTAATGAACAGCAGTTCATGGAGTACTGTTCTCCAACCATTCTAAGAAACAATTTGGAACTCTGAACAAAGGGCAATAAAATTTTGACCCTGTGCTATCACTACTAAGTCTGCATTCCAAAGAGATAAAAGAAAAAGGACATATTCCAACAGTCTTTATAGCAGCTCTTTTTATAGTGACAAAAAATTAAAAATCTAAGGTATATTCATCAATTGGGAATGGCTGAACAAGAAATTATGAGAAGAGTGGTTTTACTAAAGACCTATTTGACTGATAAAAAATGAAGCAAAAAGAACCAGGAAATCATTGTGCCCAGTAACAGCAATGTCACAATGAGCAACTATGAAAGACTTGGCTACTTGGATCAATATAACGATCCAAAACAATTCCAAAGATCTCATGATGAAAAAATGTTATATACCTCCAGAAAGAGAAGTGATAAACTCTGAGTACAAATTGAAGTATAATTTTCTCATGTACTTTATTTTTCTTGTTTTTTAAAAAAGTATAGCCAATATGGAAATATGTTTTGCATACTTTCATATACTTAATTGATATACGGCTGGCCTCAGTCAATAGGGAAAGGAGTCAAATGGAGGCAGAAAATTTGGAACTCAAAAATTTTAAAAGAAAATTTTAAGATAAATAACAAATTTAAAAAAGAAAATAGCTTAAATCTCTCTTAAAAGTATACATCACAGGGCAGCTAGGTGGCACAGTGGATAGAGCACCAGCCCTGAAGTCAGGAGGATCTGAATTCAAATGTGATTTCAGACACTTCACACTTTCCTAGCTGTGTGACCCTGGGCAAGTCATTAGACCCCAATTGCCTCAGCCAATAAATAAATATATATATATAGTAGTATCTTTGACTGTTGTAGCTACAAAGGGAACTCAGTCTCTTTTAAAGAAGGCAATCTTTATCAGAGAGCAAAGAACAGCGAGATAGTTGTTATAGAAACAACTGAACATAAATTTATCAGGAAAAAAACCTGAAGAAGACTTCCAAGAAATGAAGAGAAGTGACTTCCAAGAAGTGAAAAGCAGAATGCAAATACAGATGTTTAAAATTCTTAATAGAAATTTTATAATTAGAGGGAAAAGTACCCTTGAACAGGCTTCATCCACAAATCTGGTTATACTAAGAGATTATATCACCACATAACTATGTCCTAGTTACACTAAGGAAATAGAAAGGTCTAGAGGGCAGGAACTGTGGAAAAGTATACTTGAAACAAAGTGTTAACTCAGCGGAAATGATGAGATGATGGTTCTCCAGTTCACATATATACTTAGTACTTAGTATGGTGATGTAATGGTTCTCACATAATCAGTATACTGTAATGATGTAAATTCAATAAGGTATATAAGGGCAAAGAAGGACTGGAAGAGAGACATTCTATCTTTGACCAGCCTTGTGGTGGCTCTCCTGCCTCCTCCACTAAGATCAAGACTGGACCAGAATAAAGACTGTAGACTCTATTCTGACCATTCTCATGCGTTTATCCTTCTGAGACCTAGGCTCATTTGAAGGACCTCCAAAAAGCTAGCCCAAACATTACACAAAGTTGCCCAAATAGGGGTCTTCTAGAGATCAGCAGGAATTGTATATAGGTTGTCCCTCTTACTAGCCTAAGCAAAATGACTACACTATAGGTAGGAAGATAAGATTCTAGAATCAAACAGTGCCCCACATATTGGAGAAACTGGTTCATCTCTCTTCTCATTCTAAAGCACAAGTTTATTAAGTGGAATAACAACCCACAATTTAAAGTGTTAATTTTCTCTGTCTCTTTGTTTCCCTTTAGTGTACATAGCTGAATTTGAATAAGCAAAATGAAATAATATATGATGCAACTCTTTTGTACTGTGCCCCCCCCAAAAAAAAGAAAGAAAGGAGACTTACAGAAGTGAAGCTTAGAAATTAAAAAACAAGTTAGCTTGATTTCCCCTTTTTCAAATAGGAATAGATAAAACAATGGGATAATGAATTTTATCTTGCAAAATTTGAGCTATAAATGTAAATCATTTTAAGCTTCGTCATTTTTCTCTTTTCTTGTGTGTTTCAGAAGCAGCCAGATGATTGTAAATGCTAACAACATGATTCTTTTACGTAAATACAAGTGCTTATCACTGAAATATTTACAGAAATTAATTGACATCTCTCTAATATTTAACAGCCCAAGTTAAGAAAGAAAAAAAGAAAGTTTCAAAACAGGGAGTAAAGCTAAGAAATTGATTCAGAATTGGCAAAGTCAGGTTACCCTGACTTTGGGATACAGTTTGGATATAATACACTTTTAGGCACCAATGAATTATACTGGCCTGACGGCTTTATAACAGAATATGCTTGTAGAATTTTCTGTTATGATGCAAGACAATCCTAAATTACTTATAAATGTAATAAATAATTATGATTTGTTGACCATAATAAATTTCATGACCCACAAAAAAAGAAAAGAACCCTTGGGAACCAATAATCTTCATCAATAAGAGAAATTCTTAGTGAAGAAATTCCCTTTACTAATTCAGGTCAGCAACTCACTTTCAACTTACAGTTTTATAGAGTTGCCTGAGGCAATGAAAGGTTAAGATACTTGATAATGAGCTTACTGTAAATTGTCAGAAGTAGGATTTAAACCAAAATCTTCCTGTAAGGATATCCCTCTATTTTCTATGCCACCACAGCAGTCATAATTTTAATGCAATTACCTAAGAAAATACATGCAATATATGCAAAAAGTTTTGATGGAAATAAAAAAAAAAAAAAGACTGACATGGTCCCTAACATAAAAAAATTTACAACCTATTGAACTTTGATCTAAATAGCAATGTAAAGGAGAACAACCTAAACATATCGACCACAAAGCTTTCTGTTTATTTTCAAACTTCTGAAAATTGAAAGCAAAATTATATGAAGGTTATTCACAACCACATGGGAAGGACTTGTGAGTTAAAATAGTTATCTGAAAATATTCTGAGCTCTCAGTTTACTTGTCCCAAATGCTGCAGATTCTTTGGTTCAAGCCTCGACAACCAGTTTTGCTATAGACCTTCAGGAGCAAAAGTCTACTAGGGTTGCAACTGAGAAACATCAATGCTGCAAAGTTTTGAACTACCAGTGCCAGGTCAGAGAACTCAGGAACAGAGGAATTGACATACATCACCAGAACTGGATATCTTGCATGTGGAGTGTGCTTTGTGCTCTGGAGCACTATGCCAAGCCTGAAGGAAAGAATACAGCATCCAGCTGGAGCCATTTCTGACCACTCAAATGCCACTTACTACCAACAGTGATGTTGAACTAAGTAGCTTACCTCGGAGCTTTAACTTTTTCAACTGTAAAAACAGGAATAATACAATTGCATATTTTGTACATTACACCAACTATATAGAGATACTCTGTTATGACTTTCTATAAGGAAACAGCTCTATTTGTTCAAACATTTTCCTGACATCAAGCCTATATTTGCCACTTTGCAACCTCCATTCATTGCTCTCTCAATTCTGACTCTGAGGTCAACTAGAATAAGTCTAATCCTTCTACTACATGACAATTCTTCAAATACCTAAAAGCAGCTATCAACTGTCCCTTGATTTCTTTCCTTTCAAACTTAATACCATCAGTTCCTTCAACCAATCTCTCAGGCCATTCAGCATCCTGACTGCCCTCCTCTAAATCCCCATCACTTGGTGGCCATAGTTTAAGAAGGACATTGATAAGCAATACTTCAGATAAGGTCTGGAAAGGGCAGGGTACACTGGACTCACTGCCTCCCTGTTCTCAGAAACTATTTCTACCAATAAACCACAAGTGTTACATAATACTGCTATCTTATGTCAAGATTTGAAGTACACCAAAATCAACAAATCATTTTTACAACAAATTCTATCTAAAAACGTTTCTCTAACATTATATTTGTTAAGTATAGATTTTTTTTTTTTTTGTACCCAAGGATAAGATTCCTGAGAGCAAGGATTAATTTTTTTTTTGTCTTTGTATTTCTAGTGCCTAGCAAAATCCCTGAAACATAGTAGATGCATAATAAATACTTGTGATTTACTGATCAATTTATCCTTACTGAATGTCATTTTATTAGATTCAACCTAATGTTCAAGGCTCTCAAGATATTTTTGGAACTTTATTCTGTTATCTAGAGTGTTAGCTATCCCTCCAAAATGTGTATTATCTGCAAATTTAATGAATATATCATCGATGCCTTTATCCAAATCAATGATAAAGTTATGCAACATAGGGTAAAGCATTTTCCTAAAATGAGACCATCTGCCACACTGATGTAGAACATGTAACTACTTTCTGATTCAAGCCACCTAAATATTTTTGAATCTGAATTTATTTTTTATAGCTTTTTATTTTTCCAAATACATACAAAAATAGTTTACAATATTCACCTTTGCAAAACCTTGTATCCACAATTTTCTCCATTCTTTCCCTCCCATACCCTTCCTTGAACATCAAATAATCCAGCACAGGTTAAACATGTGCAATTCTTCTAAACATATTTCCATATTTACCATGCTATACAAGAAATATTAGCTCAAAAGAAAAAAAAAAAACATGAGTAAGAAAAAAAGAACAAGCAAACATCAAAAAAAAAAAAAAAAAAAAAAAGAGGCAAAAATACCATGCTTTGATCCACATTCAGTCTCTATAGTTCTCTCGTTAGATGCGGGTGGTATTTTTCATCCCAAATTTATTGAGATTGCCTCAGACCACCTCATTGTTGAAAAAAAAGCAAGTCCATCTGAATCCATTTTAGTTATATTATTATCTAGTTCACATTTCTTCATTCTCTCCTCAAATATAATATCAGATGAGGCAGCTGGGTGGCACAGTGGATAGAACACCAGCCCTAAAATCAGGAGGACCCAAGTTCAAATTTGGCCCCAGGACACTTAACATTTCCTAGCTGTGTGACCCTGGGCAAGTCACTTAACCACAAATGGGAAGGAAGGAAGGAAGGAAGGAAGGAAGGAAGGAAGGAAGGAAGGAAGGAAGGAAGGAAGGAAGAAAAAGAAAAAAGAATAATATCAGATAATTTATCAAAAGCCTTGCTAAAAAGCAGGCAAATTAAAGAGACCACTCATCTATTAGTTTAATAATCCCATCACACACACACATAAAAAGGTAAAAGTTTGATATATCACAACCTTTTCTTGATAAAGCTGTGCTGGCTCTTGGGAATCATTTCATTCTTTCTAAATATTCATCATTTGAGGAATCTACTCTAGAATTGTTGCAAGAGCATAAATCAAGTTCACTGGCCTAATAAAGTGATTCTGTTCTTTTCCCCTTTTTTTGAAAATTGGGAAATTTGCACTCTTTTCCAATCTGGTAGTATATTCTCATTTTCTAGGATCTTTCAAATATTACTTGACAGTGGTTCAATATTCATATGTGATAGTTCTTTCAATAAATTTTAATTGTAAAAGATTTATAATAAATGAAGGAATGTAGTACAGTGAAAATAGCACTGATTTTGTAATCATACAACTCATGTTCAAATCCTACCTAGGAAGCTTATAATCTGTAGGAACAAATGATAACCTCCCTGAATTTCAGTTTCCTCATATGTAAAGTAAGAAGGTTGAACTAAATAGTCTTTCAGGATCTTACAAGCTCTAGATCAACAATCCTAAGAATGCAAAAATAATAGCAATATCAATACTTAAATACTGTACATGTGGACTTTTAATCTGTGTCATTTTACCCCTTACCTTGAAGTTCTTCCATATGTAAAGGAGTTGCTTGAGTCTTTGGTTGAACATACGATAATTTAAATCTGGGCACAACAAAAGGCACTTCTTTGCCATCAGGTGGAATTTTGGAAAGGAGATAATCCTCTGTACAGCCAACTTGACATTTAACAGACACTGAAGACATTGGAGGTAGACATGTAACATTTTGTCCTTCTGGAGTTGCTACTTTAGAGTCTTTTTCTGTGGAAGCTGTATAGAAATAATAATGCTAATAATAAAAATAAAACACAAGAAATATAATAATAACACAGTATTACATTGAGATTTCAAGGCATAGTGGATAAGATGCCAAGTTTAAAAATGAGAAGACTTAAGTTCAAATTTCATCTCTGATACCAGCTGTGGAAGCCCTGAGCAAGTGACTTAATCTTGTTGTTGTACAGCTTCAAACAACTCCCTAAATACATACTCCTACTATTACATATATAAAAATTCATAGAGAAATTCCTCCATGTTGATTTATAGAACTTTTACATGTTACCAAAATCCAAATTATTCCAAAATAGAAATACTCTACCTTTTTTCCACTTCCCACTGTAATTCACTACTGTTGTTTTTTATAGTTGTTTCATATTGCCTCTTAATAATCTGCTCATCTTCATTAGAAGGACTATGGGTATTGCAATCAATTTTTTCCCTCAAACTATTCCAACTTAAAATATCTCATCCCATTTATAAATGGAAGGGTCAGATTATATTCCCAATTCCTAGTTCAGGAAATATGATCACCTTATCCATAAGGATAATAATTGCATCTACCTCCCAGGGTTGTTATTTGGATCCATTGAGATATTATATGTAAAGCACTTTAAAAATCTTAGAACACTATGTAAATGCTATAGCTATGGGTTGGATTAGATAGTCTCTAAAGTGCCCTGAAAGTCTACAACTCACTGAGTTGGAAATAAAAAGGAAGAGACAACTATGAATTCAGCCACTTTTTTGGAGCTATTTGTGAGTAAAGAAAATTTTAACATTCAACAGCCCCTTAAAAAAAATAAGTTTTCCCTTAATTAGGACCAATTAGCAACAGATATTTCTAAAATAACTTTAGAAGATTTAACAAGAGTTCCGCCAAAGTTTTGGGATTTTTTAAGTGTTCCATTCTAAATAACTAATAAGAGAAATGCAAATCAAAATAACCTCAACATTTCACATCTCCTGAAAATAGGTTAAAAGAATGTAAAAATATGGCAATAATCAATATTGGAAGGGTTGTGGAAGAATAGGCACACTAATACATTGTTGGTAGAACATCGAAATGGTACAACTATTGTGGAAAAAAAGTAATATGTATATGAACTAACTAAAATGTCTATACACTTTGAACCAGAAACTTCATTGTTTGAATCAGAAACTTCTTATATCCCAAAGAAGTCATCCATAAGAAGAAAGTCCCCACATATTCCAAAATAATTACAGCAGCATTTTTTATGATAGCTAAAAACTGGAAACAAAGTAGAATCCCATTTATTGGGGAATGGTTAAACAAACTGTGGGAACATGAATGTAATAAAATAAGAAATTATGTATGTGATGAATACAAAAAGCATAAAAAGATCTATATGAATCAATACAAATTAAAATAAGCAGAGTCAAAAAAATTTATGCAGTAACTAAACAGTATTCATAGAAAGAACAACAACAACAAAAAATCAAAAACAAATCCAATAACTTTATAAAGATTAAGCAGAACCTGAATGGGGAGATATGAGAAAACACTCCAATCTTAGCCTTTTATGAATATGGAAGGTCCTCAGATGTTACACACTACACATGTTTAGGGTATTTTTCAATATATTGATCAAATTATGCTGATTTTTTTTTCTCTTTAAAAAACTTTGTCATATGGGATGGCTCTCCAAGAAGAAGGAAAGGGAAGTATACTTGGGATAATTGTGGTAATGAAATAAACATAAAATAAAAATTAAAACTTATTTTTAAAAAGAAAAAATTCCAGGGGCAACTAGGTGGCACAGTGGATTCAAACTCAAACATTTGACACTACCTGTGTGACCCTGAGCAGGTCACTTAGCCCCACATGCCTCACAAATAAATAAATAAATAAAACAAAGGGTTCCAGTATCACAAGCTTTTCAGAGTCATGGCTTTAGACTAAAAAGAAAAAATATATACATTAAATAAGTAAATGCCAAGTCTATGTGGCTGATAATGCCTGAGATCATAAACTGACTTATATTAGACATTTCTAGCTCAACTACTCAGAAACATTTTCCTATAGGGAAAAAAAAATTACTATAAGTGGCACACTATACGTGTAGTTAGAGTAACTTGAAATAAATAAGAATAAAAGATTCATTTTTTTCTTAATTTCTTCCCCAAAAGAAATCCATGAAAAATCCATGCATAGTTTATAAATCAAAAAGTGGAACACTTTGTCTGAGAAAGGAAATAACATAGGGTTTCTCAACCCAAGCCACAAAAGCTTTTTAAACTATAAAAAGGACGCTGAACTATAGTATTATTCACTGTAGATACAATTTATGACATTGTTTCTATGGAAAAATCCTTCCACACTGTAACTAGGACACACCAGGAACAAAGCTTCTTTGCTAGTCGCATTAATTGCCAAAGTGATTTCTTTGATACTCTTTTATCTCTGTCCTTAATTCAAGTCTTTGAAAGTCAGGACTATCTTAATTAGCTTACCAATAATCTTAATTAAGTATTTACTATTATATAACAATGAGGATTAGTAATAATTAGTATTTTGCTTAATAATAATAGGTATAACCATATATAATTCACAGCTATGCTTTTTTATCTCACCATAGAAACAGCCTCTGCAGCAGCTTTTTACAAATTCTGTGGCCATTACTTTTAAAATCCAATATCATAGCAATAAAAACAAGTTTCCAAATATAAATTTATCTGTTGGCAGAAATAAAAAAATAACAATATTTAACATTAATTAATCAATCCATCAACAAGTATTTATTAAGTGATAATTATGTGCCAAGGACTGTGATAAACAATGGGGATACAAGTACAAAGAATTAAACAATCCCTACTTGTAATAAGTTTCATTCAATGGGGGAAGAGAGAAAGTACATATATCACTTTCTTTGTGTCCCTTATATAATTCCATAAGCTTTTCTTTTTAATAAATTACTGGTAGTTTCACTTGTTGGAAGTCATCAAAATGTTATCTTAATATTAAAACTGAAAAAATGGGGGAAAATTCTGATTTCCTCATTTTTTAAAGCTATTTGAACCTAAATACACTCCCATAGTCAAGTTGAAAAGATAACAAGGTGCTAACTAAAATACATGAAAATGGACCCTTTTTCCTACACAGTAAATCTAGATATCAGAAGTAAAACTTACCAGAGAAAAAGACCAATGCTTCCTTTTCTTGAAGTTAAGTCAATTATGCCCATTCTGCTGAAGAAAAATAAATATTTTTAAAACTCATTGATAAATAAGATTATGATGAACAGTTGAAGAGGAGTGATCAACTATTTTTCAAATCAGCCACTTGCAGTTTTTTTTTTTCTTCTCTCTGCTGCCTACCTTTCACTTGTTGATATTTTCATTAACTGATTAATTCAGATGTCTAGGGCAAGATTTCTCTAATACAAAGAAAATTATTTCACCAGTATATAGTAGCAAACTAAGTTTTCCCTAGCAGACACAGGTCTGGTTTATCTGTTCAATCAGACTAATACTGAGATCCTCCTTTCCAGAATATTTTATATCCGTTTCCTATTCATTTACCCAACAATATATATGGTACTTCCTCTCCTCTAAATTATATCTAAACTTCAAATTTTAGCATGGTATTAAATATTCATCAATTCAGTCTCACCTCTGACTTGTAATTATTGTGATTCTAGGCAGAGGCACTCTGAATGCAGGAGCCAATTTTCTTAAGATTGTAAATTATACTGTGCACACCTTTTGATCCAGCAGTGCTTCTACTAGGTCTGTATCCTAATGAGATTATTAAAAAGGGAAAAGAGCTCACAAGTACAAAAATGTTTGTAACAGCCCTTTTTGTAGTAGCAAGGAACTGGAAATTGAGTGGATGATCATCAGTTGAATGGTTGAATAAATTATGATATATGAATGGAATGGAATATTATTATTCTATAAGAAAAGATGAGCAGGTTAATTTTAGAAAAGCCTGGAAAGACTTAAATGAACTGACACTGAGTGGAATGAGCAAAACCAAGATAATATTGTACACAATAACAAGATTATGTGATGATCAGTTGTGATACAGTTGGCTCTTCTCAATAGTGAGGTGATTCAAAGCAACTCTAATAGAATTAGATGGAAAGTGCCATCCACATCCAGAGAGAGAGAATTATGAAGGCTTGAATGTAGACCAAAGCACAGTATTTTCACCTTTTTTTTTTTGGTTATTGTTATTTATATGCTTGTTTTTCCTTCTTGTATTTTTTCCCTTTTGATCTGATTTTTATTGCATAGCAAGATGCATATGGAAATATGTTTAGAACTGCCCAAGTTTAATCTATATCATATTGCTTACTGTCTTGAGAAATGGGGAAAAGGGGAGAGATGAAGAAAAATTTGAACACAAGGTTTTGCAAAGTTGAATGTTGAAAACTATCTTTGCATGTATTTAGAAAAATAAAATACTATTTAAAAAGAAAGAGAGAAAGAGAAAGGGGGCGGGGGGGGGAGAGAGAGAGAGAGAGAAACAGAAAGACAAAAACAGAGACCAAGACTATGTTATAGAGAAGGTACCAATCTGAACTGATAGTGTTTCATCATAGGATTCCCTATATGAATTAAATAACAAATTTGATCTCTATCCTGACAGAAGACTCAGATCTTAGGCAGGGATTTAAGTTCTAAAGTAAAAGTAGTATAAAGTCAATCTTCATTAAATTTACTGATATCTTTCTTCTCAGAAAGTACTTTATTCTGATAGGTGATCACTTTTAACAGAAGGTATAAGCAAAGCAGAGGTCAATAATATTGTTTTGAGGGTTTTGGATAATATGCTGGTTTTAGTAATTCATGTCATCAACAATAAATTAATTATCCTTTCAGGCATCACAAATGCTGTCACAATTTTTAATTAGCTAGAAATGTCTTCTTTATTAGAATGGAATCTTAAAAGAGAAATTTCCCTTCATACAACCTAACAGTCACATGTAGGAAGATGAATAATTGATCAAGGAGTTAAATTGCATGACAGACTGTTTTCCCAGCTCTGAAACACATACACACACACACACACACACACACACACATCACACATCACACATATACACATACACTCTCTGTCCCTGAGGCAAGAAAGCAATAAGTTGGCTCCCTACCCCAAAGCAACCAGGTGTGCCACTTCCTTGTATGGCATTTTTTCTTTCTCCTCCTACCCCAATCCAACATAGAAACAATGTCCTTGGAGTTGTGTATAAGCAGGGTTATGTGTATTCCATACACCAGGGCAGAGGGAAAAGTAGTTAAGATACAGGAAAGTTAAGGGAGTAAGAACATAAAAAGCCTCAAGAGCTGAGTGCTCACTTTGCTAGGATTTGCCTAATAGCTGACAAGAACAAAAGAGCACCCACTGAGTTGACAGGTCATTATCCAGGAAGAGCCATCAGTTCAAGTGAGCAGGTGTAGATGAATTCAAGTAAGCTAAATAACCCCACAATGCTGTGTCATATTTTGACTTAATGTAATCACTCTCTTCTAACTCCACGGCCACCCTCCCTAAAAAAAAAAAAAAAAAAAAAAAAATCCCTATGCTATTGAGGGCATAATGGATTGAGAGTTTGTCTCAATCAAGAAGATTTGGGTCTAAATCCTACTTCAGAAATATACAGGTCGGGTAAGTGATTTAATTTTTGTTGTCCTGGGGAGCTTACCTATCCCCTGCAGGTACTCCCTTTCCCAATGATATCAAGCAATAGGTTGGAAGTGAGATGTCAGTATACATTTGCTTTTGTAAATTAAAATTAATTTGCTTTTTAACACTTTTTTTTAAAAGAATCTAAAATAGAGATGAGTCCCAAGTTTCTTAAGATCAGGATTAATTTTATAAAATTGTGTTCCCAAAAAATGATGTTAAAATTTAATTATAACAAAACCAAAGAAATTGTGCTTACTTAATTCAATATTGCCATTTCTGGTTTCCTAGACTGTCTTGAATAAATATACCCTACATATGTTACTAAATCCCCTAACCCCTTAATCTCAAAAGAAAACTGAAGCTTAAAACCTCAAAAAAAAAAAAAAAGAGACCAAAGTAATTTCAAAAAAGGACTGTTTCCGAAGTTACTAATAAGCTTTTATTTGCCAAATCCAACAGCCTTTTCTCAGTGTTTATCCTTGATCTTTCTGCAACTTTTAACACTTTTGATTATCCCTTCTTCCTAGAATAAGAGGTTCTTAAACTGGAGTCTTTAAAGTTTGTTTTTTTTATAGCTGTATTTCAATAAAATTATAATCCTTATTTTCTTCTTTTATAAAATGTTATTCTAAGAAGAGGTGCAAAGGCACCTTTTTGCCTTTGTAAAAGGCAAAACAGTTTACCAAAGGAGGCCCATGACATTAAAAAAAAAAAAAAAAGGTTAATAAACACTCTATATGATCTCTTCTCCCTAGGTTATTATGACACAATTCTTTCCAAGTCCTCTTCCTATTAGTCTGATTTCTCTTTAGTGTCATAAACTGATTCATCATTTTTGTCTCATTTTTTTATTGACAGGTATACATGACTCCATCCTTGAACTTCTTCTCTTCCCTCTCTATTTTTCATTACTATCATCTCTATATTAACAACTCCCAGATCTTTACTCTCTCTCTCCCCATATGTAGAAATATATTCATGTGTGTGTGTGTACATATATATGCATGTATATGTACACACTTGTATATACATGTATGTATGAATATCTAGCCCATCTTTCTTCTAAACTTCACTCCCAACTATCTACTGGCCATTTCCAAATATCTCCATAGGCATTTCAAAGTCAATTAAGTTTGGGTTTTTTAATCATTGGCTTTCAGCCAAAAACTCCTCTTCTTAACTGCCCTCTTTTGATTCATACAACACCTTTTCATTAATCTAAGTTCAAAACCTCAACTTTTCTTTCTCCATCAACTTTCATATCCAATCATTTATCAGATTTCTTTCTCCATAATGCATTTCACATAGGTGCCACTTGTCTATATTCATGTAGCCATCATCATAGTAGAACCCCCCCCACCACTTAAAGAAACCAGGTAAGTCTTATTTTTTGCTTTTGCTTTCTTCCAGGGATATCTGTGGGCTATTAGCTCAGAAGATCTGCTATAGCTCCTTCAACTCACATTGGTTTTGAAGATTTCCTAAGTTTTTATTACTTCCCTAAAAGCCCCATCAATTCTTCCACCTTTCTCATTCCACTGTAAACCATAAAGATATTTCTTCAAGGATTCTCGATCTTAATTTTTTTCCAACACCCCAATATCTTTAATTATCTCAAGAGGAAAGAAATAGATAACTTTTTAGGGAGTAGAGAAGCAAAAACAAACAAAAAATTGTTCAGAATCACTGGAATATATACATAAGTGAAGCATCATTGTGCAAATTAGTTCCCAAAACAAAAAAGTGCTGGCTTTGCCAGTTATCAGCTTTACTCAAACTAAAGAACGTCATTAAGCTAACAGCATCATTCAAATACTAACAAGAAAAAAACTCCATCAACCATTTGATGCCTCCATGCCAATAAATCAAATTTATCATATATTATATGGAACTAATTGGCTACCATTATTTCCTCTAAAGAACGTTTCTGTTACGAAAGAGGCAAGGGGACATTCTATACAAAGATATGGAAATAGAAATTGTAAAGTCATGTATGGACAATAGCAAAAAAAAAAAAAAAAAAAAAAAAAAGAGTTTGGTTAGAATAGAGTGGGTAAAGGAGAATAAGGTCCAGTACATCTCAAAAGATAGGATGGAGTCAGACAATGAAGGACTTTAAAAGACTAAGGAAAAAGTCAGTACTTTATCCTAGAGGTAATAAAGAATCATCATAGTTTCTTGAGTGAGATTCTGATATTATCAGATCTGGCTATAAGTTTGTTAATTTAGCCATTGTAGCAATTAATTGAAGAGGAAAAAAAATTAGCCAGCTACTTTAATATTCCAGACAAGAAGTGATGATGGGTCTAAACTAGGCATGTGAATGGAGAAAAAGAGGGCAAATGTTAAGTAGGTGTAGGATCAATAAGACTTCAGTTTACTTCTTCTGACTTCTATGTTCACAAATGAAACTACCAGAAAAATCAAGAAATCATTATTAAGTATTAAAAGTCATTAACACAAAACTGAAAAGCAAGGGCTTCGAACAGGCAAAGTTTATTTAGCTGATTCAAAAGATATATCTGTGACTGAGATTTAGACTTCTGGACCACCCTATATTGAGTTCTTGGTCAAAAATGGAAGGTACCTAATCAGATCTAATAAAACTATATCTAGCTGAAAGTCTTAAAATTTTAATCAAAAAGACTTTAAGGAAGGGATAAAGGGAGAGTGAGCAAAATTGCCATAGAATGCCCACTAAATCCAATAACAAAGTAAGTACCTACAATGAAGAAAGGCGAAAAAAAAAAAAGTAATAGATTCCTGGAAATACCCAGAAGACAAGGAACCAGCAATAAAACCATTGACCTCAAATGTCTATATGCAAATAAGAATATGGAGACAGATTTATGTATGTATACCAATAATAAGGAAAGTAAACTAGAGACCATAATACAATGAAGCGTATTTGACTAGATAAGAATCACTGATAATATGGGATGGAATCTATGAATAGAATATAGTTATGGAAGTGTATATCTTATTCAAACAGAAAGAGATAAATGAAAGGAGGAGGGAAGAGATGTGACATTTTATGGACACATACTCAGGTGAAATCTGGGAAGCAAATGTAGCCAGGCTTTGGTGTATGGCCAGCTTACCACATGGAAGCAACCATATGGGAAATACCAAACACCTGTTCCTAGCAGAAAATATTTCTGTATTCTCCAACTACATGAATGGGAAAAGTTTCTTTCCACTGAGTATGTAGCCAGAACTGGATATATCTTCAAAACTAACTAATGGGGATTTAGTCATTCTCTCTCATACTGGCAGCCTCCAGGATGCACACCTACTCAGCAAAGTACTTAGCATAGAGTCTGCCTTTCAGTAAATGCTATATAAATGCTTCTTCTCTTTCCCTTTCTCTCCCCACTAAATGTTGGGGAGACAAAGGCAGAAATAACTTCTATGATGATAAAGCTTACATTACAATGGAGGAGGTAACATGCAAATCACTAAATACAGACAAGTTATATAAGAAGTAAATGGAAGGTAATCTGAGAGGAAAAAAACATTAGCATCAGTAGAGATCACTGGCATAGCAGGAAAGGCTTCTTAAAGAAGGTAGGATCTGAGTGGAATCTTGAAAAAACAAGAGAAACTAAGAGGTAGGGGTTTGGAGGCAGAGCATTTTAGGCATATAGAGAATAGCAATCACACTTGGATTGCAAATGCCATACTATGTTGAAAGAATTCCAAATAGGCCAATGTTGCTGGATCATAGATTTTGTAAAAGCAAGCGAAATACAAAACTGGAAAGGTAGGAATAGGGCAGATAATAAAGAGCTTTAAATACCAAACAAAAGAGTTAATTTTGAGCCTGGAAACAATAACAAGCCACTGGGGCTCACTGAGCAAGGAGGTAACATATTCAGAAATGCATATTAAGAAAATTATTTTGTACAAGCCATTTTCCACAATTTATAAATGGTCAAAGTATATGAACAATTTTCAGGCAAAGAAATTACAGCCATTTCTAGTTATCTGAAAAAGTGTTATAAATCATTATTCTTTAGAGAAATGCAAATTAAAACAACTCTGAGATACAAACTCATACCTCTCAGATTGGCTAAAATAACAGGAAAAGAAAATGATGAATGTTGGAGGAAATGTGGAAAAACTAATGATCCAACCATTCTGGCAAGCAATTTGAGACTATGTCCAAAGGGCTATAAAACTGTGCATACCCTTTGATTCAGCAGTGTCTCTACTGAACCTGTGTCCCAAAGAGACAAAAAAGGGAAAAAGACCCAAACGAGCAAAAATTTTTCCAGCAGCCCTTTCTGTAATGGCAAGGAACTGGAAAATGAGTAGATGCCCATCAGCTGGGAAATGGCTGGATAAGTTATGGTATATGAATGTAATGAAATATTACTGTTCTATAAGAAATGATGACCAGGCTAATTTCAAAAAAGCCTAGAAAAGACTTACATGAACTGATGCTAAGTGAAGTGAGCAGAACCAAAAGAATATTGTAGACAGTAACAACAAGATTATGTGACGACTCCCTGTGTTGCCCTTGGCTCTTTTCAACAATGACATGATTCAAGGCAATTCCAACAAACTTGGGTTGGAAAGTGCCATCCACAGAACTATGAAGACCCAATATGAATCAAAGCATAGAATTTTCATCTTTTTTGTTATTTGTTTGCTTGTTTTTTCCCCCTTTTGATTTGATTATTTTTTGCTCAGCATGACAACTATGGAAATGTTTTTAAAATTTCACTCATTCAACTTACATCAGATTGCTTGCTGTCTTGAGGTAGGGGAGAAGAAAGAGAAAATGAAAAAAAATGGAACATAGGGTTCTGTGAAGGTGAATGTTGAAAATCATCTTTGCATGTATTTGAAAAAACAAAAAAAATCATTAAAATGAAAATAAAGAAAAATGAAAAAAATAAAGAAAATCACTTTGATAGACAACAAATGGGAGAGGAGAAAACCTTGAAACAAGGTGGACATTTAGAAGACCATGGAAAAAGTCAAAATTAGAGGTAATAAAAGTTCTAACAAGAGTTATTATGGTTATGCAAATGAAGAGAAATGGAATTATGCCAGAGATATTATGAAAGTAAAAACAAAACCTGACAACTTGGAAAAAAGCTTGACAACAAATTACAGATTTGTGATTAATTACAGTCAATTGGCAGAAAGAATTATCATCTGGGATCCTGTATTTACCTTTCCTTTCTCCCTCCTTAAGCGTGTGCTTTTCTTGATCAATTTCTAAAAGATCTCCTCAGATTGTCTATCCGCCCTACTATGTCCTATAGTCCCTTGGCATTGCCATAGTAACTATTCAAGTAATTTAAAGGTATCTGGATCTTACCACCTACCAAGTAGGACTTCTATGACTTTTCATCTCATCTATAATTAAGTTTTCTTTTATGTGTGGTCTCCCCCAATTAGAATGTGAGCTCATTCCCTATATGGCCCCCTATATGATTTTATAGACTTCGAAATCATGGCTCTTCTGCCATCTCATCCTGAAATTCCCCTTAGTGCTTGCGAGATTCCCTTGTCCTAGAACATCCTACTAAGCTAGTGCTTGTTAATGCTGGAATATAGCTCCCAAAACCCACTCCCAATTCCTTTGCCCATTTTTGAGTTCTTTCTGGAGTTCTAGTTTGCAAAAGGGCTCTCCTTTTCACTTCACTTCCAGTACTGTTCCTGACTTTCTAGATTTCAAAACAAATCCTTCTTCCTCCTCCCTCTCTTTCTCCCTCTTCCTCTTTTTTCCTCCTTTCCCTCTCTTCCAACTTCCCTCCTCCTCTCCCCCATGTCTGTCTGTCTGTCTGTTTCTCTCTCTCTCTTTCTTTCTCTCCCTACTCCCCTCCTCCTACCTCAAACATTTTTCTATTCCCTTTTGCATATAGTCTTCCTTCATTGGAATGTAATCTTGTAAGCCCCTTAGGGGTAAGACAGGTCCTGATTTGTGAGAAGCGTTTAATAAATGCTTTTTCATCATTCACTTATGACATCAAGGCCATAAGACTGGATGCCCTTGTCATAAGAGAGAAGTTTAGAAAAGGGAAGTCCAATATAGTTAAAGGCAAATTTAATGGGAGATTGTAGCTCAGGACAGAGGCTAGAAATTACATACATAGATCTAACAATCATTGCTTAGAGATGACAATTAACCCCATAGACGCTGATAAGATCACCAAGTGAAATAATATTGTCTATACAGAGAGAAAAGGACTCCAAACATAACAGTGGAGGACAAACAGAGCTAGTAGGTAAAAAATAAAAATAAATGAAGAATCAGCAAATGAGACTGAAAAATGGTCAGACACACAGGAGGAGAAGGTAATTGATAGTTTCAAATGTCCTGGAGAGATAAAGAATGATGGAGATCAATAAAAGGTCATTAGATTTGATAATTAAGAGAACACTTTTAATATAAGATTGTAATGTAGAATTATCAAAACTATCTGGCAATGACCATGAAATAGAAAAGTAGATCAGTGGAACAGAGTAGACATACAATTTATATCAGCAAAAGAAATATAGTAAACTTGTACTGGCAGGTGTAAAGGCTAAGTTCAGGAGGTAGTATTTCATTATTTGGTAAAAAAAAATAAATAAATAAAAATGTTTGGAAAACTGGACAGTGATATAACAGATATTGGCCATAGACCAATATTTTACACCATTTGCCAAGTTAAAGTCAAAATGGATACATGACATAGAAAGAGAGATTACAAGAAAATTTGAAGAACAAGGAACTTATTAGATATAGATAGGTGAACAATTTACAAATAAATAGGAGAGAGAACAGAATGAGATGTAAAATTGATCAGTTTGATTACATTAAATTAAAAGAAGGTTGTACAAATGAAACAAATATAGCCAAGATAAAAAGGAAAGCATAAAAATTTTATAGACAGTTTCTCAGATAAAGCTCTCCTAATATGTAAAGAACTATTGTAAAATCTATAAGAATACAAGTCATTCCCCACTTGACAAATGGTCAAAAAATATGAACAATCAGTTTTTGGATAAAAAATGGAAAACAAAGGACAGCTAGGTGATGCACTGGATAGAGCACTAGCCCTGAAGTCAGCAGGACCTGAGTTTAAATCTGACTTCAGACACTTAACATTTCCTACCTGCGTGACTCTGGGTAAGTCATTTAACCTCAATTGCCTCAGCAAAAAATAAAAAGAAAAAAGAAAAAAAAAGAAAACAATTTATAGTCATATGAAAAATTGCTATCATTATTGATTAGAGCTGCAAATTAAAACAAAACAACCTTGAGATATTATTTTATACCTGTCAAATTAGCTAAAAGAGATATATCAATAATTTAATGTGTACTTAATCACACAGTCATTCTATACTCAATAGAATTGAATTAGAGCTCAGTAACAGTAATCATAATAACCTCTAACTACATATCAAATTTTATAAATGTGTTCACTTATTTAAAAAAACACATCCAATTTATTATAGACGAAGCAAGAAATCATATTCAAAGTACCTCTTGCTATCCTTCAATGATGTCAAATTTGTTCAAATTAAGTTAATAACTTCATATTTACTCTGGAAGAAACTAAATTCAAAATACTGCAAATTGCACAGTTCAAAGAAAACTTAATTCTGGATACCATTCACAAAAATTCTAAAGGGATCAAAAGTTCTTTATTTTCAAGTTTAGTTGCAGATTACAAATAAAACATTATTTAATGATCTGTATACACTTATAAAGAAGTCACAAACGTGAAGGTCTAATAGCAAATAGTTCAGATACAGTGAAAAGGCTTCCACTTTTAAGAAATACAATGAAACACTTATTGTTCAACTACAGAGTTGAACTAGAGAGAAGTGACTAAGAAGTCATTATCTAATACAATAATTCCTGTGGTTTTTTATTCCTGCAAATCCCCTTCAACAACAACCAAAAAAAAAAAAACATATTGGGACCCACCATAATAATTTAATACACTACTCATTATATTCTTTACAATTATTTACTACTTATGGTGCCACTAAAGAATATGACCATCACTGGACCACTAAATGGGAACCATTGATCTAATCTAATACCTCCTGCCTTTTAAGTCCAATTTAGTTTTGCTTAAAATATTTGAGTAGTCAGCAATAACAGATGTTGGCTATATTTCAGAAAATTTATGTGCTGAAGATTTTGCTTCACTTGTTACTTATTCTTATATTGTTACTTGTTCACTTATACACTTGTTAAAATGGGGGGGGGCAGGGAAGAGTAGAGGAAATTGCCAATTTCATGGAATTTAACAATGGCTCAGAAGTAACTATACAATGTTTTTATTAAGAGATGGACAAACCGAATACTTGAGAATTAGCATCATCAATTCAACAAGTGTTAATTCCAGCAACAAGAACACATGTAGTTATACAAAGTGCAAGCCCCAAATACCTCAACTTATGTTTCATTGAAGAGTTACTTTCTTTACAAAATCAAAGTTCACCTCTCCTAACAAGTTTGGGCAAAGGCTCACCTTATGGCAGAGGGGAAGGAGGAAGGAGAACAAACTAGGAACAATTACAAATTTTCATTTTATCCTTCACTTTACCTAGTCTATACCTAAAAGTAAAACTAGTTTAGTTTATGTAAAACAATGCCCTTTCAACACTTTTATTCTTACTACCATAAAAATGCCAGGACAGTTACATTCCAAATGTGTCAGTTACAACACAATCTGGCTCCAGAAGTGATCTTCTAGAATTTTCACAATTTCCAAAATAGGCAATTTTATTACAATAATATAATAAAGTAGTAAACAATACACTTATTTGCATTTTAGAAAAAAACATTAATTTCACCTTCGTATTAATGTCATTGCACAATAAAAAAAATTCAACTTACTACATACTGTTTTTTATAACAGTATGAAATATTGTCATTTTCCCCATAATTCCTAAACAAATACTATTCATACAGTAAAATATATTATTCAGAAACCTAAAACTAAAATCTATTTTTCTATAAGATTTGAAATGAAAACATAATTTTCATGAAATAACATTTTAAGAATAAGTTATCTTAGGACTTCTACAAATGATTGGGGGATTTTCTGACATACATCTATTTTTAAAATTTAGTAATTTAATTACTTTGACTACTGTAGTATTCACAGCAATGTGATTCAGAAAACAAAACTCAAGACTATTATCAAGACTAGGCTATTAAGATACAAAATTTTAATACGAAAACTTTCAGAATGCTCAAGCTGTTTTGTTCTTAGTACTAATATGTTAGCTTCCTTATTGAAACCAAGAACAAAAAAAAAAAAAAGATAAAGGATGAAAGGATGAAGTTTTAATTTCCTCTGAAGTAAAGAAATTGAACTAAATCTTCTCTAATAAACTTTGAAATTCCAATTCTGTTACTTCAAAGTACTTTGCCACTAGTATTTAAGGTTCCCCAAACAATCTAGTAAAATGCCTAACTTTAATCACGCTCTGCCTAGATGGAGGAAAAAACAACTAAGAATGCTTAAGCAGTTTAAGCTTAAACAGTTTAAGCATAGGGGAGCAAACCCGGGACAGTAAAAGCCAGATTTCCTGGTCTTTGTTCTGGGACTCTACATAGAAGGGTATTATACATGCTAGCCATTTCTTAAGAATTAAAAATGATAAACACAAAAGGAAATTAGCAGCTTTATCCCTTTCAAAAAGCAGAACCAAATTACTGAAAAAGTATAATATTGGTTTGTAATAGATCATGGAAATAAATCATTTCTATCCCCTTTGGAAGAGGCCAAATGGTTGAGGACTGAGGAGGAGGACACGACTTTTGAGGTTATAATCAGTGTATATTGAAAAGGGGAATAAAATAGAAATGAGCTCTGCTTAGGAGATAGCTGCGGGATCTTGACAAAGTCCCCTTTCCCTCTCCTAGGTTTCATTTTCCTCATCAGTAAAGTTAGGGAATTGGACTAAGCTGAGCTCTGAAGTCACCTTGACTACTGGGCTACTCAAGGCATTGGGGATGCTGAAAAAGTTGTTGTCAGAGAGAAGGTAAAAAGTGAACACAGTCAAAGAACAAACTTTGAAGAGCCGTGAGCAAGCTTACTCTTGTCACTATTGCTGGCATCATTCACCTCCTCCAGGCCTAAAAGAAAGGTAATTGCTTACCTGGGGACTAAGGCCAAGTAGACCTGGAGAGTTGGAGTCCAGCTTTCAGCTTCAAACCTTTCCAGCCTCCAAACCTTGCCTGCTCTATTTATTGCCTGTGTGGCTTTTAGTCAGTTTCTTTATTCCCCTCAGATCCTCAGTTTCTTCCATTGTAAGGGAATCTCGAAGGTGCCTTTCAGTGTTAACTCTCCTAATCATAGGAAGCAAGGTTTAGATTGACAGCTAAACTCCGAGGGATTAAAACTCCTCCGCCAAAATCACCTGAGTAAAACCTACCAGACCAGATAGCGGGGAAGGGCGGAGAAAAGACCAAGAGCCCCGCCCAGCTGGAGTGGGGAAGGGGGTGGTGAGTGAAGAGCCCACGGACAGAAGCATAAGCCAGAAGACAGGAGGGGAATGGGGGGGGAGCGGGAGCCACCCCATTTTTTCTCACCTCATCCAAGGAATAGTGCTCTTGAACGACAGAAGCACCCAGCCTGGATCTAGACTTGGGCTTCGCAGTTCTCAGAGATGTCTTCTCCTCTTGCTTCACCTGCGCCAGTCCTCACACCTGATTTGGCGCGTCTCGGCGGACCTCGGTTCGTTAGCTGCTTCGTTCAACGTACCCCAAAGGATGACGCTTCCACCGCTACATCCTGGACGATCTAGTTCCCTACACCTACTTGAGCCAGAAGCTGAAAGCTCCACCACCGCCGCCCCAGGGGCTCCTCCCAGCCCCACCCCTAGGGAGGTGTGGCCAGGAGTGAGTGCAGAAGGACTAAATTACTTACCTGAAGTTGCGCCTGCGCCTGCGCCTTTTGTACCTTCTACATCTCTTAGCCGGAGTCTACTCCCAAAGGGGTGAAGCGCAGACAAAGAGCGAGGAGCTTTTACTGTGTTTCAGTGGACTAGATGCTAAAAGAGGGTAAAGGTCACAGAAGCACGGTGAGGTATGCACTTTGAATAAGGTAAAGATTTTTCCACCCGGATACCATTTTTCCATCAAATATATAATACAAAAAGGATATTGTTGGGTTCCAGCCTAGTAGAAACATCCGGAAAGAATCTATTAGGTCTTTATAATTTAAAACCTATTCTTCTCGATTTTGCATCCCTACTCTCAAATCCATACAGCACACCTCTGATCACATAATCTGAAATAGGATGGAATTTTACGAATCATATGACCCAATTCTTTCATTTTAAAGAAAGATGTGGATACTGAGGTTAAAAAAGATGTTGTAGCTTGAGGATAAAATCACAGTTAGTAACCTCGAACTGTGATTTTAAGGCTCCAAACCCAAGATTTCCTGTGTTTTCATAATACATGTTCTGTCACTTTCACCTAAATTGGCAGTAACTGGTAGAAAAGGTGTGTGTTTTTTTGTTTGTTTGTTTGTTTTAATCTGAAAAGGGTAAATTGTTATATTCAAAGTGAAGTATGGCTAGGACTTTATCACCTCCTCTTAGTCTCAGTCTCACCTCTAATCCAAATTCTATCCACTTTCTAAAATCTTTCTGACTCCCCTACCTTTTTAACACATTCCTAACTACACCAGGTAAACAATCTCTGCCCAGCAAACTTCCTAAGCCCTTTGGAATCAGTCATTTGACATTTAGCATATGTTACTTTGTTAAGGTCTTTGGGTTGTTATTTTAAACTTCTTACCTTTTTACAACTTGTATCTACATTGTAAATATCTGGAAAGCAGATATTGAATATTATACTTCTTTGTATCTTGCCTAACCTCAATGGTAACATAAGATTTCACACACATTGTGTTAAGTAAATATTTGATGAATTAATTTCTAGAACTATTTCATAACTGACAAATTCTAACTTCCGAGGTGCTAATCTATTAATTGAAATGATTAACTTATGGATTGGAATAAAACAACTTTATTAGCAATTACCCTACCTACATTCTCTACTCCATTATCTTCTTACATGCATTTTTTGCCATTTCACCTTTATCCCTTCCCTTCCTATCTTTCCCTCCTGTTTTTAACCTTTCTTATCTGGAGAAAAACAAAATAAGATGTTACTAGGACTAGCAGATGTGTTATACTTCTTTCTTATGTAGTCAAGGTAGGATATGGTATGGTATGGATGTGACCGGAGATGTGAAGCCTAACAATCTTCAAGGAAAGGTTGACTGACTAGTATGTTACAGAGGGATGCTTGGTCAAGCAATGATTGGTCTAGGTAGCCCATCCAACTCTGATTCTATGATTCTATTATCTTTTGTTTTTACATATTCTTGATTTCCCTTTTATGTCTTCCTGTTCTTTCCTAGAAAGCTAACCCTTAAATATTTTTAAGAAAAGATAAAGGGGAAAGAGTTCAGCAAATCAATTGATCCAAAAAAAGTTGGCATTATATGAAATGTTTCAAAATTATCAAATGTCTCTCTTTTGATGCTAATCTTGCTTTTTTTTAATTTCACAATATCTAATTTCAATTGTTTTACATTATTTCCATTTACAATGTTGTCATTTTTGTATTGAAATTTTGTGTAATATTGTATAATCTAGCAGCAGGGTATAATATAAAAAAGCTGAATTTGGAGTTTAATGACTGGGAGTTGAATTCCAACTCTACCAAGTGCTAGTAGTATGACTTTAGTCGAGTCATTTGATCTCTCTGGACTCTAGTTTTCTCATCTGTAAAATGAGGAGCTTGAACTAGATCAGGGACTCTTAATTTTTTGTGTCATAAACTCCTTTGGCAATCTATGACATCAATTATACATGTAAAGTCATACAACATGTATTTTCATATTAACCATACTGCAAAAAGAGAAACAGAGAGAGAGAGAGGCAAGAAAAATTAAAAAAAAAAAAATCTTTCATAGTCAATCACCATTACAATCTTATTATATACAATTAGATCCTGGTTTTTCTTGCTATATTTTGCATCATATAGGTTTATGTTAAGTCTTGTCAGGTTTTTTTGAAATTATCTCCGAATCATATATTACAGCTTGTTCAGCCATTTCCCACTTGATAGACATCCCCTTGATTTCCAATTCTTTGTCATCACAAAAAGATCTGCCATCAATATTTTTGTACAAATAATGTCTTTTTATTTTTCCTTTCTTATCTTTGGAATACAGATCTAGTACTGGTATTGCTGAGTCAAGAGATATAGTTGTATAGCCCTGCTGGCATAGTTCCAATGTCTCCCTGTTTTTAAAAAAGAAAAGAAAAATTCTCACTTGAAACAAATCATCTGGGGTAGCTATGATCCTAAATCTCTTCTTCCTTTTTTGTTTTTGACTGTACTCAAAAATATATATATCATTTAAAAAAAGATCATTTTCAATTAAATAATAAGGTCAAAAATATTTCAAAAGACTTTTAAGAATAAAAGGAAAGAGAGAAATTAGAAATATTGAGATTGGGAAAGAGGGTTTGGGGTCCCAGACTGGTATCACAAGGTGTCTCAAAAGAATTTGTAGGCTTGAAACCATCTCTGAGTCAAGGGGCAAAGTTTTATTGTAATTATAATGCCATTACAAACTGACTAGAATTCTAGTGGAATTTCAGCAGAGAAACAGAAGCAAAGGAGATATTTTTATACATCTTTTAATCATAGACATGCCAATTCTATGGCTCATTGGTAGGAAGGAGTGGTTCTCAGTTAACCAGATTATTACTGAAAAAATTACCAGTCAGCAATGAATTGAGGAATGGTCTTATTCACTATTGTCTCTGGAGTTTCACCTGTGGGAGTGGTCAGAATCAGACCACTAAGGAATGGTCAGAATTAGACAGATTGGGTATGGGAGTTTCCTGAGGCAGATTCCAAAGCTATAAGAGTTAGGACTACTGACTTATTGCCCCTCAAGGTCAGGGGACCACAAAATCATATTACATCAGACGCATCATAAATTGTCCTTGACTTCTCAGTGGCTAAAAAGGGAGATAGAATTGGGAGCTCAAAAATTTTTTTTAATGTTAAAAATAAATAATTTAATAGAATTGAATTTTTAAAAAAAGAAAAAGAAGCAGGGAATCAAACACATTATATATCAGGAAAGAAGCCAGTACATAAAGAGAGATTAAAAATAAAAGAGAAAGCAGAGGTAAGAATAGTAACAATCTCCTGAAAAAGTCAAAAGGAATAAGATAAAGGGTCTTCCTTAAGAGGATTGACTTTCAGGGCACCTATTAGGTGCAGTGGATAGAGTACCAGCCTTGAAGTCAGGAGAACCTGAGTTCAAATCTGATCTCAGACACAGCACTTTCTGGCTGTGTCATCCTGGGCAAGTCACTTAATTCCAATTGCCTCAGGGAAAAAAAAAAAAGGATTGTTTTTGACAAGGAATTAACTCTTCATCATAGTTAAAGGAAGAAATATCGGGGAAGGTGTCTCAATTATATGAGAAAAATAAGGTTCAGTTCTATCTTATGAACATTTAATAAGCAAACTATACATAACATGCTGCGCACTGGACAAAATAAGTTGAAAATATTTTTAAAAGACAATCTTCATAAATTATGGCAAATATAAATAATTATATTAATTGACATTAACCATTCATGATCAAAATGAAAAACTAAAGTACAAAGGAACAAAGAAATGCCTCTTTTCACTACTAAGTGCTATTTACTAGCTCAAAAACAATCATTCATAAAGCTACCTTATTATTAAAGGATTGGAAAGTCCTTATATATGTTTAGTGAGCAAAGAACCTGTAGCAAGACTCACATTTGCATCAAGAATACCATATAAAAATCAGCAGAGGGGTTAATAAAAACAGAAAAGAAGGCTGAGCAGAAGAAATGGACACAGATTGAAAGAAAAGAGTTACATCAAAGGACAAGAACTTCCGAGAAAAACAAAAAGGATATTAAGTCAAAATCCTTTGAAGGAAGATATTACAACAAATTTTGCATGGCTCCCTGAAATGAAAATGAGCAATTCCAAGAATGCACAGAATGACTGACTAGAACAAACAATTAATTGAAAATATCAAAGAAACTGGAACAGAAATGAGGGCTCTTAAGGAAAAGATCCTTAAAAGAGGCAATACCCAATAAGACTCTGGGGGGAAATCTTTAAACCACCAGTGCCCCTGGCAAATCTCTAAGACTAGAAATTGCAGAAAAGTTTTCAGGCTATATTTATGGAGGAATTTTTTTTTTCACCAGGAAATTTGCAAGAGAAGAATGGAAGAAAAAAAAAAGGAGGAAGGGGGGATAAATATGTTATATTGTTATGCAAACACTATGCATAACAATAAATTCTGAAAGATGAGAAGGAGAAAAAGGAGGAAGATGGAGAACTTGGAGAGCACCACAATCAGAAGAAAAAATAATAGAATATATTTTTCAGTTCAGAAAAAGACATTAAAACTTAGAAAACAAGACTATAGAATATGAAAAGAAGATGCAAAAAGATAATTAAACAGGGGGAGGGGGAGCATGAAAAAGAACATATAAATACCATGCTTTTGAAACCATAGAGAAAACTCCTGCTCTATGGAAATAGATGGTATATCTTGAGAGAATAAATAGAATTTCAGTAACATCCTGAAAAATTGTGTCAAAACATCAAAGAAAATAATTAGATATTTAACAAAAGAATAGAATTCAAATTATTCTTTCACAAAGCACCCAGAAGTGAGTAAGTATTAATTGTAAAAAAATATATATATATCAAATAGAACATTAAATGTTTCTACATTGTAATGAAATTCTAAGAAATGAAATCTTATTTTTCTATGGCTAAGGCTCATGAAGGGAAGAGTGGGGGAGTTGTTTTGGCTTAATTTTCTTTCTAAAAAATAAGAATGTCTGAGTAACACAGAGATTATAAAAAGAGAAAATGAGCTAAGGAGAAATCTGAAGCACAAAATCTGTAACAGGAAAAATTCAAAACAATGGAAAATGAATCCATATTCCAGTGGGAAAATTTAATGTCATTATTCATAGATATGCATTGGAATAATACAGACAAATAATTTCATCTTCTGGGGTGAAGGAATGGAAAGTAGGTGAGGGTAGGAATATTCTCATTAGGGCACAAGAAGAAAGGCTTTAATCTGTCCTAAAGTATATAATCACACGAGGAAGACTAGAACATTGAGGGGCAGGTTGCAGAAGGAGCAGTGGGAGAGGTTACCATCAACAGAAAGAAAGTTATCTGGCAATTTTGTGAATCAGCCCCACAGATAAAAGAAGATTCTGGAATAAACTCTATTTAGCAGAGTTAGGGAAGAGGAGTTAGAGATAGTGAAGGTTAAATCTTTCAGAAGATAAGCTTTTACAAAATGGAGGTAAAAATTATGCTTGAAAGGAAATGATTGAGACACAACTGATCCCTAAGAAGATGAGTGACTATAACTTAGAAAGGACTGAATAAGTCCAAAAGAAGGATAGAATGATCTCAAAAAAGATAAGCCCAAAAGAAAAAATATATAACATGAACAGGTCCCCATAATAAGGTTACAGAAGCTTTCCTATTATATCTTGCCACCTCTGTTGACAATTAACATCTCTAAGGAATATTCTAAAGCATCCTAAAAATGCAAATATTAGAAAGTAGATATACTGAAAATGAGCTATCACAAATTAAAATCACTTAAATAGAAGAATTAGTGAAGAGACCGGAAAATTCAATACTACAGTTTTCTCTAAACTAGGGGAAAGAGGATAAAATGAAAGGAAGGTGACAGAAAAAAAAAAAAAAACCACAAACTTGAAAATTGTGATTCTAAATATTAATTGACTAAATTCCCCTATAAGAAAAAATAAAATAAAGAATGGATTAAAAACTTAACAATATGCTATACATAAGAAATATATTTAAAGCAAAAACATAAAGTAAAAATAAACATTTGGGGAACATAATTATTGAAACAGGAGTTTCTATCATTACCTCAGATAAATCAACAAAAAGATTGACAATCTTTAAAAAAAAAGTTAGACAGACAATTCTCAGATGAAGAAATTGAAACTATTTCTAGTCATATGAAAAGATGCTCCAAGTCATTATTAATCAGAGAAATGCAAATTAAGACAACTCTAAGATACCACTACACACCTGTCAGATTGGCTAAGATGACAGGAAAAAATAATGATGATTGTTGGAGGGGATGCGGGAAAACTGAGACATTGATGCATTGTTGGTGGAGTTGTGAACGAATCCAACCATTTTGGAGAGTAGTTTGGAACTATGCTCAAAAAGTTATCAAACTGTGCATACCCTTTGATCCAGCAGTGTTACTACTGGGATTATATCCCAAAGAGATTATAAAGAAGGGAAAGGGACCTGTATGTGCACGAATGTTTGTGGCAGCCCTTTTTGTAGTGGCTAAAAACTGGAAACTGAATGGATGTCCATCAGTTGGAGAATGGTTAAATAAATTGTGGTATATGAAAATTATGGAATATTACTGTTCTGTAAGAAATGACCAACAGGATAATTTCAGAAAGGCCTGGAGAGACTTACACGAACTGATGCTGAGTGAAATGAGCAGGACCAGGAGATCATTATATTCTTCAACAACAATACTATATGATGACCAATTCTGATGGATCAGGCCATCCTCAGCAACGAGATCAACCAAATCATTTCTAATGGAGTAGTAATGAACTGAACTAGCTATACCCAGAAAAAGAACTCTGGGAGATGACTAAAACCATTACATTGAATTCCCAATCCCTATATTTATGCACACCTGCATTTTTGATTTCCTTCACAAGCTAATTTTACAATATTTCAGAGTCTGATTCTTTTTCTACAGCAAAATAACGTTTTGGTCAGGTATACTTATTGTGTATCTAATTTATATTTTAATATATTTAACATCTACTGGTCATCCTGCCATCTAGGGGTGGCGGTGGGGGAGGTAAGAGGTGAAAAATTGGAACAAGAGGTTTGGCAATTGTTAATGCTGTAAAGTTACCCATGTATATATCCTGTAAATAAAAGGCTATTAAATTAAAAAAAAAAAAAAAAAAGAACATACAATAAAAAAAAAAAAAGTTAGAGAAACTATATTATGTTTGAATGTACCATTCACAATGAAAAGTTTCTAAAATGAATCATATGTATAATAAGTGACAGTAGATAATTTTTTTAAAAAAGCAAAAATATTGGGTAATAGCATAATGATAATAGTCTTTGATAATGCTTTTTCCAGTTTTGGTTAATTCTAACAGAAAAATAGTTAAAAAGAAAATTATAATGCTGAACAAGTTGTTGGAAAAGTCAGATTTGAACTAAGGCAACTTTTAAAAGGGATGCATTTATATGCACATATCATATACATAAAATATATCATTAACAACTGTTAATATATCCTTTGCAAAAAACTAATAATATATTAGGGCATAAAGGAATCATGAACAAAAAGCAGAAATAATAAAATTGATTTTTATAGATCAGAATACAATGAAAATTGTAACAACTAAGAGAAACAAAAGCAAAAGATGCCAAATTAAATAAATATTTAGTAATAACAGTCTAAATAACATGTAGTAAAAATTGAAATAATAGGAATAATAAATAATTATAATTAAGGTAATCAAAACTATGAGACAACAAACCAGAACTAGTTTTTTTAAAAATCCCTATGGGAAATTTTATGTTTATATGTTAGGAAGTGGGTAGTGCAGGGGGAAGAAATCAATTTATTAAGCTTTAAAATCTAGAAATTAAATTATCAAACAAATAGAAAATAAGAAATTTTTAAAATTAAAAGAGAAATACAGAAACCTGAAAATAAAAAACTGTGGAACTGATAAGCCAATGTAAAAACTGGAAAATTTTTTTTTGAAAAACTAATATTGGTTAACATTGCCTTTCAGGATAATTGAAAAAAGAGAGGAAAATTAAATTACCAAAATAGATAATAAACATAATGAATTGTAATAAACTGAGTGGAAATGAAGTTTCATTTAAAGGAAGCTGACAAGTATCTGCAAAACATATAAAATATTAAATTGGATTAAATTCCCCTATAAGAAAAAATAAAAGGAAAAATAGAAAGAGTAAGCAACCTAATCTCAGAAAAAGATGCTAAACAAGCTATAAACTAAATATCAAATAAAAAACTTTAGAGAACAGTTTGCAAGTAATTTGTATCAAACATTTTAGAGACAATTAATACCTATGCTATAAAATTACTCTCAAACATAAAGATAAAAAGTACATCACCAAACTACTTTTATAAAACAAATTTAGTTTTGACATTCAGTGAGGTAAAGCAGAAAGAGGAAATTGTAGCCCTTTCTCACTAATGAATATTGACAAAAAATTTAAGTAAAACCTTCACAATGAAATGATAATTAATTGAGAAAATAATTCACATTGATTAAGCTGGGTTCATGCTAGAAATTCAAGAATGATTCAACAGCAGAAAAACAACATACCCAAATAACCTGTGAAAACAAAAAAGGGACTTAATTATTTCAATAGATGCAGAAAAAACTTTTGAAACATAATACTCATTTATGTTAAAAAATACTAAAAGCATAGGCATGGAAGGACCCCTCTTTATGCAATCAAAAAGCATATTTGAAAATGTTAATTAGCATTGTTTGCAATGAAGAAAAACTGTTTCCTCAATGCAAAAGAGGGGAAAGCAAATTTGCCCATCCTTCCCTACTATTATTTGATATCATCCTAGACAAAATTTAAAATATTATCAGCAAAGAAGACCCATAATTACCCTCATTTGTTTGTTCATCAAGGGGCACAGTGGATAGAGTACCAGGCCTGAAGTCTGAAAGATGAGTCTTTCATCTTCCTGACTCATCTTCCTGACTTGAGATCTGGGCTCAGACACTAACTATATAATCCTGTACAATTTACTTTAATTCTGTTTGCCTCAGTTCCTCATCTGTAAAATGAGCTGGAGAAGGAAATGACAAACCATTCTGATATCTTTGCCAAGAAAACTCCAATTGGGATTACAAAGAGTTGGACAAAAATTAACAACAATCAGGCATATGATTTGATTTTATATTTAGAAAAACCTAGAGAAGGATGAAAAAAGTAATTGAGATAATTAACTTTGGAAACGATAGAAAGCAGTATAAAATAAATTTACAAAAATTATCAGCATTTCTATATAGTGGTAATAAAATGCAGGAACAAACAAGAAAAATTCTAGTCAAAATAGCTACTAAATGTGCATAGCATCTCAGAATTAATCTACCAAGACACAGTAAAGATTATATAAATATAATTATAGACCACTATATAGAAATAAAAGGAGACTTCAATAACTGGAGAGATATTCAGTAATAATTCTTGGGCTATACCAATAAATTAAAATAATACTTTTTAAAATAATGTACAAACAATGCTATCCTAATACATAAATAATTGTATATTATATTATATATTTTAATATATAATAATGACAAAGGGATGCTTTATAAAATAATAACAAAATTCTTTAAATGACAAAATTAATAAACAAAATTTATAAGGTTGAAGGAAATAATAAAAAGGAGATATAATTTTACCAGATTTCAAGCTGTATTATTTAAATAATCATCATCAAAGCTATCTGGTTAAAAAACAGTGAAGTTAAGTAGAAAAAACTAGACAAGCAAAAAATAGAATCAATGGGAAACAGTAGCCTGAAGTTCACGTTTATCAAACGACCATTGCAGAAAAGACTACCTTTTTGACAAGAACTACTGGGAAAACTAGAAAACAATTTGAAAAAAATACATTTTAGACCAACATTTTATGTCATATATCATAATAATCTCAAACAAGTATAAAATGTGAAAAATAAAAACATAAAAAATTAGAGGATCATTAAAGAAGGTACTTTTTAAAACTTTGGCTAGAGAGAGAATTCTTTTTTTTTAATTAAAACTTTTTTTATTTACAAAACATATGCATGGGTAATTTTTCCAACATTGACCCTTGCAAAACCTTGTTTCAACTTTTCCCCTCCTTCCCCCCACCTCCTCCCCTAGCTGGCAGGTAGTCCAATACATGTTAAAATACATATTAAATCCAATATATGTATACATATTTATACAGTTATCTTGCTGCACAAGAAAAATCAGATCAAGAAGAAAGAAAAAGAAAAACTGAGAAAGAAAACAAAATGCAAGCAAATAACACCAGAGAGAGTGAAAATACTATGTTATGCTCTATACTCTATTTCCACTGTTCTCTCTCTGGGTGTAGATGGTTTTCTTCATCATTGAACAAGTGGAACTGGTTTGAATCATCTCATTGTTGAAGAGAGCCACGTCCATCAGAATTGATCTTCATATAGTATTGTTGTTGCTGCGTATAATGATCTCCTAATTCTGCTCATTTCACTTAGCATCAGTTCATGTAGGTCTCTCCAAGCCTCTCTGAAATCATCCTGCTGGTCGTTTTTTACAGAACAATAATATTCCATAGCATTCATGTAGTATAATTTATTCAGCCATTCTCCAATGAATGGACATCCACTCAGTTCCCAGTTTCTTGCCATTACAGGGTAGGCTGCCACAAACATTTTTGCACGTGTAGGTTCCTTTCCCTCCTTTAAGATCTCTTTGGGATATAATGCCAGTAGAAACACTGCTGGATCAAAAGATATACACAGTTTAATAGCCCTTTGTGTATAGTTCCAAAGTGCTCTCCAGAATGGTTGGATTTGTTCACAGCTCCACCAACAATGTATCAGTGTCCCAGTTTTCCCACATCCCCTCCAACATTGGTCATCTTAGCCAATTTGACAGGTGTGTAGTAGTATCTCACAGTTGTCTTAATTTGCATTTCTTAGAGTGAGAATTCTTAAGGACAAATATGATTATTTAATTGCATAAAATTAAAAAGGATTTAGCCCCCCCAAAAAATAAAACTTAGAATAAGACAACTCCAAAGAATCCTAGAGCAGTACCCAGAAAATCTCAGAGGACATCTGATCCATTGTGCCCACCTCATTTTGCAAATGAAGAAATTGAATTTGACAGTTTAACTGACTTATTCTTGGCCACAGAAAAAGTAAATAGTTGAATTAGGATTTCTGCAATTTTCAGATCCTATAGTATATAGAGTAGGAAAAACTATTTGCATCAAATATCACTGATAAAAATCTAATATCCAAGATAAATAATTGATACACATAACATAATAAACAATTACCCCAATAGATAAGTGCTCAAAATATATCAAAAGAATTGCAAACTATAAAGAACCAAATGAAAGCGTATTCTAATCACTAAAAGTAACAGAAATGAAAATTAAAACAACTCTCACACTTTACTAATTGGCAAATCTCAGTCAATGTTGGAAAGCTATGGGAAGAAGACATGATAATAAGATACTTGGTTCTAGTCACTATTCTTATCAATTTAGAATTGCACTAGAAAAATGACTCAACTATGCATACTCTACTGTCCAATATCCCAACCACCATCTGTCAAATATATAACCTAAGCAAGTCAAAGACAGAAAGAGAAATCTAGTTATTCTTAGGAGTACTTTGTAAAAGCAAAGATTCAACCAATCAACAGGCATTTATTAAGCACCTACTATGTATAGACTCTATGCTGTCTTCTGTGAATATAGAGGAAGGAAGGAAGGAAGGAAGGAAGGAAGGAAGGAAGGAAGGAAGGAAGGAAGGAAGGAAGGAAGGAAGGGAGGGAGGGAGGGAGGGAGGGAGGGAGGGAGATAGGGAGGGAGGAAGGATCCTTCCTCTCAAAGAGCTGAAAACAAAAGTGCATGACTATTGATTTAGAAATGACTGAGAAACTATTGTCTCTGAATATATTGTACAATAATATAAATTGAATTTGAAGAATTCAGAAAAACATGATAAGATCTATATGTGTTCATACAGGGTGAAAGAAGCAAAAGCAAACTAACAAAATATTCAACAACTACAATAATATAAATGAAAATATTGATGAGATTCCTGGTAACTAGATGGGTATTAGGTTCAATTCAATTCAATTGTCCTTCATTCTCAAAGGGGACCAAAGTGACATCAGTATTTAGATTAAAGTTGGTGTGTCCTCTTGTGTCTGATCAGACCAATATGAACTTGGAATGCTCTTCTATGGATTGGGCACAAATAGATCCTATGAACATTTGGGCTGAGTTCCCTGACTGTGCATTTCATGATTTAGTACCACTTTTTCTGACCACCTTGTGAGCCGTTGTCCTATGTGAGTTCTTCATAAAAAGTCTTTTTGGCAAGTGTATTTTTGACATTTGAGCAATATGGCCAGGCCAATGGAGTTGCATTTTCTGCAGTAGTTTGAATCTTGGCAGTTTAGTAGGAGAAAGGACCTCAGTGTCTGGTATCTTCCCCTTCCAGTGATCTTCAGAATCTTCCTAAGACAATTCAAAAGAGAGCAATTCAGTTTCTTTGCATGGCACTGATATACTGTCCAGGTTTTATAGGCATACAACAGTGAGGTCATAGCTCTGTAGAACTTCAGTTTGGCAGTCAGTCTCATACTTCTTTCCCACACTTTCCCTGGGAGTCTCCCAAACACTGAACTAGCTCTACCAGTGTATCAACTTCATTATCATTGTGTACATCCCTGGAAAGTATACTGCTAAGGTAAGTGAACTTATCCACAGCAAACAAAATATTTCCATTTGCTGTAACTGACATAACATATGGTGTGGTGTTGGCTGATAGAACACCTGTGTTTTCTTGGTGTTAATTGTTAAGCCAAAATTAGCACAAGCAGTTGAGAATTGATCCATACTTTTTTCCATCAGCTTCCACTGCATGGAATTGCACAATCATCTGCAAACAAAAAATCATTCACGAACACTCCCTCTACTTTAGTTTTTGTATGTAGCCTCTTCAAGCTGAAGAATTTACTATCAGTGGGGCAGCTGACTTTCATGCCATATTTATTTTCATTGAAGGCATTTAACATCATGGATTGTAGGGTGTGTTCAGGGAAGACTGAGGTCTGCCTCACCCTTTATAGGGCTGCTTTCCTTTCCACCTTTAGTGTCCATATGAACCATCTAACTCTCACCTGTACCTCTAAAAGCTGGAGCATGCACAGTGGCACACCCTGGCAAACCATTTTGGCAGATGGACTAAACCTGAGGGGAGGGTAACCAATGGATCTCAAACCCTAAGGTAAGTTAGGGAGGTGTCTATCCCAAGCTTGTGAAGACTTCCCCAGGTGAAATGAGGGGAATGAGAACAATTTATTCCAACTGCCAAAAAGGCAGGTAGGTACAGTTAGAGAGCCTGAATTATTGTAAACAATCTGAAAGTCAAACTACTCCTTGAGGCAAGCAGGGAGGAGAACTGATAAAATTATCTCGAATTTAAGGGACCTTTTGTTCCTTTTGAATACCTCTCATTGACAAAATCGTTATGACCCGTACATAACTGTATCCAATCAGAAAACCAAGTTATGATGTCAGTCCCCTTTTCTCCTATAAAAGAACCTTCCTTACCTCACTAACTGGCTATCTATTTTTTTAGGATTAGTATACTTGCTAAGCATCACAATGACTAACTCCCTAAATCATTAGCCCACTCACTGAACTAGTCACTCCTGGTTAATTCTGAGTTCCACTAGGAAACTTATCTTACCCCTTGTTAATTGCTAATACCCCCTTTCCTTGTTAGAAACCTTTATGGATTTAGCCTGCTGTTAGCAAGCAACAAAGGAAAATTTCTTTTTGATTTGGAGAAAGTCTAAGCCTACAGATTATTTTGAGATACCTCACAATACCAACCCATGAAATTTCCCAAACTATATTTAGATCTCCTATTGAACACCTCTTTGGATCTTAATGAAGCATTGCAGTATTGATTTCAGTATTTAATTACACTTGTAAACTAGTTACATGAACATGACCATATTCATTTAGCTTCTTAGTTTCCTCCTGTGTAAGGTAAGATAATAAGATGATAAATACCTACCTCATGAGTGGTTGTAAATTTTGCAAACCTTAAAGTCTATATAAATGTAAATTATTATTGAGTGTAAGTTTTACTTCTTCAACTAAATTTAAGTTCCTTGAAGGTAGAAGTTATATTTCTCTTTAATATCCTATAGAACCTAGTTGTGATGCCAGATTCCTAAACTTATTGAATTGAACCAACAATCCATTTTCTGGATAATTGATCACCAAGCTGTTCATTGAAAATTAAATCCTGAGAGCAACACCTCCAAAAATTGTATTTAACCTGATTTGACTCTCCTAACTGAGCTCTTCTTAGAAAAAACCTTATTCAGAACTTTGCTGAAACAAGTAGTTCTTTGAAAACAATCAACTGGGAAATCACTAAATTTCCATTGAAATTGTCTTCCTCTCTGTTCTACTTTCTGAAGTTCTATTATCCTGAGATGAATGAAGGAAGTTTGCACAACTTTCTTTGTACTATTGTTTTAAATCTCTTTGCATAAAACACTTGTTACAACATCCTGGTAATATTTTTTTGTTCAAACACCAAGTTTAGCAATTTGGTCTTACAATGAAGCTTCAGGTCAACTTTGGGGAGGCAGAAAAATCAAATAGAATATAGCCATTCCAAGATGTATATATTTATTTCAATGACTGATAGAACATTAGAACATAAAACTAAATATAGATCATCTAATCCAATCCACTCAATTCAATTAGAAAAACATGTTTTATGTGCAACACACTATGAATAAGATATAGTCTCCATCCCTTAAAGACTATACAGTCTAAAAAGAGAGATGAGACAAAGTTACAAATAACTATCCAAAAATTGGAATGCAATGGGCAAGTAGGAGTAATACAAAATTATAAAATGTTTGTAGGCAAGGTAACAATGAAGGAGATAGAGATCATGTCCAGGTAGGAAAATTAAGAAAGATTTCATAGAGGAGATGCCAGTTAAAGTGAACTGGAAGGTCAGATCTTTATCAGGTTTACATTAAGAGAGCAATACACAGGAAAGTGTTGAAGCTGGTGTGAGCAAAGGGACAGAAAAAGAAAAAATAGGACAAGTTCAGGGAACAGTGAGTAGTCCAATTTGAGAAAAACACAGAATGTGTGAAGGAAAAATTGAAAGAGAAATGGTGAAATTTATTTATTTTATATAATATATATTTTATATTATATATTCACATGTTTATTATATATTTATATATTTTATTGTTACATATATTATATTTATATATAATTATATAAATTTAATATAAAACTAAGGAATTTATTTTTTTATTAAATAGACAATGGGAAAATATTGAAGTTTTTGGCATGGACAAATGCTCTAGTTAGACCTGCTGCCACAAAAACTATTCCAGCAGTGATATGTAGGGGATTTGAAGGGAGAAAGTAGAGCTAGGCAGAGAAGTTATTGGCAATTGCAATAGGTTACATGAGAGGTCATGAGGTCCTGGGCTAGGACTATATTGAGATACAGCATAGATACAATCTACAATATATAACAACTAATTGATTATGACTAGTAAGGAAGAGAATTTTTTAAAAAAACAATATCAACTAAGATTTTCATGATTTAGTGACTGGGAAAATGGTTGTGCCACTAATAAAAATGGAATGATTAAAAGGAACAAGATATAAGGAGCAAATGATAGATTCATTTTCAGATATTGAATTGGAGTTATCAACGGAACATTAAGTTGGACAAGTATAATAGGAGTTGTAAATAGGAAAGGGGGAAAGGAAGAAAAAGAAAGAAATGTCAAGACTAGAGATAGAAGTGAAGTGTTGAAGCCTTAAGAGTGGATAAGATTTCCAAGGAAAAGGGATCAGAGAGGGAGAAAAGAAAGTGGATATAATAATATATGCCCCAAATAGAAGGGGCAGAAGTAAAACATTTCCACAGTAGAAGAGACAGAAGAGGAATAATCACAAAGATGGAAGTGCTGTATCCCAAATTCCAAGGAAGAAGAGACTATTCAGGAGTTGTCATAGAGAATATTTACTGTTAAAATATCATTTTGATAGGGTTTAGATTTAGGGAACCAAAATGAAATTAGGGTTTCTGGTGGTCAGGGAGTTAAATGATAAGGTCTAGTGGTACGTTCGGGGTTCAGGGGACCAAATGGTTCCCTGCAGAGGTTTGGCTCCTCTGCAACCCCTTGGGATTCGGTGCAAGGGGAGGGAGTTTTGGGGACTCTCTTCTGGCAGCACAGAAGTTCTCTGTAAAGGAATTTACAGACCCAAAAACCTTGATAAAAGAGGTTTATTATGGGGATTGGAAATAAGGTTAGAAATCCTGTCAGAAACGCATAAAGTCTGGTTAGGGAAATAGGTGAGAATAAAGAGAAGGTAGAACTGGAAAAGAATATTCCAGTGGACAGAGGCCCTTGGCATCCCAAGCATGGATCTTGCATGTTTGGAACCTCTGTCAAGAAAGGGTTTTAGTTTGGCTCTTTTATATTGTCTTAGTGGAGGCTGGGACAACAAGCGAATCAGAACCAGTGGGAGCTGGGCAGTCCAAGCAAGTCAGAATGGGGGCTGGGACAAGCCCTAATCTCCTATTAGAATTCAAAGGGATACTTTTGACCAGGATTTGTAACTGAATCAAAGGCTCTGACATCCTGGAAAGATAACTTATCTGGGGAGGATATGCCTCAACTAGGAGGGGCTGGGAATCTGAAAGGAATCACAGATCAATAGGAAATACAGTTTCTTAAAGGGACCACAACCCACTTCAATTTTATTTGGCAATTAAGAAGTTATGGGTGATTGAGGGAATCTCTGCTAATAAGGGACACCAGACCAAGATGTGGCCCTAGGTGAGAAGGAACCAGCACAACTCTAGTGAGAGCAGAAGTAGTGGGACAGGGAGGATACTAGCTAGGATCTTCTAAGGATCCCTCTAAGGGATCCTTACAGAGGATGGGGTTCTTGGTTTTAGGTTCTGGGCCAGTGGGGAGAACTGAAGGAAAACTTGAGGCCAGAAATAACATCCCCTATGCCCTAGGATTAGAGGTGATTGCACTAGCAGTCTGCTACAAATTAAAAGAGAGAAAGAGAAAGCAAAGGAGAAAAAACCCAACCCTAGAAAGTTAGTATGGGAATAGGAAAGACTGAAGTTTGTCTTCAGAGGAGGATACTGAAGTTAAAAAAGCTTCTTCTACTTCTACTTCAAAGAATAATCTTAAATGACCATCTGCTCAAAAAGAATTCATAGAAAAACTAAAAAAAAAAAAACTTTAAAAATCAAATGAAAGATTGCAGAAAAAACAAAAACAAATAAGAAAAAAAACTAAAAAAAAAAAACAAAACCAATCCAAGAAAAACAAGATTTTGAAAAGAAAATCAAACAACTAAAAAAGGAGATCCAGAGTCTGAAGGAAGAAAATGACTCTGAAAATTTGAATTGAATAAAGAAAAACCAACAAAGTCATAAGAGACCAAGAAACAATAAAACAAAATATGAAGAATGGAAAAACAAAAGAGAATATAAGACATCTCTTAAGAATAACAGATTTGGAGAAAAGATCAAACATAATGATAATTGGACTACCTGAAAGTTGTGACAAAAACAAAACAAACAACAACCAAAAAAAAAAAAATAAAAAAAGATACAATACAAAAAATAATTAAAGAAAATTGTCCTGAAGTCTTAGAATAAGAGGAAAAAGTAGAAATAGAAAAAAAAAAAAAAATTCACTGATCATCACCTGAAGAGATCCTATCAGGAAAACCTATGGAACATGATAGTCAAATTTCAAAACCCAAAATATCCTTTTTGTAAGGGTCCATTAGCTATCTCATATGGACGCAGTTTAAGCACAACAGAGCACCCGAGAGTTTTAGCAGGCAAGCTTAAAGACTTTATTCACATGGTTTACACCTCACTCTATGACCTCCTGCACTCTCTTAGTCTCTCTCCCCAAGGCTGCGTTCCAGGTGAAAAAGGGTCGGGCTCCTCCTCTACTGAGCTGATATCAGATCCATGAAGGTCACAGGCATAGCCAATCAGAGATAGAGATACTTCCTATTCCTGACACGATTTCAAAGTGTTTAGCATTCCTGCCATGGCTGGAGGTCCCATCCATGAAGGAAGTCCCTATGTACTCATACCCATCATGTCCAGGGACCTCCAGGTCACAGACCTGTGTTATATCCTAACTGCACTTGCCTTGGCCTCTCTAATGAACCCTTACACTTTTTCAAGGCAAAAAATATCATAAGCAACAACAACAACAACAACAAAACAATTCAAATACAACGGAGCCACAATTAGAATCACACAAGTCCTAGTAGTAGCTACATTAAAAGACTGCAGATCTTAGAACACTTATATGAAAGAGCAAAAGAACTAGGGTTGTACCAAAAGTATCATACCCAACAAAGTTAAGCATAACCCTGAACAACAACAACAAATGGATAATAAATGAATTGCCAGATTTTCATGATTTTGTTGCAGAAATACCTGAGCTCTCAGAAGAAAAAAAATAAGGAAACTACACCATATGTCAGCCATATTAATTAATATTGTTTTAGACTATTTAAAATGATTAGAGAGTATAAGATTCAAATACTACTATCCTACAGGAAATGATGAATTGGTAGACTTAGAAAATATGGAAAACTTGGATTTATGAAGGATGTATATGTGCATGTGTGCCTATATTTGATTGTAAGTATCTATGTATATGTCTGTGCATATGGGTGTATGTTACAGTATTCTTGTGCCCAAGAAGGTGAAGAGAAGGAAAGGGGAAAAAAGAATAAAGGAAAAAGTGTACAGCAGAGAACAAAAGAAAACCTACAAGCAAACAAAGATGGACAGCAATGTGTAGTACAATACAATGTATAGTATTTATTTTTATTTTTTTAATAGCTTTTTATTTACAAGTTATATGCATGGGTAATTTTATAGAATTGACAATTGCCAAACCTTTCGTTCCAATTTTTCCCCTCCTTTCCCCCACCCCCTCCCCTAGATGGCAGGTTGACCAATACATGTTAAATATGTTAAAGTATAAATTAAATACAAAATTAGTAATGTATAGTATTTATACAAAAGCTTTCTTGAAATGGAAATTCATTGTCTCTTTTTTTACTTCTTTTTAAAAAAATTTTAATAATACCTTTTTATTTTCAAAATACATGCAAAGATAGTTTTCAACATTCACCCTTGAAAAACCTTAAATGAAAATTTTTTCTCTTTTTTCTATTTTGTATTTGTTTTAAATAAATAAAAAAATTTTGAAAACATAGTAATTTAGACATATTTTCATGAATTCAATTATTATTTAACAGTAGAATTATGTATTTTGATGGGTAATAACCCAGGGTCTACTCAAAACTGCATGTCTAATTGATGAATGTGGAGCAATAAAAACTACATATCTAGCTAAGGAATGTGGAGCAATTAAAACCTCTTATCTGTTGCCCCTTATTTGTCTCCTGTAAAACCCCCATCCTCATTTAAATGGCCTCTATAATCAAATTGTTTCATTTCCTGATCTGTAAGATGGGATAATAACCTGTCCTACTTACCTCAAAAAATTATCCCAAAGAAAGAATTCTGAAGGACTTAAAGCAATATATAAATGTGAGCTGGTTCATTCAAACAATTATTAGAGTCTAATAATTTTTTGAATGAACCAGCTCATATTTACATATTACATATTTCATAGTGCATGCAATGCACTATATAAATGATGAAAGTGATACAAAGATGAATAAAGTTTAGTTTCTTCCTTCAAGGGATTTATAATCTGAGTAAAAATGGGAAGGAGTTTATCTGCTAAGAGTGAAGAGAATGGATGGAATTGAGGACCTATGATTTCCATAGAGAGAACTCCGAAAAAATAATGAGATAAATAAAAGTACTGCTGTGAAACATTAAGGACCCAATTAAAAGTGATGAGGTTCAGCGCAGGGCAGAGAGTTGTGGGAACCCCTTCTGGTTGGCTCAGGTCCTTTGTAAAAGAATTTACAAATCAGAAAATTTAGACTAGCAAAAAGAAGTTTATTGTGGGAACTATGAAGTCAGCCTTTGCTAGGAAGACTGACTTCCTTAGTGGCAAGGTCCCGACAGAGAGGTAAAGAGGGATGTAGTCCTGTTAGGGAAATAGAGTCTGACACTGAGAAGAGAATACCTTCTCAGCAGGCAGGGTCCTAGCAAGCTGCCTGGACCTCTGCAAAGAAGTGCCCCGAGTTGCCCTTTTTTATAATTTGAAACTTTGGCTAGGGACTGGAAGCAGTTTGAATTGAAATCAGATGGAAATCTTCGAATTGAATAGAAGTTTCCATTGAATGAGATTACTGCCTCCAGGCCTAGATTTCTAATAGAATGGGACAGCTTATTGGGAGTGGTCAAGCCAATTTCAGCTCAATAGAGGTCCATAGAAATCTAGATCTTCAACTCTGGTTAAGTAGGAGAGGTCCTGGACTCAACTAGTCTCACCAAGATAACAGAATGAAACCATTTTATCTTGATTCCCTGAGGCAGGTCTTTCTCAGGAAACTTCAAGGAGTTTCTCCCCTTCAAGGAGTTCTCAAGCATTTGCCCCAAAGTCAGGGCAAGGGGACCCAATCAGAATAACACTTTCCAACAGTGTTTGGTTGCTAGAGAGAAAGAGCAGGAAAGGAAGTTGTCTGAGTTCTCCAGATTTGGAAATTAGAGTTAGAAGAACAGATTACTGGGGAAGAAATTCAAAAGTAAAAAGCCTTAAAAATTAGGAAGTCAAGATTTACTAAGATTAAATAATTAATGCAAGCTTATATATAGTCAGCTGCAGAGATGGGTCCAAAATCGATCCTAAAATCAGTAAAATATGCTTTCTATCTCACACTTTAAATTCACTTTTTGTGGTACTCTAAGAAAGGCAATCTTTTCTCCTAATTTTGCTAGATATATTTAAATGGAAATTGTTTACAATTAACAAATTACTTCACTAGGCACAAAGGTATATTGTTTCTCAGTAGCCTCAAGGTATGTTCTTATTCCAGAACTTTCTTCCAATAGGTTAGTCTGAGCACCAGATTTTGAGTAAGTAATCAAGGATATTTCACATAAAATCAAATTTCCCTCTTAGGGACATTTCTAGGAATTAACAAAAGGAAAGTTAAAAGGGGGAGGCAGGGCAGAGAGGAAAAGAGGAGAGGAACCAGAACACTAAATACTAAAACAATTTAAATGGGCTATTTGCTTACTTAACTTGTGAGGTAGTTCTGGGCTCTGTGCCAATGCTGAAAGTTTTGTGTAAAACCCATACCTGTGCTTCTCAAGTTGCAGGTTTTACTTTACTGAGTTTGAATGAAATCTGTAAAGTTTCATTTACAAAGTATATTCCCAGTAGTCTCTAGGTTTCTTATGAACTTTATAAGGAAGAAATCGACAGGACAAATGAAACCACTTATGTCACTTATAACAACACTTTTTAAAAAATCCTATTTTATGCAATAGTGTTTATTCAATACCAATTGAATTAAATGGCAGATCAGAATCACATTTATGAGAAACGGCTATGGATTTTTTTGTTGATTTTGAAGTTTCAAAGAAACACAAGATTGTGAAATGAGACAGAATCTTAGAGAGGATGGCATTTAGTCCAACATAGTTACAGAAATCCCTTTTACAATAAATGCAGAAGTAAATAATCTTATGTATCAACCTTCTTCTATCAGCTCAGCTTCAAATCACCCAGCACCCTAACCCACATTATTATATCCCTGGGCATATGGCTTGGTTGTACCTGTCAATGATAACAGTCATATATGGGTCCAACTACCACTTTAGGGCCACTACAATTACTTCTGTAATAGAAGGTATTTTTAGGACCACTGCTGCTTTTAAATCATACAATTGAGTTACATGGCAAAACAAAAGGTTAGACTCATAGTATGATGGAACAGACTGAAGAAGGATCTAGGTCTAATCTGTCCTTGGCAGTTTAGTTAAGAAAATTATAAATAGCTTGTGATTAGGTAACCATTAAGAGAAAGAAACAGAAGCTCTCTAATTTTTTGGTCTCAGGACCCCTAACACTTAAAATGTTATTAATAATCTCAAAGAGATTTTGTTCATTTGTGTTATAGCTATCAAAATTTACCATAAAGGAAATTAAAACATCTTAGTATTATTATAAAAATAGTTTTGGTCTCATGGACCCCACCCCCAGGAATACCAGTCCAGTTTGAGAACCACTATACTCCAACAATTCAGAATTCCAACACAGAGAAGAAAAAACCACAATCTCCTAAAGGGAACTAGGATTACCCTACTCCCACATCCCCTCCCCCTTACAAACACACACACTCATGCCGTGAAATAACGAACACAAGGAAATACACATATCTAGACCAACCACAGTAGCTGATGAGAAGTAAAACTAGTTTTTCAAAACACAATTTATAGTAGAACAAAAGAATGTACTTAGAAATAAGCACCAATTTTGTGCAGTGGAAGTAAAAGGAAAAACATAAAGAGAATTGGTTCTGGGGCAGCTGGATGTCACAATGGATAGAGTTCAAGGCCTGAAATCATAAGGACCTGATTTCAAATCTTACATCAAAGACTTAACAAGTGTTAACTAGCTGTGTGAACCTGGGCAATTACCTAGCAAAAAAACAAAACAAAATAAAACTTCCAAATGGTCCACAATCCATCTGTTTGTGAGCAACTCTCCAGTCATCCAACAGAACAGCCACAAAAAAATTTGTTCTTATACCCTACCCTTTTCACTTTAACATTAATAATAGTAAGAGAGATAGTGGCAGCAGTAGTAGCAGAAACATTTACATCATGTGTTAAGGTCTGCAAAATATTTAACATATTTCTTTTGTTTGAGATTACTTCTCAGGAAACAAGGTTGCCCACTATCACCATTACTATTCAATATTGTATTAGAAATGTTACCTTTGGCAATAAGAGAAGAAAAAGAGATTAAAGGAATTAGAGTAAGTAATGAGGAAATGAAATTATCACTCTGCAGATAATATGATGGTATTATTCTTAGAGAACCCTAGAGAATCAACTAAAAAAAACTACTAGAAACAATTCACAACTTTAGCAAAGTTGCAGGATACAAAATAATCAACATAAATCATCAGCATTTTTTTATATATTACCAGCAGCAAAAAGTACAAAGAGAAATTCCATTCAAAATAACTGTTAATAGTATAAAATATTTGGGAATCTATCTGCCAAGGGAAAGTCAGGAACTATGTGAACACAACTACAAAACACTTTCCACACAAATCAAGTCAGATCTAATAAGTTGGAAAATATGAAAGGCTCATGGGTAAGCTTGTAATGGCAGAAAAGCTAAGGCAATATAGAGATTAGAGAGTTTTTAATGTTTTATTTGAAAAGGAGAGATTGTGCTGGGGGCATGCTGCCCCCAGGGCTGATGTCCAAAGCATCCAGCAACCAATGTGAGTTCTCAATGACATGTATATGCAGGTGGCTCCAAGCTATCAGGAGGTAGACAGAGGCAGGGCCAGAGTCAGAGCACTGAGAGCAGGAATGGACTATCAATTTGGTTCTGACAGGGTGAAGGGAAGTACCGGACATTTTGAAAAGTAGGGAGGGTCTGAGGTCATGATGTATAAGGTAGAAGATCTTTCTCCTTATCAAACATCCTGATGATTAAGAGAGAAAGGTGGTGCAACCTGGGGATTGGGGCAGAATAACTGAGGAAAGAGAATTCAAGGAGACTGTGGTATAACAGGCTGAGTGAGTATAACAAAAATTACAATAATGCCATACCAATCAAACTTCCAAGAAATTATTTTACAGATCTTGAAAAAATAATAACAGAATTCATCTAGAAGAACAAAAGGTCAAGAATTTCAAGGGAATTAATGAGAAAAAATGTCAATGAAGATGGCTTAGCTGTGTCAGACCTAAACTATATTATAAAGCAGCAGTCATCAAAACCATTTGGTACTGACTAAAAAATAGAGTAGTTGAAAAGGTTAGGTTCGCAGGACAAAATAGTCAATAACTATAGCAATCTAGTGTTTGACAAACCCAAAGACCCCAGTTTTTGTGATAAGAACTCATTGTCTGACAAAATCTGCTGGGAAAATTGATAACTAGTATGGCAGAAATTAGGCATTGACCCCCACCTAACACTATATACTAAGATAAGGTCAAAATGGGTTCATGATTTAGACATAAAGAGTGATATTATAAGCAAGTTAGAACATAGGATAGTTTATCTCTCAGATCTGTGGAGAAAGAAGGAATTTGTAACCAAAGAAGAACTGAAAACTCATAATTGAACACCAAACAGATAATTTTGATTATATTAAGCTAAAAAGTTTTTGTACAAACAAAATTAATGCAGACGAGATTAGAAACAAAGTAATAAATTGGGAAAATATTTTTACATTTAAGGGTTCTGATAAAGGCTTTATTTCTAAAATATATAGAGAATTGACTCAAATTTATACTAATTCAAGCCATTCTCCAACTGAAATATGGTCAAAGGATATGAACAATTTTCAGATGAAGAATTAAAACCTTTCTAGTTATATGAAAAAGTGCTCTAAATCACTATTGATCAGAAAAATGCAAATTAAGACAGCTCTGAGATACCACTATATAATGTCTAAGCTAACTCTCTAGAGGGCCTCAGGATCAATCAGAGTCAGGATCAATCCAAGTCCTTGGTCTTTAAGGGAAGAAGTGAAGGAGGCAGGCAAGCTGCCACGTGGCTTGCCAAAGATGAATCTTGGACTCTGGTGTCCGGAGCCTGAAGCCTCTCTCCTACTGGTCCTGCAGCAGAGCAACTCTGACTTCTCCCTCTATCTTGCCTATGATTAACTCACCACCACACATTCAGCAAACACCAATGGCGAGGAGAGCCATGACATCACCATCTCATTTAAATATATGTATTTAGAACCATTATCTCACATCAAATAGGTAATTAGCCTTAAGTGCTCTTCTGTCTCAGATTCAAGTACACCTTTTCAGGGTTTCAGCCCTCTATTCCACTACAACTCTCAAATTGGCTAAGATGACAGAAAAAGGAATGAAGAATGTTAGAGGGGATGTGGAAAAACTGGGACACTAATATATTATTGGTGGAACTGTGAACAGATCCTGTTGTGATATAGGAGCCATCTGCTAGTGGCTGCTGGAGGTCTAACTCACACCTGTGAATCTCTTCATGTAAGCAGATGATGATGATACAAGGAGACTGAGAGGCAGTTGCTGTTCTCTGACCTCTCCAACGAGAGGCAGTTGTGTTGTCTGACCTCCTCCTCTTCCCTCTGCTTCCAATTTATTTCATTCCCAATCTACAAGGAACATCTGCGAAAGCTGCTTTGCAACTCCTTCAAGTGTTATGATTCATTGCTCTGTAGGCTCTCAGAGAATTGACCTGCCCCTTCATTTAGGCATGGTCCTTAGCAATTCCACATTTTTTGTTTTATGGAAATATGATTATTTTTCCCCCACAGTATGGTCAGTAAGTTTATGCATTAGCTGTCATCTAAGTCCACATGCTAAAGTATCTGAGTCCGCATGCTAGGGAGTGCAAACAGTACTATAGCAGGTGTTGAAGCTTGGGAGAGCTCATGGAGGCAAACTTTCAAACAGAGAAGAGGACTATAGTCAGAACAGGCATTTTTGATAAGTCTCTCATCAGTCTCCTGGCTCAGCCTTTTGATGTGTTGGCCCCTTTAATTACCCTGACTGAAAAAGTTTTATAAGGTCTCTTCTCCATTTCCTTCCCTGCAGGCTACTGAAGGAACTCTCCTGGGAGGATCCTACTCATGAACAGCTCTCAGGCACTGCTGCTTCTATGTTTCTTGTGATTCTTGTGTCCCACATTCAGGCGCCATATGTTGATAATACGAGAGCCACCTGCCAGTGGCTGCTGGAGGTCAAACTCAGACCTGTAAAATGGATCTCTTCACGTGAAAGGATGATGATGATACAAGGAGACTAAGAGGCAATTGTGTTGTCTGCCTCTTCACTGAAAGGCAGTTGCATTGATTGTCTGACCTCTCTCCTCTTCCTTCTTGCCTCCAATTTATTTAATTCCCAGTCCACAAGGAACATCTGCAAAGGCTGCTTTGCAATTCCTTCAAGTTTATGATTCACAGCTGTGGAGACTCTCAGAGAACTGAGCTGCTCCTTTACTCAGGCATGGTCCTTAACAGGATCCAGCCATTCTGGAGAGCAATTTGGAATTATGCTTAAAAAATAATCAAACTGTGCATACCCTTTGATTCAGCAATATTTCTACTGGGCTTGTATCCCAAAAGGAGGGAAAGGGACTTACATGTGCAAAAATATTTGTGGCAGTCCTTTTCATAGTGGCAAGAAACTAGAAACTAAGTGGATGCCCATCAGTTAGAGAATGGCTGAATAAGTTATGATATATGAATGTTATGGAATATTATTGTTCTGTAAGAAATGATCAGCAGGATGAGTTCAGAGATGCCTGAAGAGATTTAAAGGAATTGATGCTAAGTGAAATGAGCAGAACCAGAGATCATTGTACATGGCAAGATTATATGACAATCAATTCTGATGAATATGGCTCTCTTCAACAATGAGATGATTGAGGCCAGTTTCAATAATCTTGTAATGAAGAGAGACATCTGCACTCAGAGTGAGGACTGTGGGAACTGAATGTGGATCACAACATCTCACTCTTTTTGTTGCTGTTCATTTGCATTTTGTTTTCTTATTCATTTTCTTTCCTTTTTGATCTGATCTTTCTTGTGCAGCAAGATAATTGTACAAATGTGTTTACATAGGTTGGATTTAACATATATTTTAATATGTATAATAGATATTGGATGCTTGACATCTAGGGGAAGGGGTAGGGGAAAGGAGAGGAAAATTTGGAACACAAGGCTATGAAAGGATCAATGTTGAAAAATTATCCCAGCATATGTTTTGAAAATAAAAAGCCTTAAAAAAGGAGAGAGAGAGAGATTACTTCTCAATTCTCTTGGTGGATTTGTACAGGAAAATTTAGCTGCCATTATGAAGGTGCTCACTGGTAAAATTGAAAAAGTATTAACTGCTTTTATCATAAAATTCACCATTCTAAATGCTTACCAGTTCCAATGCAAAGCAAAATCTGCCCCCAAAGGTTGGAGTTTATTAATAGAAAGACAAATAATCGGAAAGTTCATTTGCTTAATAAAACTCACATCTCCTCACACTCCAAGAGCAGTGAACAATGTATGATAGTCATACCAGTTAATAGACAAACAAGTATGTAATTTAAAGTCCCTTTCCTTTTTCCCTGGATGGGCTAGTGTGTGTGTACTTCCACATCCCTTTCTTTGGTGCTGGCCAATACCTCTCTATCACAATATATTCTGTCAATCATCTCTGCAACCCATACCAGAATCAGAGTTAATGAAATGAAGAACACCCTACCCTTATGCTGCAGAATATGGAAAAGGGAAAGAGCTGTCATTGCCAATGTCTTTATGGTTCACTTCCACAGGTCTTGTGATCTTTCTATGTGCTTCACAAGTGGGTTCAAAGGGAAGTCACTTTTAGTACTTATTATGTACTATTTGTCCCAAAGTCTTTGGGAGATGAAGAACATGGGGAGAATGCTGGCCCCTCCCAGGACTCACACAAAGATTACTTACACTTAGAATTATAGAATCTTAGAATTTTCGAACCATATAATTACTTATAAAATTCTGCAATGTCAGAGGTGAAAGGGACCTGAAAGGTCAACTAGTCTGTCTTTTCACACATCCCTTCTGAAATATCCCTGAAAATTAAAGTTACATTCCTCGTACCTCTGGAACTTTTATTCCCTATAATTTGGGGAAAAGAAAAAATACAAAATTTCCCCAAAAAAAATCCTAATGGAAATAATTCTGCATTTTAGAGATCTGTTTTTATAGAATTTATAGAATTATTTCAACTTTTTAATGGAAACAAAAGTTTAGTACTTCAGTGCTCCATAAAATAAATTCCTACTCTAATACTTCATTGTACATGGAAGTGACCTGGGTTTTTGAATACTATGGTAGCAGACAACAAACTCTGGCAGCTTGCACCAAGCATGAAACACTTCATTACCTGTATAACTGGAAAAGGAAGTGAGCCAATTTTATACGCCACTAATACTACAACTAATATAAATAAGTTGATAGTTATGTAGTTCCTTATAGTTTTCAAAACCAGTTTCTCCAGTGCCCCCCTTCTTAGGGCTGGCAGGATTTGCTCTCTTATTTCCGCACTACAAAGATTTGTTTTGGATCTTCACAGTCTCTCCTCTCAGCTGTTCCTAGATTTGAGTTGCAGTTTTTAAATAAGGTAATTATTGGGGAGAACTCATTCCAGTCTTCTGAGACCAGCATGGAAGAGAGCCTTTTATTGAGACAGAGTAAAATTACCTATAGTAATGAGCTAAGAGGTAGTCAGTGCAACAAAAAAATGTAAGCCAATCCAACATGGCTGTTCCTAGGAAGCTAAAAATGCTGTCTTACCTATCATAATATTTCTAGTTTCTTCACCATAGGATTCCATCTCTTAAATGGAAACCAGAACCCAAAACTTGTGGACTAGAAGATCTTGGACTCCAAACTGATCAAACTGATAACATAAGCTATCACATGAGATATAGATATAGATATAGATAGGGAGAGAGAAAGAGAGAGAGAGAGACAGAGAGACAGATAGACAGAGAGAGAGAAGAAGAAGAAAGAGAAGGAGGAGGAGGAGGAGAAGGGGGAGAGGAAAAAGAGAGGGAGGGGAAGAGGGAGGAGAGGGGGAGGAGGAAGGGAAGGAAGGAGGGAAAGACAAGAGAAAGAGGCAGAAAGAGAGAGACAGAGAGGGAGAAAGAGACAGATAAAGAGAGAAAGGAAGTTGAGAGAAAGAGAGAGATACATAGAGAAAAAATGCCAACATTACCTGTGAGATATTCCTCCTCAGTATACATTATAAATCATTTTGATTGTCCAAGGATACAAATTTTCCTTTCCCCTTGGGTCATGTGGCTATACTCTCTAACTGGACAAGCATGCTTGTTAAGTCTATTAGATTGTCAGGGGCAGGATAAGAGTAAAGTAGTCTTTTTTTTTTAATAGCCTTTTATTTACAGGTTATATGTATGGATAACTTTACAGCGTTAACAATTGCCAAACCTCTTGTTCCAATTTTTCACCTCTTACCCCCCACCCCCTCCCCTAGATGACAGGATGACCAGTAGATGTTAAATACATTAAAATATAAATTAGATACACAATAAGTATACATGACCAAAACATTATTTTGCTGTATAAAAAGAATCAGACTCTGAAATATTGTACAATTAGCTTGTGAAGGAAATCAAAAATGCAGGTGGGCATAAATATAGGGATTGGGAATTCAATGTAATGGTTTTTAGTTATCTCCCAAAGTTCTTTCTCTGGGCGTAGTTGGTTCAGTTCATTACTGCTCCATTGGAAATGATTTGGTTGATCTCGTTGCTGAGGATGGCCAGGTCCATCAGAACTGGTCATCATATAGTATTGTTGTTGAAGTATATAATGATCTCCTGGTCCTGCTCATTTCACTCAGCGTCAGTTCGTGTAAGTCTCTCCAGGCCTTTCTGAAATCATCCTGTTGGTCATTTCTTACAGAACAGTAATATTCCATAATATTCATATACCACAATTTATTCAGCCATTCTCCAACTGATGGACATCCATTCAGTTTCCAGTTTCTAGCCACTACAAAAAGGGCTGCCACAAACATTCGTGCACATACAGGTCCCTTTCCCTTCTTTATAATCTCTTTGGGATATAAGCCAAGTAGTAACACTTCTGGATCAAAGGGTATCTTGCTGGATATCACAGTTTGATAACTTTTTGAGCATAGTTCCAAACTACTCTCCAAAATGGTTGGATTCGTTCACAAGAGAGTAAAGTAGTCTTGACGATCACCACTTAACTGTTCCTTTGGGACTTCATCCAGAACAATTTTCAAATCTCTGCACTCACCAAACTCTTCCAGCAGGGACCCAGTAGAATGAGGTATCTTTCTTGATACTCAACACTTCCTGTAGCAGCATCCTATGATACCCATATATTTCTTTGCAATCCTTTTAAAATTGCTGGTAATCTTTCAACAATACACTATTGTGATGACCACTTGGGATACAGGTATTTCATTCAGACTGGTTGGTTGGTTAGTTGGTGCTGTCACACTGATAAAAATTCAGCAAGGGGTTTGAAGTGTGTCCAAAAGTGGTATCTGAATTAGCCAGAAGGTGGTACATGATTTGAGCAATTCCTCCCTCTCTGCTCCAGTTGTACTTCCTGGAAATAGCCCCCTTTTTGCATCTTGCAGTATCCCTTCTGGTTACTAGAGGGCATTCAAAGCCTCAGCAAGTCTCTTTGCCAAAAATTTTTAGCTGCTTGACATTTTTTCCTTTATTATCAGAGTCCTAATCTAGTAGATAAAATAGTGATCATATATCAAAATATGGAAATTATTATGATTATTTTGGCTCCAACTCCAATTTTCTATCTCCATTCTATCCCCTCAATAATCATAGATTTTAGACACACACAGGAGAATTTTAATCCAACTTTTTTGCACATAGAATAAAATTGAAAAAGAAAACGAAGGAATACATGTAGAGATAAGTTATTGCTAACTTTCCTTTTCATGGCTTTTTCTCTCCCAAATTTTCTCTACAGCTGGAATACCAGAGTCACATAAAGGAGAGACAAGTGGAATGTTTTTCATTCCTTTTCCTCTTCTTCATTTAGTAGTAATGTGATAAGGTCTAAATGTGGTTAATTCCACTACTCCAATAAGATTGAATCATTATAAAAATGCCATAAGATCAATATTGTTTTGTGTCTGTTTACTGTTCTTCCTAGTTTCATCTTGAAATATTCTTGGAATGATCTCTCTGCCAGCTTACTTTTCTCAACTACTTATCACCTGATTTGTGATCAGTTTTGTTCTTCTCCTAATTCATCCTTTTGAAGAAATTACAGAATCTACAGGTGATGTATCAGAGTCAATGAGGTGTTAAGGTTTTCATCTCTCCAAATGTGAGTGGTTGCATTCAGAATCAATGAGGAGTTACCCTCCTGAGCAGCCTACTCACAGCTTATAATATGTGGGAAACTGGCAATACAAGATTTAAGCACTTAAGCATAGAAATTTATGCAACATATGTAATTAATTGGGATAGTGTAAAGCAGAGGTGCCAAATACACTGCCAACCAGATATGCTGCTTATAATACTTCTAAGTATTGCATGAATTAGATAAAAATAATTGTAAAACATTTTTAAAATAAGTAATATTACATTTTAAAACTAAGTCAATAGTAAATTTGATGCCACAAGTATAAAGGATATGGGGAAGAAGTTCCTTAAGCAACTTGATGGAACTATAGGGTAGCTAGCTGTTAGCCAACTAAGGAAATCAGTCATACTTCTGGTAACCTCAAAAATCATGAGTTAGTTTTGAGAAGAGTCATCCCTGGCAAGCCACAAGAGAGACAGCTAAAAAGGAAAAATTCACATGCATCTCTTCCAGCATTGGGAGAGTTTGGGAGAGGAAATTTCTCTCCCTTTTCTCATTGTTAACTCACAAGAATAAGAATATACAATCCTGTCATATAGTTAAAGTTGAGCTGCTAAATGAAGGTGGCCCAGCAGAGTGATAAACTATGCCCAGGGGAAATCTCATGAAGATGCTACAAGAAAGGAAAAGACATGAGGATGTTGCAGTGAGTTGCCTTGGCCAGATGGGTTCTCTATAAATCTCCTTCTTTACTGCTATACTCATTGTATGACCATTCTTCCCAGTGATGCTGAATGAGCTTTTTGAATGGAATATTTTATAGTTTCCAGTTTTACTATGCCATTTCAATCCTTCCTTTGAACTAACTAGGTCAACAAGTTGACTAATAAAGACAGTGGGGACTTATGAACTAAAGTTTTAGGAGTGTAGACTTCTGGTGTACCTTGAACCAGAGGTAGAACCTAGAGGAATATAGTTTGTGAGTTCAAGCTAGAAAGTATCTCAGAGAATGGGGTATCATTCATTACCTTCTATGGCAATGTTTGCTCAAAATCTTATGCCTTATCCTACCTGAGTTTATTTAGTTTGATTGATTGCTTGTTTGCTATTTGTTTGTTTATTTGGTCCAAATCTGTGATTTCATTGATTTGAGAACTCCATGTGTGGAAATAGTCATCCCTGATATATATATATATATATTTAACAAATTCTTAGAGCAGGGGTTAGGTCACATCCAGCCTGCTGCCTCTTTTTGTACAGTGAAAATATTTTTAATATGTATTTTAAGTATATATAAAAACCACACAAAAACAAATAAGAGGCCAAGTCCTGGGCAGTAGTTTGCCCACCCCTGGTCTTATTTGTCTTCACTAATCTAAGACCACACAGCTTGTATGTGCCAAAAGTAGACCTTGAATCTTGGATCTGAAGACCCCAAAGATAGCACACTATCTCTTTCGACATGCTGCCTGCATAACATTGAGAAAATCAGCTCATATTTTAAATCAACATTGCCTTGATGTAAGCATCGCTATTATTATTTTTTCTTTGGCAAGACAATTGGGGTAAAGTGACTTACCCAGAATCACACAATTAGCACTATTACCATTTTAAAGGTAGCATGTCTGAGGTTCTAAAAAGTACATTTATCCTTTCCATACCACAACTTTCCCCATCATGCTTTTGAAATATCACAGGTAAAAAGTTAAATGGGAATTTGGAGAGAGTTTTGCAGAAGCCTCAGACAACATATTGTTGCACTATTGTGCCAGTAGATGACACAGAAAAAGTTTAGAAATTCAGAAATACACAAAATATATGTATCATATTGCATATCAATAAGGTTCTATTAATACCCTATAAAAGAAAAAGAAAAAATTCTAGTTAGAACTAGAGAAGTTCTAACAAATGACCAAAAAATTTATGCAAATGTTCCAGATATTGGGCTCTCTATGCACCAACCTCCATGAGGCAAGGAATAACTATAAATTATTTGCCTAAGATCACACAGCTAATAAGTGACAAAGTCCGAAGTGAGTATAAAGACTTCTGAATATAAAGCCAGTATTCTTTCAAGCAGATAGGGCTAGTCTCTGTTTATAACTCTGTCCCCAAAATGGTGGCTCTAGGGGGCTGAGAATTCTAGACACATGCAACCATTAGAAACCCTCAGTAGAAAAAATAGTATCTAATAGTCTATATAGCTATGAAATCATGATTCTAGCCACCTCTTCCCTGAGTGCAATTGCTTTCCACAGTAAAATATCTGACATCTGCTCTGCCTTAGGATAAATGTAAAATCCAAGTATGTGTCATATTAGGGAAAGAAAACATTTTTTTAAAAGTCCTTTGTAAGAGCTCTTACTGACTGATTACATGGTTACTTTTAAATATTATATGTTGTTTTGAAAATAATACTCAAAAACACAATCTAAAATAAAATTTGAACCATATCATCTGGGATTTTGTTTTCATCAGTATTTCAGGAAAACTCCTGAACACTCCAAGATACTTATGAAGTTTATAATTCTATGACTTCCCATCCACATTTCCACTCCAACTTTAATCTGTTCCAAAATAATAAGGAGGATTGGTAAATAAACACAATTACTTTATGAGTCAAAGAATTTTGTTTTGCAAGAACTAAACAGTCCTTACATTTTGTTTGCAAGTTTCAAATTAACCTTAGTCATAAAGTCAAAGGCACTAAAGCCAGAATATCCCTTTGAGACTGTCTAGTCTAATAGACTCACTTTACAAATGAAGAAAATATAGTAAATTGACCAAGGTGACATGGCTTATTAGTAGCAGAACCAACAGTATTATCCAGGGCTTCTGATTCCTGACCCATTATATACTACATCACAAATCGGTCACAATCATTGAAATCCTTTAAAAAATAATAATTTATAACCATTTTTAGACATATTCTTCCCCCCCTCCCCCAAGGACTGAGTTTGGGTTATATTGGGGGCTTGTTTTCAGGGAAAGAGAGAGTTTGAGTTATTGTTGTTTTGAAGGGAAATAGGAAGATGATAATACTGGGAGGGGAAATTATGGTTGAGGCAATGTGGGAAGTTTGAGATCAATTGCCTTATAGTTATGGATTACATTACTGGAATAGGGAGAGAATGAAAATTGATGCCAATATAGCTACACAGCAACTCCAAAGAAGTGGGTCACAAAGGACTTCCATCTTCACCCCTAAGCTGGAGAGTAGCTAAGCTGTGACAGAAAAGTGTACCCACTACACTGCTAAAAACATCCTCCCCAGATACTGTTACTTGGCAAATGTTTTGATATTTCCTGCAAAGCAAATACTCATTTGGCAGCAGGACGAACTCATCACTCCTGTTCATCTCATACCACTTGACTGACTAATAATGATAATAACTCACATCTGAGGACAAACTGAACATAGCTTAATAGGAAAAGAGGAAAAAACAAAATGAAAAAAACAACAACTTTGTCACAAATCCTTCTTTAAATTTGCACATTCACACAAAATACAAATGCACGCACAAGACACATAATGTTTAGCATTTCTATAGCACTTTAAAGTTTGCAAAGAACTTAATTTAACATCTATTATTTTATTTAATGCTTCCAATAATTTTATGAGGTAAGTACTTTTATTATCTCCATTTTATAGATGAAGAAATAGATCTGAGAGAGGGTAGATGATTTTCCCATTGATAATGACAGTTATTGATAAACTTGTAAAGTCCTTACTCTGTCTTTGGTTGTCCTATTGAAACCACATTGATTGATAGATTGATTGACTGATTCAGAGTCACTTCTAACATTTGTACTTCATCCTTGGCCCTGATCTCTAAATGGGAAAGAGGTACAAAGCAGAAGAATCAAGAAGAATCTTTGTCTTGTCTTCCCATGCTCAGAGGAAATGACAATTAAGTTTCAGGAAAAATATATCACAATGAACTCATAAAGTTCAGCAGCAAGTTACTGACATCACTTGCTGAAGAATCTGTCCCCTTTCTCTTTTTGGTTTAAATATATGGTTTCATTAGTGTGAGGAATATCTCTTGTCTAAATGTCCTCTACCTGTACATAAGAGCATACATGGAACACCAAAAGATTAAGTAATTTGAAACCTAATAACTTGGATATATACCTAGTACCTCCATTTAGAAGCAAATAATTTAAACAAATAACTTTCTTTAAGAAGGCCAGGCTTCTAATCTTTATGTTATACAGCCTTCCTTTAGGGTAATAAATATTTTAAATATAGAAAAAAGAAAAGAGTCTGGGCAAATACATGTTCAAAGAATTAATATAGTTAAATTTGGAAGAGAACTCTGTGATCATCTAGTATTGTCCTATAACAGATCTTTAATCCTTTCTCAAACATTCCTAATAAATGATCCTCTAATCTCTTCTTGAAGACTTTCAATAATAACTTCTTCCCCACCTTCTGAATCTAGCAATCCTCTACATTTTGTGTGACCAATGGTTAGGAAACTTTTCCTTATGGTGAGCAGAAATCTACCTATGGGTCACTTCCTGATTCTCTCCTCTGAAGTCAAGTGGAAAAAGCCCAATCCCACCCTCAGTTTGAACTATTTAAATAGTTCTCTAGTTAAATAGAATGAAGTCTAGTGCTATTTCACATTATAGTCCTTTAAATTCTTGAAGATATGGCTACTATAATTCCAAGCCTTCTCCCCTACATCACAGGATTTCAATTGATCCATATATCATTTTTTTTCCAGTCTCCTCACCATTCTGATTGCTCTTGTCTATCTGCATTTAATTCATCAATCTCTTTTCCAAAATGTCAATTTACTCAAACTCATTTCAGACTGAACTTTGAAAATCACCCAGCCCAAGTCCTTGGAAATAGAAAAAGAAAAAAAAAATTGACATCTGTACAGCAGAACACAGGAGAGGATTCAAAATATGAAACAACAAATTGTCATTTGAAGAAAGCCTATATAATAAATACTACATCTTGTATTCAAAGTTATCTATCTTTTCTTTGCTTCCTTGTAGGTTATTTTTTGTTTTTTTGTTTGTACTTTTTGCTTTCTTCTTTTTAACTCTTTTTCTTTTCTACCTCTCCCAAGAAGACTACAATTAAGTATGGATATATTTTTATATACATCCATACACACACACATATATATATACATGTATACACATACACATGCATAGATATTTATAATAATACTTATATATGCATATATACATTCATGCACATCTATTATATATATGTATATATATGCTGTTTTAGTCCATTTTTCTGATGTTGGATAATATCATCCTTCATTAGTTCAAGTCTTTCTATATTTTTTTAAATCTACCAGCTCATCATTTCTTATAGCACATCAACATTCCAACCTTATAATATCTAGCTATTTTAAGTAGTCCAAAATAATATTGATTAAAATGGCTGCCATATAGTGTAATTTTTCTATTTTCTCTACTTTAGTTTTTAACTAACTTTTTTTATTAAAGCTTTTTATTTTCAAAACATATACATGGATAATTTTTCAACATTAACTTTGCAAAACTTTGTATTCCAGTTTTCACTCTCTTTCTCCTACCATCTCCCCTAAATGGCAAATAATCCAATATGTTTAAATAACTTTAAAAAAACTTTTTTGAAAAACCAATCTGAAGGGTGTGATAAGAAAATTAGGTTCTTTTATTTCTATTTCTCTTATTATCAGTGTTGTCAAACAAATTTCATTTCGAATTAGATCACTTCTCTTGACTATCTGTTCATATTTTTTGATCATTTGTCCATTGGTAATAACTCTTTTTCTTAAATGTTTAAATCAGGTTTTTATATATGATGATTTATATATGATCTTAACACATCAGGGCTTTATCAAAGAAACTTGTTATGCAGATTTTCCCTAATCATTTCTCTCCCAATTTTGATTGCATAATTTTCTTGTGTAACAACTTTTAAATTTTATATAAAAACACTTGTCCACTTTATGTATTGCAATTTTTCTGTTCCTTGTTGATAAGAACTTTCTTCTTTCCTCTTTCCATAGTTGTAAAAGGGTTTTTACTCTTATTTCTTTATGAAATAACCATTTATAATAAGGTCATTTATCTCTCTGGGGCTAAGCCTGATATATGGTATATTAGTCTAAATCCAATTTCTGTTACACTGCATCCAAATCTCTCCAGTAGTAGTTTCTTTTTTTTTTTAATAGCCTTTTATTTACAGGTTATATGTATGGGTAACTTTACAGCATTGACAATTGCCAATCTTGTTCTAATTTTTCCTCTCCTTCTACCCCCTCCCCCAGATGGCAGGATGACCAGTAGACGTTAAATATATTAAAATATAGATTAGATACACAATAAGTATACATGACCAAACCGTTATTTTGCTGTACAAAAAGAATCGGACCCTGAAATATTGTACAATTAGCCTGTGAAGGAAATCAAAAATGCAGGTGGGCAAAAATATAGGGATTGGGAATTCAGTGTAATGGTTTTTAGTTATCTCCCAGAATTCTTTTGCTGGGCGTAGCTGGTTCAGTTCATTATTGATCCATTGGAACTGATTTGGTTCATCTCATTGCTGAGGATGGCCAGGTCCATCAGAATTGCTCATCATATAGTATTGTTGTTGAAGTATATAATGATCTCTTGGCTCTGCTCGTTTCATTCAGCATCAGTTCGTGTAAGTCTCTCCAAGCCTTTCTGAAATCATCCTGTTGGTCATTTCTTACAGAACAATAATATTCCATAATATTCATATACCACAATTTATTCAGCCATTCTCCAATTGATGGGCATCCACTCAGTTTTCAGTTTCTGGCCACTCCAGTAGTAGTTTCTAAATTGGGAAGGTTTACCCACAAGTAATCGTGTTCCTTTTGTTTATCTAACTTTATATTGCTATGTTAATTTGTTTCTGCCCTTTGTACATCTAATCTGCCCAAGGATAAACCTATTTTTAAATCGGTATTAAATGTAGTTTTATATAACTTAAAAACCTGGTACTGACAGACCCTCTTTTTCACGATTTCCTTTAACATTCTTGGCCTTTTAGGAGCTACAGATGAATTCTGTGTTAAATTTTTTTAGTTTTATGAAGTAATACTTTTTTTGTTGTTTGATTATGGTGCTTAACAAATAAGTAGATTTAGCTAAGATTGTCATTTATGCTATATTGTCATGATTCAATGTGAACAATTATTATTTTTCAGATTATTTGTCTCTATTTCTAGAAAGGGTTTTGTAATTATATTCATGATTCCTAAGTGTGTTCTAATAGGTGGACTCCAATGCTTTCTATAATTATTTTGAATAGATTTTCTATTTTTAACCTCTTTTTCCTGGCCTCTGTTGGAAATATATAAGAAGGCTGATGGGTTTCAGTGCTTATTTTATATCCTGCTACTTTGCTAAAGTTATTCACTATCTCAATAATTAGTTGAACCCCTTGGACTCTAAGTAGACCATTATATCACTTGCCAAAAAACAGTAATTGCTTTCTCTTTGCTTATTCTTATTCCCTCTATATCTTCTTTTTTGTCTTATTTCTATAGCTAACATTCAACTATATTAAATGGTAGTCATGATAATGGACCTTCTTACTTTACTTCTGTTCTTATTGATAAATGCTCTAGAATTTCTCCATTACTTATAATGCTGGTTCTTGGATTTGGATAGGTAGCATTTAGCCTATTAAGAAAAGATCAATTTATTCCTGTGCTTTTTAATGAATTGATATACATGTATGCTTTAGCAAAAGTTTTTTCTGCATGTATTGCTATAATCATGTTATTATATATTATTTTGTTATTAATATTATATGCCATGCTTACATTTCCCAATATTTTATTCTTTTTTTTTTAACTGTACTCCTGTTAAAAATCCAAAACAATTATATGTTGCTATAGCTTCTTGGCCACTATTTCATTTAATAGTTCTATGTCCATGTGCATTAGGAATATCAGACTATAATTATCTTTCTGTTATATTTACCCCTGATTTAGATATTAGGAACTTATTAATTTCATAGAAGGAATGGAACATCCTCCAAACTGGCTTTCAGTTTCTCCCTTTTCCAACAGATTTTCTACATAGTTGTCACAGTTGTTAAGTCACTCAAGAACTTCAAGAGGTTCATCATTGTATCCAGAATAAAATATGAATTCCTCAACTTAACATCATAGTCTCATTCTTATATAATTTATCAGGCTTATTTCATATTATTCTCCTCAGATTCTACATTACATAGTAGACCATTGAATATCCCCTAATCGAAAGGGACCTGTATGTGCACGAATGTTTGTGGCAGCCCTCTTTGTAATGGCTAGAAACTGGAAACTGAGTGGATGCCCATCAGTTGGAGAATGGCTGAATAAATTGTGGTATATGAATATTATGGAATATTACTGTTCTGTAAGAAATGACCAACAGGATGATTTCAGAAAGGCCTGGAGAGACTTACACGAACTGATGCTGAGTGAAATGAGCAGGACCAGGAGATCATTATATACTTCAACAACAATACTATATGATGACCAGTTCTGATGGACCTGGCCATCCTCAGCAATGAGATCAACCAAATCATTTCCAATGGAGCAGTAATGAACTGAACCGGCTACTCCCAGAGAAAGAACTCTGGGAGATGACTAAAAACCATTATATTGAATTCCCAATCCCTATATTTATGCCCACCTGCATTTTTTAGTTCCTTCACAAGCTAATTGTACAATATTTCAGAGTCTGATTCTTTTTGTACAGCAAAATAACGGTTTGGTCATGTATACTTATTGTGTATCTAATTTATGTTTTAATATATTTAACATCTACTGGTCATCCTGCCATCTGGGGGAGGGGGTGGGAGGTAAGAGGTGAAAAATTGGAACAAGAGGTTTGGCAATTGTTAATGCTGTAAAGTTACTCATACATATAACCTGTAAATAAAAGGCTATTAAATAAAAATAAATAAATAAAAGAATATCCCCTAATCTTGTCATTCCATGTCCTATTTCTATGCCTGTGCCTAAGTTTACATCCTTCCTGAAATATACTCCCCTTCTCACCTTAGAATCTTTATTTTCCATCAAAGTTTAATTCATTTGCCACCTCCTTGAGGAACTTTTCCTTATCATTCTGGCTATTGTCACTCTCTCTCTCTCCTTATTATTTATCAGTTTACATGTTTAACCTCACATAAGCTCGTTGAGGGCAGGATCTTCCTTTCTTTTTGTCTTGGTATCCATGGCTTTTAATCTAGTATGTTGCACATAGTAAACACTTAATATTTTCATTTGTTTGTTTGTTTTGGAATTGGAAGCATTTAAAAGATATTTTATTGAGGCTATGACAGACCCTGGGAGTATTATTCTCTGTATCTCTACTCACATATCTATTATCAAAATTAAAAGATTGTAGAGTTAGAAAGAAATTCAGAAGTCATCTGGTACAATATGTTATTGAAAAATATCAATCAATTCTGCAATATCCTAACAAGCGATCTAACACCTTTGGCTAATGACTTCCAATAAAAGGAAAACTAATATCTCCAAAACAGCTAATTCTACTTTCAGATAGCTTTTCTTGTTAGGAAATTCTTCCTTGCATAATAACCAAATCTGCCTCTTTGCATCTTCTCAATGCAATGTGTTCCAAATTGTGGGCTTTTTCAGGAGGAACTCAGAGTAAATCTAATTCTTCTTGCATATATCCTCTTTAGAAACGCAAATTAAGACAATTCTTAGGAACTATTTATCATACACCTCTCAGACTAGCTAAGCTGAGAGGAAAAGACAATAATTAATGTTGGAGGGAATGTGGGAAAATTGGGACACTAATACATTGCTGGTGGAGTTGTAAACTGATCCAACCATTCTGGAGAATAATTTGGAACTATGCCCAAAGGGCTACCAAACTGTACATACCTTTTGATCCAGCAGAATCTCTACTGGGTCTGTACCCCAAAGAAATCATAAAAAAGGGAAAAGGACCCCCATGTGCAAAAATGTTTGTAGCATCCCTTTTTGTAGTGGCAAGAAACTAGAAACTGAGTGGATGTCCATCAGTTGGAGAATGTCTGAATAAGTTATGGTATATGAATGTTATGGAATATTATTATTCTATAAGAAATGACCAGCAGGATAATTTCAGAGGCCTGGAAAGACTTACATGAACTGATGCTAAATGAAATGAGCAGAACTAGGAAATCATTGTACACAGCAACAAGAAGATTGAACAATGATCAATTCTGATGGACATGGCTCTTTTAAACAATGAGATGATTCAGGCCTGTTGCAATGGTCTTGTGATGGAGAGAGCCATCTACACCCAGAGAGAGGACAGTGGGAACTGAATGTGGACCACAACATGGTATTTTCACTTTTATTGTTGTTGTTTGCTTGCATTTTGTTTTCTTTCTCATTTTTTCTTTTTTGATCTGATTTTTCTTGTGCAACATGATATTTGTGGAAATAGGTATAGAGAAATCGCCCATGTTCAACATATATTGGATCACTTGCCAACTGGGGGAGGGAGTAGGGGAAAGAAGGGGAAAAAATTAGAACACAGGATTTTGTAGGGATGAATGTGGAAAATTATCCATGTATATATTTTGAAAACAAAAAGCTTTAATTTAAAAAAAAGAAAAAAAGCTTTACAAAAAATGGGAAAAATAACATATCCTCTTCAAACATTTGAAAATGGATATCATGTCTTCCCTCATTCTTCTCTTCTCCATGTTCACCATCTCCAGTTCCTTCAAATGATCCTCACATGTAACAAACCTAAACCTTTTCACTGTTCTTATTGTTCTTTTCTGGATGCTTGCTGCAGTCATCAGTGTCCTTTTCTAAAATATAGCACCTAGAACTGAAGAGTCTTTCACATTTGTTCAGACTAGAGTAAGTCAAATGAAATCTTTTCTCTCCCTTCTCCTAGATCCTGTACCTTTCTGTGCAGTCTTAAAGTATATTCATTTTCTTAGCTTTTTTATGATACTTTTGACTGATAGTGGTTTTATTTTCCCTAAAACTCTTGTTATAAAGAAATGATGTTAGTTTGGTTTAGCCTATTCTTTATCCAAAACTCAGGTTTTCATTTTTTCTTGTTTTTCCTGTACCAAGAATAAAAATCATCCCCTTTAAGGTCAGTATCAAAGTATCTGGCAGAGTTGAAAGAGCACTGGCCCTGTAATCAAATAACCTGGATTCAAATCCCAAATCAGACATTTACTACCCAATATGATGTTGGGCAAATAATTCAATCCCCTTGGGTCCCAATTTCCATGTACAAAAGATGAGGGGATGGGACTGTATTACTAGTGACAAATTCAAATACAAATTAGGATCACTAAACCATATAAAAGGATCCCTTCCAAGACTTAGAAAGGTTCTGTATTAACATTACCTATGTTTTTCATTTTGTTTACTTCTCAATTACATTTTAATCTGGTTCTAGCCATGTTATTTTGGGCCCCCTGTTTGGCATTTGGGAACATTACATGACCTCTGAAGACTTCTCCAGAACCATGATATTGAGATGGAAATGACCTTTTACACCTGGCAGCTAGCTCTTTAATCAGCATAGATGGCTGACAGCCTCTGGCCAGCCTAAGTGAAAAACTGTGCATAGTAAAAATGATATTATGAATGAGAAGTTTAGGAGCTAACAGGCATTCCTATGTGGGGCCATTATAGTTGAAGCAAGATTTAATCAAGGATTAAAAATCCAAGAAGAATTTAATCAAAAAGTCTTTTTAACCAGTTGAACTTTCTGGTTAGATTTTTTTTTTTTAAATCAATAAAAAAGTTTTTACCAGTTGAACTTTCTGTTCAGATTTTTTTTAAAAAAATTAAGCCTATCTTGGGAAGAGTGTGAAGTCACTGATTGCCAAGAATCCCAGTAGACCTCACAGCATTTCTCGTTATTAAAAATCATTTCCTTGGGCTTACGTTTTGGTTTTAGAAGCACAAGAGGTCATGAACTCTAATATCTGAAGCAAATGTGTTGGACATCTGGGACCTGGCATAAGTTTCTCCTGTGGGATATATTGTTTGTGCAAACTTTTATAGAATAAAAAAAAAATAATTGTAAGTTACAAAATATTCTTGTAGCCCAGTAATTATTTCCCTGAAAACCAGAAACTAAATCCAAAATTCATCAAACTGTTCAATAAATTTAATTTAAAATCAAGTTTAAAACCACATTATAAACATGTTTATAATAAAAATATATTAATATTTAAAATTTGGAAATATAGCAACTTCAATGGGAATAGAACTGTGCTAGTTGATTTCCCTAGGTCAGACACTTAAACTCATTATTACCTTTTAAGGGAGGTTTTGTGGTCTACAGCAGAGATTACCATTTAGTAGTTCATGAAATCCTTGAGGATTTTCGATGATTGTCCAGAGGATTCACACTATTGGTACATTAAGCAGTAAATAATTACAGAATTATGAATAGCATATTAAATTATCCAGGAAGTTCACAACACACTTTGTTATTGTTGTTGTTGAAGGAAGTTTATGTAACAAAAAATATTTGGAATCACCATGTTGGAGGAAAAATATACAAGATCAAAAGTCAATAAACCCAGTTTCTTGATCTGGTTCTACCATTCACTGGCTACATGACTTAAAATAAATCATTTAATCAAGCAATCAACAAATATTTGTTAACTACCTACTATTTGCCAGGCATTTTGAAAGCGCTGGAAATACAAAGACAAAACAAAAAACAAACCTGTTCTCAAGGTGATTATCTCTTATCACAGATGTTTCCATTTCCTCATTTTAGCATTTCATAGAATTTCATGTAATCACAAAGTTGGAAAATATCTGAGATCATTTAGTTCAATCCATATCCCCTACCCAAACAAGAATCTTTTCTCATAACAATAAATTTCATTTATTTTTTAAAAAATGTTTTCCAGATATTCTTTCATTTATGCTTATTAACAATCTTGTGAGGAAGCTACTCCAGATAATATTATCTTTGTTTTTTTAGGTAAAAAGCAAACTCAGAAAAGTTAGGGATGACTTACCTGTTGTCACATAGATAAATGTTAACAGTGGTACTTAAACTATTTTCCTGAATTCCAGTATAGCTTCTGCCTTTCCAGTACACAGCCTACTTGGATAGCTTCAATTATCAGGAATTTTTTCCTTAAATTGGTCCAAAATCTGCCTCACTTCAATCTCCACCTGTTCCCCATGTTTTGTCCTTCAGTCTGAATAACAGCCCTTTAAATACTTGAAGACAAATATTTTGTTTTCTATAATCATTCCTAGATCCTTCTGTCTTGCACTGCATCATTTCCATCCAAAAACAAAATCCTTTTGAATACAATTATTCACATCTAATGTCAAACTAACTCTAGTATTTTTGTCAATAAAACTCCAAAAAAAAAAAAAAAAAAGAAAGAAAGAAAAACTCCATATGGGGTCATAAAGAGTTGGATGCAATTGAAATGAGTGAACAGTAACAACAAAGAAACAAAACATATACTAGTATAATTAGAAAAAGTAAAAATATAAAATTCATTTTTATTGGAACAAATTTTAATATTTTAAGCAACTAATTCTTCAAGTATGTGTGATATTGGGCAAATTGCTTAACCTCTCCCAGTCTTAATTTTTTCATCTATAAAATTAAGGAATTAGGTTAGATGGGCTGTAAAGCCCCTGCCAATTATAAATTAATAATTCTATAATCCATGTTTCATCATTGTGAGTACTCCCTAAATTGACTCAAATACATTAATAGTCTATTCTCATGAGTTTCTATTGCCAAAAAAAAATTCATTAGGATGAGATCACCTTTCTGATGAAAACTAGATTGTTCCTTCACAGACATTTAACAAAAACCTTTTCAGATGCTCAAGCCTAACAAAATTTGTGATCCAATGAGTTAGCCTTGTAGAGTCCAAGGTTAGTTTTAAATTATGAAATATCATCAAAGAAGGACTTTCAATGAAGGATATTTAGGAAACAAAAGCTTACAATTTTTTTCAACAATATTCTTCCAGTGTAGCTATATGAATATGAATACTATAATATACAATCTCAGAATAATTCAAATCACAGATTACTTAAACCACTTAACCTCTATTTGCCTCAGTTTGCTAATCTTTTTTAAAAAAGGATAATAATGGTACCAACCCTGCAGTTAGAACACTGCGTGGAACAGTAGGCAACATATAAATTTTAATTATTATTATGTACAAAATAATAGAAAGCAATTTCAAGGGTAAAAGAATTACCAACTCATGATATTGGGGGAGGAGGTCAGAAAAGACTGTAAAAGAGTTAGTACTTGAATTATGTCTTAAAGGAAATTAGGGCCCTCAAGGGACAAAAATAATGAAAGATTATATTCCAGACATGAAGGCTCATTTATCTACAACTTCCAGAGGTTGGTATGGAAAACAGTCCACAAGCCAATTTAACTGGAATGGAGAGTGTGAAAAAGACAATAATGTAAAATGATACTAGGAGCCAAATTGTGGAGGTCCATTCATGCCAGGTTGAAGATTTAATATTTATATTTCAAGAAATAGGAAACTATCAAAGTTTTTTTTTAATAATTATTTTTCCCCCTGAGGCAAATGAGGTTAAGTGACTTGCCCAGGCTCACACAACTAGGACGTGTTAAGTGTCTGAGACCAGATTTGAACTCAAGTCTTCCTGACTTCAGGGCTGGTGCTCTATCCACTGTGCCACTGAGCTGCCCCATTATCAAAGATTTTTGAGCAGAGAACAAACACAGTCAAATCTATGTTTCAGAAATATCATTATTATTGATTAACTATGAATGACAACTCTTCTTAGCAACAGAATGATAAAAGACAATTACAAACTATTAATGATGGAAAATACTATCCACATCCAGATAAAGAACTGATGGACAGATTCTGAATGCAGATCAAAAATATTTTTTCACTTAATTTTTTTAGTAGCTTTTTTCCTTTTGATCTGTTTTTTCTTTCACAACTGTGACCAATATGGAAATATTTTGCATAATTGAATATATATGTATATATATACATATATATATATATATATATAACCTATATCAAATTGTTTACCATTTTAGCAAGAGGCAAGGAGAAAGAGGGGGGTGGGGAATGTAGCTTGGAATCCTGTAAAAAAGGAATGCTTGGGAACAGCAAGATGGCACAGTAAATAGAATTATCTGCCCTGGAAAAAGGAGTATCTGAGTTCAAATCCCATCTCAGACACTGAACATTGTGTGTTCCTGGGCACGTCTCTTAATTCCAATTACCTGGCTTAAAAAAAAAAAGAAAAAAAATCATTATTCCTATTGATATTGGTTGATTCTTTATTGCCTTCATTCTTAAAGAGGACCAAAATGACATTAATATGTTTGAGTCAAATAGGTGTGTCCTACTATGGTTGATCAGACCAATACTAGCTCAGGATGCTCTGACACATGTGGGACATAAATAGTCCTATTGATATGGAAGATGATTAATGAGAGGTGAAAGCAGAAGCAGAGCAAACAATTAACATTATAGATCAACATCTTTAAAGCCATCTGAAACAGGTCTAGGGAAGCTAAAGTGAAATCATTAAAGAATTTTACCTCTAAGCCCATTCTTCCTCTCTTTAAAGGAAAGAAGAGAGAAAGGGGAAATCCTTAGCCTCTTTTTCTCCCAAGAAGCCACACAAAGTGATTACAACTAATAGAAAAGAAACACATAGGCTTATAGTTGGGGGAGGGAAAGGAGGAGGATGACAAGGGAGAAACAGAAAAACCCATATTCTTGTCTTAATTCTACTCTTGGGACTTAAGACATAAAATATATAACATAAATTATTCACAAATGTTGCCAGGTGGTCTTCTTGACCACTATACCAAGGATCAACATCCTCACTTATAATGTTCTATTAAATATAAAAACTTGAGTGCTAATCCCAATTCCCTTAGTTTACTACAACTGAATTTGTAGTCATATTTTACAAAAGAATGAACTTTATCTAAATGGAACTTATCTAAACTCAACAAAAAGCCACTATTTCACAGACTAATGTAGAAGAAATTCAGTCTTTTGGGGGGGGATAAAAAGGGGGGGTGTACATATAGGGGAAGAAAAAAGGAAAGAGAGATGTCCTCTAATAATGAATATCTTCTCTCTCTTTCTCTCTCTCTCTCCTCTCTCTCTCTCTCTCTCTCTCTCTCTCTCTCTCTCTCTCTCTCTCTCTCTCTTTCTCTCTCTCTGCCTCTTTTTATGTTTCTGTCTCTCTGTCTTTCTGTCTCTGTCTCTCTCTTACCCACCCCCACTCTCTTCTCTCTTCCCTTTTTCCTTCTATTCTTCACTCCCTCTCTTCCTCCTCCCTCCACCGTATATTTGTATCTGAATGCCCACTAATTCCCTCCCCCCCAAAAAATGAATTATCTGCCAGAGATAAAACAACTATAGCTGAATCCACAGAACAAGAAAGCACACCAACTTTCATACTGTGGACAATTGTACAATCTGATTCAAAAGCATGTGGTTTTGTGACCCATAAAGTAATTCTCCTATTTTAGAGTCTTTGCCAAGGTCCCATCCCATTGTAACAAGCAGCAAAAAATGACCCTGCTTAGATACATAGCGGGAAAAGGAGGATAATAAAGGTGCAGGGTTTGGGGTTTCTCTTCGATTGAATTGGCCTTTAGGTTAGGGAACAATAAAAGAGCAGTAACTCGTGTTCTCCTCTAACTTTGGCAAAAGGAGCAGATGCTTTTTTAGCCAGAGAAATAATACAGAGAAGTGGGACAAAGCCCAAGATCCATGGCTGCAATGGGACTCGGATAAAGAGGACTGGAACCAACTTGGAGACAGTTCTATTCTCCCAAAAGTAGTTTGGAAAAGGGACCAAAGACAGAAAGTAAATTCCCCAATATTGGAGGAGATAAAAGTCAGGGTTTCTATCTAATCCTGAGTATATCCAGCATCAAAATGGAAAAATTCAGAAAGAGTAGATGTGGGTAAAAGACTTTAAAAAAAATACCTCACATGAAGTTAGAAAGAAAGAAATACCAGAAATTATAACCTTACCAGAAGAAATAATCAGCAAAGTAGAAAAACTTGAATTCTCAAAGTCTAGGTTTTCTAAAGAAACTAATATATAACATAGGATGCAAATATATTGAAATGAAGAGATGCTAGCAAAACAGGTGACCTATATACACAAGTAAAAGACTGATCTCAAAAACAGAATGCAAAGAGAAAACTTAAGGATTAAGTTTTCCAGTGATGTAGTGCAGCTCTTGGGAATGATGGAGTAGAAACCTCAATAGTAGCAGAGACCACAGTATTTTTCAAGAAACTCCAGGCAACTTAATCTTGGGAATGATGCAGTTATCTTAGGAATATAGCTATTGGGAGTGATATAGCATATCCTTGGAGAATGTGTGTGAAACAAAGAGAGTTGGATTTGATATCTTGATTCCATTAAGATACTCTTTAAGAATGTCTGGTTTGTCATCCAAAAGTCTAGGCACCTGGACTCAAACAATGAGCACTTCTTAGACTTTTTCTCCTCCTGAGCTCAGGAGCATCAGAGCACTCTTACCTCTGATGACCTTTGTGAGGAAAGTACCTCCAATACCATTCCATTATCATGCTCTTGTATCCTTGTTCCTGGATTTCTATCAGGCATTTGCTGATATAGACATAATGTATAAGGACATTGGGTCTCCCCTGGGACATTCCTGTCTACCCCTCTATATTCAACCCTTGCTTCCTCTTTTTCTTCCTGCCTCTGGCTTTTAAATAGTGTCTATTTACTTTCAGCCCCTGCTAGACTTTCTTTGGTTACTCCATGTGTCTTTCATGAAATAAAGTGCTCCTTTTGGCTAAGATAACTACGAAAAGAATCCGCAGGTGGTCTGGGAGAAGGAACCCTATAGTTCAAACTCCAAAATACTAACTTCAATTACTATATAGAAAAAGAAATTAAAATAACATAACTAACTATAATAAATTTACTAATAATAGGAGGAAATGGAAAGTATATTTTAAAAAGGAAAAGCACTCAAGATACCTTAAAAAATTTACAAAACATTCAAAACACCTATAAAAGAAATCACACACTAACTTGGTTAGCTTAGACTTGGTACTTTAAAAACTTTAATTCCAGGAAGAACCCAAAAATATTATTAAGGATTTTTTTTTAGTTTATAGATCATGAACCAAAGGATGAAAGTTCAGATTAGATAAAAAGAGAGGAAAGTAATACAGAGAAAGGAAAGAAATCCTTTTTAGAAAAAGACCTAGCAAACAAAAGAATTTTAAAAGGAAGGAGATAAGGGAAGCTTTCAGACTATAGACAGTTCTGGCATAAGTGGGCACTGCCCAGAGCTCTACTTATTGTGAATTTGCCTACTGATACAGGGTATAGAGGCAGAGAGATCAGAAAGAAGCCTTCTTTCAGTGAAGGCTCATCTGTAACTCAGACTGCTGAGGATTACCAATGCTCTGAGGTTAAGGGTGGCCACTTAGAAATTTAGTTGCAAATTTACTTGTGAATAGCATATGGAGAAACACGGGAAGAACTGGATACCTAAATAAAAGAAAAATCAATAAGTAAAATTCAAAAAATAGAGAAAGGGTTGACAAATTGTAAGGAAAGGGTTGAAGAAAAGAAGAGAGCCTGTGGGAATAGGGTAAAGATTAAGCAAAATTATATAGAGACCAAAGAACAAAAAATCCTCATTGATAAAAAAAATTCTACATGCACAAATGAAAGAAAAACCTAATTTTTCTCAACAGATAGTGCAATGGGCCTGGAGATAAGAAAATCTGAGTTAAAATGTCTTCTCAAACACTTATTAACTTCCTAGGCAAGTCACTTACCCTGTGTTTACATTAATTCCCTGAAGAAGGAAATGGCAAAATCAGTTTCTTTTCATTTGCCAAGAAAACCCTAGAGAGGTTATTGCTATACTGTGATCTATAGGGTCATCAAGAGTTAGACATAATTGAACAATAACATACACAGAATAAAAATGAGAGGCTAAAATGAAATTTTGAATTATCAGGTAAATTCCAAAACAATTATTCATCATGTGAAGAAATAAATGAGGACATTATATCAAGATGAAAAGAAACATAAAAATGGGCCAATATCAATATTAAACAAATACCATTACATCTAAAATTCATAAAAGAAAAATCAGTTTAATTGAAAAAGATAAAGATAGTAATACAAAAGTAAAAGGAGAACTTAATGATGCACCTGCAGAATTAAACAAATTTAACAAAGCTAAACAATAGGGATGATATAGCATTGAACAATTTGTTGGAAACTTTAGAATTAAAATATTTATTTTATCATTTAAATGTTACTAAAAATAGTATTCATTTCAGAGAGGATAAAGAAAAAATCATAGACTAAGTCTTAATAATTGTCATAAGTAGCCAGTGTTTCAAAGAACAAGTGATTGAAACAATATTTTTCTGACAAAAAAGGATCTATATACACTAAAAAGTATGGGGAAACTAACATGATATGATACAGAGCAAGGTAAATATCAAAAAGAAGTCAGACCTAATCACTTAGAATAATTTAAATAGAAAGAACAATGGAAACTGAATGTTGTAAAATTACAGAGGACAAGCTTAGCCCCAGAGAACAAATATGAAAACATATCTCCTCTCACAGCCTTGCTAAAAAAAAGTCTCATGCTTACTAACTTCGTATTAACATCAGATTTTTTTCAGTGTATTGATTGGGTTTTTTGCATTTTTTCCTCTTCTTTCTTCTTTAAATGTTCTTTGCTAATAATAGATTTCTAATGCAAGACAAGGATGCAAGTGAAAATTTAGAAAATATTTTTTAAATGACATAAATAAAAATTCACATGAATTCTATACAAGTCAAACTAACTGAGCTTCAAAGGATATGAACAGGCAATTTTCAGATGAAGAAATTAAAACCATTTCTAGTCATATGAAAAGGTGCTCAAATCACTATTGATCAGAGAAATTCAAATTAAGACAACTGAGATACCACTACACACCTGTCAGATTGGCTAAAATGACAGGAAAAGATAATGACAAATGTTGGAGGGGATGTGGGAAAACTGGGACACTGATACATTGTTGGTAGAATTGTGAATGAATCCAACCATTCTTGGAGAGCAATTTGTAACTATGCCCAAAGGACTATAAAACTCTGTATATCCTTTCATCTTGCAGTGTTACTACTGGACTTATATCCCAAAGAGATTGTAAAGGAGGGAAAGGATCCTGTATGTGCAATGTTTGTGGCAGCCCTTTTTGCAATGGCAAGAAACTAGAAACTGAGCGGATGTCCATCAGTTGGAGAATGGCTAAATAAATTATGGTGTATGAATGTTATGGAATATTATTGTTCTGTAAGAAATGACCAGCAGGGTGCATACAGAGAGGCCTGGAGAGACTTAGATGAATTGACGTTAAGTGAAGTGAGCAGAAGAAAAGGGTTCATTGTACATGTCAACAAGATTATTGGATGATCAATTCTGCTGGATGTAGCTCTTCTCAACAATGAAATTATTCAACTCAGTTCCAATGATCTTGTGATGAAGAGAGCCATTTACACCCAGAGAGAGGACTGTAGGAACTAAGTGTGGATTATAACATAGTATTCTCACTCTCTCTGTTCTTGTTTGCTTGCATTTTATTTTCTTTCTCATTTTTTCCTTTTTGATTGATTTTTCTTCTGCAGCTAGATAACTATATAAATATGTATGCATATATTGGATTTAACATATTTTTAGCACGTTTAACATATATTGGATTACTTGCTATCTAGGGGAGGGAAAAGGGAGAAGGAGGGAAAATTTGGAACACAAGGTTTTGTAAGGGTTAATGTTAAAATATTATCCATGTATATCTTTTGAAAATTAAAAAGCTTTTTTTTTATATTTTCTTTTTTTTTTCTTTTTTTTTTATTTAATAGCCTTTTATTTACAGGATATATACATGGGTAACTTTACAGCATTAACAATTGCCAAACCTCTTGTTCCAATTTTTCACCTCTTACCCCCCCACCCCCTCCCCTAGATGGCAGGATGACCAGTAGATGTTAAATATATTAAAATATAACTTAGATACACAATAAGTATACATGACCAAAACATTATTTTGCTGTACAAAAAGAATCAGACTCTGAATTATTGTACAATTAGCTTGTGAAGGAAATCAAAAATGCAGGTGTGCATAAATATAGGGATTGGGAATTCAATGTAATGGTTTTTAGTCATCTCCCAGAGTTCTTTTTCTGGGCATAGCTAGTTCAGTTCATTACTGCTCCATTAGAAATGATTTGGTTGATCTCGTTGCTGAGGATGGCCTGATCCATCAGAACTGGTCATCATCTAGTATTGTTGTTGAAGTATATAATGATCTCCTGGTCCTGCTCATTTCACTCAGCATCAGTTCGTGTAAGTCTCTCCAGGCCTTTCTGAAATCATCCTGTTGGTCATTTCTTACAGAACAGTAATATTCCATAATTTTCATATACCACAATTTATTCAGCCATTCTCCAACTGATGGACATCCATTCAGTTTCCAGTTTCTAGCCACTACAAAAAGGGCTGCCACAAACATTCGTGCACATACAGGTCCCTTTCCCTTCTTTATAATCTCTTTGGGATATAATCCCAGTAGTAACACTGCTGGATCAAAGGGTATGCACAGTTTGATAACTTTTTGAGCATAGTTCCAAACTACTCTCCAAAATGGTTGGATTCGTTCACAACTCCACCAACAATGCATCAATGTCCCAGTTTTCCCGCATCCCCTCCAACAATCATCATTATTTTTTCCTGTCATCTTAGCCAATCTGACAGGTGTGTAGTGGTATCTTAGATTTGTCTTAATTTGCATTTCTCTGATTAATAATGACTTGGAGCATCTTTTCATATGACTAGAAATAGTTTCAATTTCTTCATCTGAGAATTGTCTGTTCATATCCTTTGACCATTTTTCAATTGGAGAATGGCTTGATTTTTTATAAATTAGAGTTAATTCTCTATATATTTTGGAAATGAGGCCTTTATCAGAACCTTTGACTGTAAAAATATTTTCCCAGTTTATTGCTTCCCTTCTAATCTTGTCTGCATTAGTTTTGTTTGTACAAAAACTTTTCAGTTTGGTATAATCGAAATTTTCTATTTTGTGATCAGTAATGATCTCTAGTTCTGCTTTGGTCAATTAAAAAGCTTTAATATAAAAATCACTGACCTTGAATTCAGCATCCACAAGGACAATGTAAGAATCATATTTCCCCAAAAATGTGGTAAATTCAAAACCCAAATATAGTATTTCACTAAATAATATAAGAAAACTACCCAGAACTTTCGAATATTGTCTACATGGAACTCTATGATCAAATCCATAGATACAAAATAGTTCCATGCTTGATATGCCAAAGCATGCATTGGCTAAATTTCCCAATTTCAATAATGAACAACTAATTTTGCAAATATCCAGCATAGAGGTCTTCAGCTATGAAGAAACACCAATAAAAATAGCTCAATCTTATTCTTCAGTAATGAGCAATTGAGGAAAAGAATGATATAAGATATTGCAATAAGCAAAGAAAATCAAGTTATAAACCAAAATAACTGGTTGATTAATCATTAGGTAATTAATTGTTGGAGGCAATTAATTCTGTAGAGAGATTTGGAAGTGTGTCCAAAGCACTATAAAATTGTGCATACCTTTTCATCCAGCAGTGTCTACTATGTCCCTCATAAAAGAGGGGAAAGGATCCACATGTGCAGAAATGTTTGTAGCAGCCCTTTTTATAGTGGCAAGGAACTGGAAATTGAGTGGCTGCCCATCAGGTGGAGGATGGCTAAACAAGTTATGAAAGTTATGAGTGAATAGAATGGATGCTATTGTTCTATAGGAAATGATGAGCAGGCTGATTACAGAAAGGGCTGGACTTAAAAAAAAAAAAACTGATGCTAAATGAAGTGAGCAGAACCAAGAGAATATTGTACACAGTAACAAGAAGATTATGTGATGATCAATGTAATGGACTTGGCTCTTTGCAATAATGAAGTGATTCAAAGCAATTCCAAAAAATGTGATAGAACATGCCATCCACATCTAGAGAGAGAACTTTGGAGATGGAATGTGTATCAAAGCACAATATTTTCACCTTTTGCTGTTGTTTGCTTGTTTCTTTTCTCATGTTTTTTTTCTCTTTTAATCTGATTTTTTTCTTGTGCAGCATGACAAATAAGAAAATATGTTTAGAAGAATTGCACATGTTTAACCTATATTTAATTGCTTGGGGAGAGAGAAGGAGAGAGGAGAGGGAGAAAAATTTGGAACACAAGATTTTGAAAAGGTGAATGTTAAAAAGTATCTTTACATGTATCTGGAAAAGCAAAATACTATTAATTTTTTTAAATCATTAGACAATTATTAAATGTTATTAGATGACAGGTGACAAAAATATCTATGCTCTCAAAGAACTTATGCTTTCCTGTCACAAAAATCAACATATACACATGTAAGCATACATAAGGCTTCTCTGGATACCTTTGCCCATTTGGTACTGTTTGGGTTCCTGAGGGCGATAACTCTTTCTTTATTCAAGGTATTCTGTGTATTCATATGCTTAAAATAAGCTTAAGAGCACCCACCAGTGCATTCATCTTCAATTGTCCTGTGTAATCAGAGGACCAAAATGACATCACTATGTTGGTGTGAGTGTGCAATATATGTCTCACTAATTGATCAGATCAATACAAGCTCAGAAGGCTCAAGAACAGATTGGACATAAATATTCTATATGAACATTTGGAATGGAGATGTCTTTAAATGTGTGCATTTCATGTTTCTTTTGAGCTACTGAAATTTTACTTTTCTCATAGGGCTCATGACATTTTCTTTCCTGTGCCAGTGTCTCCTATGTCTCACAATCAATTCCATACTTCTTCAGAAAGATCTTGAAAATATGGAACCTTCGGTTACATCAAAGAAATTTTTTTAATATTGTGGATGTTTACTTACGTTGGTAGAATACTTTCCAGGGATATACACAAAGATGATAAGGTTGATTCATGCATTTACAGAATTAGTTCAGTATTTAGGGAAGTTCTGAAGGAAAGAAGGGGACAGAAGAAGTGGCTCATTATTAAACTGCCTACTAAACTGAAGATCATTGTGCCTACTACTAAACTGAGGATCATTGTGCTGACCTCATTATTGTTTGCTTCTAAAGTCTAGACAGTAGACCAGAAAATAGAATTTATTCCATTTATATCTAATGCCAGATGACACAATCAGCCCACTTAGTTAAAAGAAAAGGGATGTACTGATATGGGAGTGTTAGAACTATGGCTACATACATACATGAAACTGGCTAAATTCTTTTAGCCAAGAATAAATGGGAAAAGTGAGTATATAGAATACACTAATAGAAAGACACGAGACACACCCCTATAAGACTCCAAATTCCCTTTGTCCTATTGCTCCTCTCCCTCAGTCCCACCACCAACCCTCAAACCATGGAGCACTCTTCTGGGTAGGTCATTCATCAGGGCTATTTGGACCTATTCCTCTCCAGTACTCATCTGATTATTAGGAGCAAATCTCTTTCCACCCCCAAAGCTGTTCCTCCTGTCTTATATCTTGAATTACTGGGACTCCCTCTGCTGCTTCTCTTCCTGGATTACTAGCTCTCCTGAAAGATATCATGGCTGATGAGGAGAAAGAAAAGATAAATATTTTTCCTTTCCTCAGAGAAAAAAATGACTTCTTCCTTGATAAAGTCTTTCATAATTGGCTCTCTTTTTGATTAAAAAAAATTCAACTTCTAAGAGCTATATCCAGCATTGACTGAGTATATGCTACTTTTTTAAGTCTAGTAGGTATGTGGCCAATCATTCCACCTAATGATAACAAGCTTCCCTAGATTTTCACTATGCTTGACTAAATGACTTTTTTATTCTCAAGTGAGGTAACAAACTATTAACTTCTTTGTGCTTTATTTAAAACTTGCTATTTACATTTTGCTTTCAGTAATGTTAACAAGTAGGCAAGAGAAATTCAGTTGATCAGGCATTTTCTGATCAATTCTGCCTGCTCAAGGCTCAAGACCTTACTATATATAAGATATCTTGGGACGTGGGGGTTGAGAAAGAGTTAGGGAGACATAAGAGAGATTGAAAAATAGGAAAAAGAGAGAAGAGAAAGACAAGGAAAGAAAAGGGGAAAAAAGATGTGGAAGAGAGGAAAAGGACAGCAGGGGGAAGGGATGGAGAGGGAGGGAAGGAAGAGAAATGGAAAGAGATAAGGGAGAAAAGAGAGAGTGAAAAAAGAAAAGAGAAACGTGGGGTAGAAAACATATTTGAGATATTTCTGCAAAAAAAGATCTAAAAGTGAATAAGACTTTCAAATTGCAAACCCTCTAAACATAAGAACTACAGAAAAAAGCTGTGTAACTAGACTAAGAAAAGACTTAAGTATCAGACATTTATTTATTAGTGTTTTTTAAAGGATTATATCTGTGGAATGAAAGAAAGAAGAAAAGAGGATCATCAAAGGACAAAACAAATCAACGTGTTTCTGTGGAGTTAAGGGGAACTTAAAGAATCAGAAGAAGAAGCCAAAATGCTGAATTAGAATTCCTAGACTTTATCTCATAATGCCCTCCCTGTATCATTTGTAGAAAGAAAAGACAGTAGAAAGTTGTACATGAGAAGTCACCTAGACCACCAGAAAGAGATGAGCACTGGAGTCAAGGGACCTGAGCCCCAGTACAGTCTCTGATGCTTACCACCTCTGTGCCCTTTGACAAGTAACTGGGGTCTTCCTGGCTCCAGGTTCAGGACTCTATCCACTGAAGTCTCTAGCTATCTATGGGACACTGAAAAGAAAATATAAGGAATAGGAGAAAGCAACTGGAAAAGTATTTGGAAAAGGGCACTGCAAAAGAATGTGAAAAACTAAGGGAGAAAGGAAGAAGGAAAGGGAAGGTTTTGTATCTTACACTAAATTAAGTATGGGAAAAAAAAAGGGTAAAAATGGGGGAGGGGAATTTATAAAAAAACATCTTTTTATTTACCAAACTAAGTAAATTAAAAGAACTTGGAATAGGGAAGATAGATAGGAATTGGAAGGAGTTGTGGGAATAAGTTGGCATCAAAGCAATGTAAACAAAACTAATTATAGGGATAAAGTACTGCCTTAAAAAGCAAAGATAAAATCAAGGTAAAATAAATAAATGAAGGAAAGCTTCAAGGCAACTGAACAATAATAATATTAAATGTGAATGAATTAAACAATCTAGTAAAAGAAATAGAAAACAAAATCTAATTTCCTACATATGAAACATCTCTAAAAAATAAAGGCAAACAAGAAAAGAAAATGAGAGGCTGGATCAAAATCTATCATTAGGTGAATCCAATAAAAATTTTGTATTGCAATTACTCCATCAGAGAAAGTAAAAATAAAATTCATAGTGCTAAAAGAAACTTGAAAACTACATTAAACTTTTAAAAGGTATGATAGAGAATAAAATAATATCACTACCCAATCTATATACTTTTAATGGTACAGCATCTAAATTCATAAAGGAAAAGATAAGAGATTACAAAAAGTCATGGACAGCATCACCATAACTGTAATAGCCTTTAATATTCCTCTCTGAGTTGAATAAATCTAAAAGACAGATAAAAAAGAAAATATAGAACTGAATAAATTTTATCTGAAAAACTAATGACATTTTTCTTATGAATGAAAATTTGAAAAATAAAAACCAATTCTCAGAACTATTCAGTAACTTAACCAAAAATCAAATATGCATTGGAACATAGAGAAATTATAAAAGTGGAAAAAAGCAAAATACTGAACATATCCTTTGTAGATTAAAACATAATTAACAAAATAGTACTGCTAGCATGAATAACTCCATCTTGGACTTGTAGTAAACCATGGATATTCCAAGGTCCTAAGCACATAAACAATTTGATTTTGTAGTTTTGATAACCATCAGATACTCATAACTATCATATATGGTTATCTTGACCAAATGCTCTTTCAATTGAACAGAGTGACCAGATCTATTTATCATGAGTTCTTTACAAAATGCTTGGCAGTTATTTTGAAATATGACATTGATATATTTGTGTATTGGCATAAAAAATAATGGCTACAAATTTCATATACTAAAAGTTGATTGGCCACGATTTCTTAAAAAACAGGTCACAATGATGCAGTCACTACTGATGAAGTAAAATAGGTACCAGGAGTGGTAAATAGAAATAGATTTAGGAGAGAAATAAATTGTTAAAAGAATATTATATAAAAATAGCATAATAGAGATTTCAGTTCACAACATGGAACAACCATAACAAAAGCTTTGCTATTTATTATGTGAATTAACAAGAAAAAGATAAGTTCCTTAATAGAATTCACAGTTAACTAGGAGGAAGAAGCTAGAGGGAAGACATTACAAGGTACTCACCTCATGGGGGTGTTAGTCCCAAAAAGGAGTGAACAAAGAAATGAATGCCATCTAGTCATGTGAATAGCTTCACAGGTTCAAGCAGTTCCAATATAGAGTAAAAAAATGAATGAGTGTTTTTATTTTGGGGTACACAACTTTTTAAGCTGAAGGAAGAGGAGTCAGCATCTATGAAGTAAGAAAAGGACCCCTGAAAGAGTTTGGGGAGATTAAAGTGGGATCTAGGAGGAGTCAGATGGATGACCATTCTCTCTGGTCCATATCAAATTACCTATTTTTGTAGAAAATACCAAGTCCAGAAAAATGAAAACAGAGAAAATCTACATTTACAATAACCTGACATGTGTCACATTTTCCTGAAACCCAGAGAAGATAGACTGCAACTTCCAACGAGACAAAATTAGACAAAGCTTTCAGTTACCTCTGTCCACAACTAGAAAGTCATATCCAGTTCCTTATACCCTTTACCCTAACATCTCCAATTCATCATTATTGCTTCTGCCATGCTGGAAAGGTGATAAAATTATTTCTGGGGGTACTTAAGTGATGTTAGGTTGGGCATTCTCTATGGTATATTTTCAAAAAAGTTAAATGATTCCTATTATAGAGACTTTCCACTCTCATTATCAAGTAAATTCAGTAATGTAACTAAGAATGTTTATATTGACTAAAATAAATAAAGACAATATGATTGACTAAATTATTGAATTTCTTGCCTTTCCTTGAATAAAGACAGTATAAAAGAATGTGACAAACTAAGGGGGAGGAAGGAAAGGGAGGATTTTGCAAGACACAGTAAAGTGGGTGTGGAAAGAAATAAAGAAAAGGAACAAAGATGTGTTCTTATTATGTACTGTTCCACGTAATGACTTTTGTACTAATAATCAAGACATCAGTAAAAGAATTCAAGCAAAGAGAATAACAAAATAATAGTTAATACAAAAAACAAAAGTAAAAAATACAAACCAAAATGAAATCTAATAACAATATCCTAAATAATGAGTAAGTCAAAGAATATGTCACAGAAACAAAAGTTATATAAAAGAAAATAATGAACCAATATGACAAAATTTGGGGATGGGGTTAAAGTAGTCCTTGATGAGGTCCTGGGTAACTAGATGGGGTTGGCAGAGAAAGCCAGAAGCACTGATAAGATTATAACATTTTCTGAGGCAAGCAGGGAAGGACAGTAATGGAGATCAACTCAATCTTACAGGTCTACCCCTGTGGAGGTTTTGAGAAAAAACCCTTACTATATCCGATCAGAAAGCCAAGTTATGATGTTAAACCACCAAAATTAAATTTCGGCTATAAATTTGCCTGCTAAATGCCTTTTGGATTAGCCAGCCACTGAGCTCTGCCTTATGGTATCTTTTTCCTCCTCCTTTCCTCATGCCTCAGTGTCCTATGGATTTAGCCTGCCAGTCAATGGCACATTTTTACCTCATGATGTATTCCCTTTCTCGTGGCTAATTGTGAGTTCCCCTGGGGAACTTGTCTTTTCCATTGTTAATTATTAAAATACTATTCCTTGCTAATCATATGTTCTCCCAAATTTATTTCATATTTACCACTCCTGGTGTTTATTTTCTTCTTCATTTTGTCTTTAATTTCATAAATAAATGTATCTTTTGGCAAGAAGAAAGACACTGTGAATTCTTCACATGTGCCTTGAGCCTTGCACCTTGTATTTGAACTAGAGTTTGCTATGCAAACTCCATCATTTGGTGCTGTCCCAACATTTGGTGCCTTCATTATCCTCATCAGTCCTCAAAGGAAGAATTAAATTTCTGATAATAAACCTTTGCAAATTAGAAAAGGAGAGCATTAATGAATTGGATATTTAACCTGAAGAAACTTTTTAAAAGCACTAACAGAAAATTCTTAAAAATTAGAAAAGTAAATGAAAAAATGATAAAAGAAGTTAATAATCACTTAATATATGCCAAGCACTGAAGGTATATACCGAAAAGTGATATAGTCTCTCTTCTCAAAGAGTTCATACTTTAAAAAGCAAAGACAACACTTGTATAAGAAGTTTAATACATGCTAGATGAAAGGATCTACTTTAGTGTCAGCAGCAAGGTAGATGATCATGTAATGTTTTTACTGTTAACTCTATATATATAGATGAGATGGGGGAAGATGGAAAGGGAAGGGACTCAAAAAATAGTAAACAAAAGTAAAAACTGTTTCTTGGGTTAAAAAAAAAGGTTTAATTTTAAGCTATCTTGATAAAAATAGGAAGGAAAATGAATTATAACAATTTTAAAAAGAAATAATAAATCGCAACATAGAGAAGAAAAAAATAATTGTCATAACTTACTGTATAAAATTTTATAGCAATTATCTACAAAGTATAAAAGACTCAAATTAACAAAACATAAAACAGATATATTAAACAGCCCCAACTTCTAAAAATTAATTTGGACTAGGCATAAATTATTTTTTTTCCTATCACAGAAAAAGATCCTTCATTCAAATGAATTTTCCAATGAATTCTAACATAATTTAATTAACAAATAAATTATTCTCAAAAATTAAGGGAAAATATGTTATGAAGCCCCTGTTATCAGATAAATATGGACCTAATATTTAAAACCAATGAGGTATTGAAGAAGCAATGATAGACCAATATCACTAATAAATGTTGTTGGAAGAAAATTTTAATTAAAACCTAATTTAAAAAAAAAAAGACCACACCAATATATTGAGGGGAGGGAGTATTCACCTTTACAGAGTTGGATGCAGCCAAACAAGGTTGCAAAGTTAATTTATAATTAGGTAAACAATTAACATAATCACTATTATAAAAAACAAAAACAACCAAACTATGGGATTATATCAATAGATTCCTTAAAAAAGCATTTCACCAAGTATAACATTCATTTGTGCTAAAAATCATAGAAAAACATAATTATTGAAGGGTCAATTTTTAGTACGATAAAAAGTATATATCAAAGTCAATAAGGAATGCATTAAAGCAAGGGTGTCTTTTGTTTTTGATATAATCTACTTTAGTTCTAGAAATGCTAGTGATAGTAATAGGGCAAGATAAAGAAATTAAAGGCACATGATAATATCATCTCTAAATACCATTCATTTTCACTAGCAGTCCCCATTCTCTTCCTCTTCTCTAATTTCCTTCAAATCCCAGCTAAAATCCCACCTTATATAAGAAACTTTCCCCTATCCCCCTTAATTGAACTGCTTTCCACCCATTAATTATCTCTAATTTACCAGATCTTGTGTGAGTTTATTTATACAAGGTTACTTGCATGTCATCTCTATCATTATTGCTTAGAATAGAGTTTGGCAATGTTCATAAATACTTGTTGATTTGTTTTGACTAAACATTTGCAAAAAGAAGAAAACAATTTCTCTATTTATACACTACATGATGAATTATTTGGAAAACACCAGAGAATAAGCATAGAAACTGTGTCTTCAGCACTCTTGTCAAGAGTCTCCTAGGGTTGTCCTGAAATTTAAATGAGATAATGCTAAAATGGAATGGTAGCAAGCTCTCCTTACTGGGACTTATTATTGAGGAAACTTCTCAAACTCTACAAATAAATTAGCCATGATGGGAAATAATCAGAAGGCCTGAGAGCATCAGAATACTAAAAGAAAAGCAACATCCAGAGGGGTTTCATTTTGTAACTGGTCTTGAGTGTATGACTCTTGTTAAATCTAATGTCCTGAGTTACTGAATCTTTTAAGATGTTGAGTCTTGTATTCAGAGTTTCAGCATCTTCACCTAAAGACTAGCCATACTGGATCTGAATGGAACGTCCATTGTGGATCATGTTTTTTGTCTGTTCTCCTTTGCTGGACCTTAAGAGCAGTGGCCCTGCAAGCTAAGTAAACTGAGATAGTGCCTTTCCCAGAACTGCTGAGTTCAGAGTGACCTTTATACCATGTAGGAGTCATTTGGATCTGATTGGGGTTATTAGTATTCAAACTTGGGGTAGATATTTTATTGTATGTTCTTTTTTGTTTTATGATTTGGTTTGTTCTTATTGATTTCACAGCAAAAGCAAAACATATATGGAATATAAGTGTGATTGTCCATTCCTATGGAAAGATGGTGCCATAAAGACAAAATCACATTACAAGTGCTCAACAAAGCATAATGAGCATAAGGGAGAAGTTAGACTTACTAGAGGTGAGTGGTAAATAACAGATTCTAATTAAACAAAACCAATAATTTATATATATATATTAGAAAACAAGCTAATTCAATATTGTCCAAAGGAATACAAAATCTCATCTAAGATTATTCAATTTTCCTGCTCTGCCTAATTCTTCTGTTTTGTTGTGTTTTTTTCTTACTTTCCTTTCTTTATATAAACTCTCACCTTACTCTGCTGGGATGCTGCTGCTTCCCTTAAGGATCAGAGCTTGCTTGATATATTACCTCTTACCTCAAATAAAAGTCCAAATAAATGGTTGGAAAAGAAAAAGAAAAAAACAAGGGTGGATAACCACCCAGAGAAACATAGAATTGAGGAGGAGAAAGTTGTCCAATCTCTGATAATCACAGAAAGTTTGGCATCTCTCAGTATTAATATTCAGTGGGGATAAAGCACCATAAACACCAGAGTGAGCATCAAACTGACCCAAAATCTGATTCTTACTTCTGAATAAATTCATGTTAGTGGTTAGCAACTCCACTGGATGATTAAATAACAAATGTTTACTAAGCTCTTACTATGTGTGCATATTACTGTACTCTAAGGTATTAATGGGGTGTATAGTTTGAGTTAGCAGGCTTTGTGAAATAAGATTGCTAAACCTTGAATTCAGTACTCAGAAAAGAGGAAGGCATTTCCGCATAAGTTTTTATTAGAGTTCAGAAATCTGTAATTAGTTATCAATTATTGAGCTTCAGCATAGAAAAAAATCCAAAGCAATGAATCATTTGCTCTCCTTAAATATATAGAATGCTGAATTTCTTTAAAAACCATTTATTATGCCAAAGAAAACAGATTATGATCTAAACAAGACTTCAGTATGAAAAATATTGTAAAATTATTGTCTTTAAGCAGTTCTAGATAATATAGGAGCAGGGAGTGAGGTAGATCTTATATGAAACTATAAAGCTTCAAAGAAAAATCTCCATTTCTTTTTTCAAAAAGTGAGAAATACACTCTAATCAATCATTATAATTGCCAGGAGAAATGATATTGTGTGTGTATGTGTGTGTGTATATATATATATATATATATATATATATATATATACATATATATATATGTATGTGTTTATATATATACACACACACATATATATATATATATATAAATCATACTAAAATAAACTCAAGTTTAAACATGTAAGACCCTCATTTTAACTTCATTGGCTTTGATTCAAAATATATTTTTATTGTTTGGTATAAGGTGTTAAACCATAATATTACAGAGACATATTGAAGGTAACTTCTTCCTAACCATTATGGCAATTCTGGCTAAGATGACAGGAAAAAATAATGATGATTGTTGGAGGGGATGCGGGAAAACTGGGACATTGATGCATTGTTGGTGGAGTTGTGAACGAATCCAACCATTTTGGAGAATAGTTTGGAACTATGCTCAAAAAGTTATCAAACTGTGCATACCCTTTGATCCAGCAGTGTTACTACTGGGATTATATCCCAAAGAGATTATAAAGAAGGGAAAGGGACCTGTATGTGCACGAATGTTTGTGGCAGCCCTTTTTGTAGTGGCTAGAAACTGGAAACTGAATGGATGTCCATCAGTTGGAGAATGGCTGAATAAATTGTGGTATATGAATATTATGGAATATTACTGTTCTGTAAGAAATGACCAACAGGATGATTTCAGAAAGGCCTGGAGAGACTTACACGAACTGATGCTGAGTGAAATGAGCAGGACCAGGAGATCATTATATACTTCAACGACAATACTATATGATGACCAGTTCTGATGGACCTGGCCATCCTCAGCAACGAGATCAACCAAATCATTTCCAATGGAGCAGTAATGAACTGAACCAGCTATGCCCAGAAAAAGAACTCTGGGAGATGACTAAAAACCATTACATTGAATTCCCAATCCCTATATTTATGCACACCTGCATTTTTGATTTCCTTCACAAGCTAATTGTACAATATTTCAGAGTCTGATTCTTTTTGTACAGCAAAATAACGTTTTGGTCATGTATACTTATTGTGTATCTAATTTATATTTTAATATATTTAACATCTACTGGTCATCCTGCCATCTAGGGGAGGGGGTAGGGGGATAAGAGGTGAAAAATTGGAACAAGAGGTTTGGCAATTGTTAATGCTGTAAAGTTACCCATGCATATATCCTGTAAATAAAAGGCTATTAAATTAAAAAAAAACATTATGGCAATTCTAACTCTCTTATAAATAAAAATTAAGAAAAGATTTGTATATTAAGCCTGGAAAAAACTTAATGGTTTAAATTACAGTAGCCATTATGTGAAGTAAGCCAGGGCTGGAGTAGTTCATGAAAATTGAGTATCATTTTTGAAAAGGGAGAATCAGGTAAAGATCCAACGTGAAAGTAAAAATAAAACAATTCTGCTTGTTCAATTGAAACATATTTCAACGTAGAATGAAGTCCTGATACCCAAACAGCACTAACTATGTCTTTGCTATGTTTTCATGCTTCCAATGTTGTGTAATTTGTTATCTTGTGTGTGTCAGTAGGAATCACAATGCTTTGCCTTCTCATTGCCATTATTGCTTAACAACATTCCAACCACCTCTATTGCCAACAACAGCATCATTTCCAGTATCAAAGTCCATCAACAATCTGTTCCTGTGCTGACACTTCTGTTTGCTTTTTAATGGATTCATCTCACTCATAGTTGTTGGCTGTTGTTACTTCTTGGGGAGCAGTTACAGATCAAGAGATCTCATTTATGAGCTTTCAGCAAAACAAAAATATTTTACTTCAGACTGGCAAAATGAGTAGTTTTATTTATACCTTCACTTTTGCTTCCAAGGTTCACAGTTGAGTACTTTTCAATATGCTAAAGTATCCCAGCAAGGACAGCAATGAACTATTAATAAAGGAATGTCAGCTCAAGCTCACTCTCCCAATTGGTGCCTCATTAATGGCCAGTCTACCATTATAGTTTAGAATGCCATATAGGATAATAGGGACCACAGATTTAGAACTGGAAGGGATCTTAGAAATATATCCTTTTGCAGATAAGGAAATTGAGGCCCAAACAGATTAAGCAATTTGCTCAAGGTCAGATTTGATCAAGGCAAGTATGGGGGGAAATTGTAGAACTATTAGGAAAAGAGATTTATTATTAGACCAATATTATAGGTCAAATCAAAGCAGGAAGGTGGCTCAGTGATTAGAGTGTTGAATCTAGAGTCAGGAAGATTTTTGTTCCTAAAATCAAATCTGGTTTCAGACACTTACTGGGACCCTAGGTTTGTCACTTAAACCCTGTTTGCCTCAATTTTCTCATCTGTAAAATGAGCTGGAAACAAAAATGGCAAATTACTCCAGAATCTTGCCAAGAAAATCCCAAATAGTGTTATAAAGAATCAAATATGACTGAATTGAATAGGTCAAATAATTTCTACTATATCACAACATATGGTATTTGCTACATAAGGTAGTTTGGTTAAAAATTCTATCCTAAACAGCAGTTATCATAAAAATAGGGTTCCTGTTGTATATCTAATTATAAAATAAAATCTTGTCTTCATTTTCTCAGCCTCAAGTTTATAGCTCCTTACTCAGCAGAAGTAATAAACAAGAAGCAAACAGACTAAAAGAAGCCTCCCTGAATGCATCTTTACATTAAACTATGTCTCCTGTATTAATTCAAAGCATTCATTTCCTTATGATTCAGAATTTAGCATTCAGGAGAGAAAATGGTCGCTCTCCTATTATAAGGTATTATGGGCTGAGCAATTTTCTATTTACATCTGGCTTTGTGACCATGATAACATCAAGATTGGAAGTGAATGAAGGAAAAAAAGAATGTGAAAGGCCAAACATATTCAGGTAATGGCTGCTTTCACAAAATGGTTACATCCCTGAATTACAGCAGACAAGTGTTGCCAGTGCAAAATCCCCCTGCCTCTCAAAGTCTATTCTTTTCTCACCTCTAAATTGAGAAGACTGTACAATTTTGAATGTTCCTCTTAGTTCTACTATTCTATGTTTTACACACAAACTTTTTATGTCCTAAACCTTCCAACTCTAGTAGTTTAAGATTCAATGAAATATCTCATATTTATTTTGTAGATTTTATAATCATAGGAATCTAGAGCTCAAAGGGACTTTGGAAATAGGGTAATATTTAGTTCTATAAATATCATTAGTTTACATGTCTGACCTGTATTAGAGGTAGAAAAACTGGCATGATAATTCAACTTGTAGTGAGTAAACCTTGTGACTCCTTCTCCCTCCCACCCCCACTTTCCAATATTCATAAAGCTTCACACACTGTTGTTTCATTTCAGAGTATTTTTTTAAAAAACCATAACGGGAAAGAAATGATCTCCTTGACTTTTGTCTAATCAAATTCTTTGCTTATGACAACTACAAAACAAGCCATTCGATCCTTATTAGAAGTGAGAGAAGAACAGTTTTTTTCCAGAACATTATGTTTTATGTTTCTTTAGGATAGAGTCTAAATCCCTAGATTGCCAGATTTTCAAAGAACCTTCAAGAGCTTCTAATCTGATCCCCTACTTTTACAGAGGAATACAGTGAGGTTCAAGGAGGAGCTATGCCTTTCCCAAGTTTACCAACCCAATTGACACAGTTAGAACCAAAGCTCAGTTCACCGTATCCTTGTTCTGTATTTTTTCCACTATTTAATGCTACCTCTTTGAATTTATTTTTTGTGAACGAATCCAACCATTTTGGAGAGTAGTTTGGAACTATGCTCAAAAAGTTATCAAACTGTGCATACCCTTTGATCCAGCAGTGTTACTACTGGGATTATATCCCAAAGAGATTATAAAGAAGGGAAAGGGACCTGTATGTGCACGAATGTTTGTGGCAGCCCTTTTTGTAGTGGCTAGAAACTGGAAACCGAATGGATGTCCATCAGTTGGAGAATGGCTGAATAAATTGTGGTATATGAATATTATGGAATATTACTGTTCTGTAAGAAATGACCAACAGGATGATTTCAGAAAGGCCTGGAAAGACTTACACGAACTGATGCTGAATGAAATGAGCAGGACCAGGAGATCATTATATACTTCAACAACAATACTATATGATGACCAGTTCTGATGGACCTGGCCATCCTCAGCAACGAGATCAACCAAATCATTTCCAATGGAGCAGTAATGAACTGAACCAACTATGCCCAGAGAAAGAACTTTGGGAGATGACTAAAAACCATTACATTGAATTCCCAATCCCTATATTTATGCCCACCTGTATTTTTTATTTCCTTCACAAGCTAATTGTACAATATTTCAGAGTCTGATTCTTTTTATACAGCAAAATAATGTTTTGGTCATGTAAAAAAAAAGAATTTTTTTTTGTGTTGCAAAACTATGATCCTATTTTGGGGCCTTAAAGATACATTTGAACTACACTAATCATGTGACAAAAATCAAAGTTTCTAAGTTAAATGAGTTCATAGACTAGGAAAACAGCATCCCATGTACCAAATTTGCTACCTAAGCAGGTTTCCAAGTACATGAAGTCAGTCATAGGCAGGTGAGCCTTGTTCCACTTAAAATATAAACCACTCTGACTGTTGACCCTCAAACCTAATTCTCTATTCCCTCTCTCTTTTAAGGCCAGTTTCCTTTGATCTAAGTAGACTCGGATCTTGGGTAACTTACTCTTCTCCAACCCTCAGGATCCTTTTCTGAAAAATTGGGAGGTTGGTCTGAATTAGTGATGCTTTCTGACTCCTTGTGTATCATGGACTTCTTTGGCAGTCTGGTAAAGTCTACGGACTCCCCAGAATCATGTTTGCAAAAGCATACAATACACCAATTATATTAAATAATACTTGTTAAAAAAATTTTTTTACAAAGTAGTTGACAGACTCCTAGCTAAAAAACCCCTGAGATGGTGTCTAAGGTCTGTGTAGAGTTACTATTTCATGATTCTAAGTTCTTGTGTTCAGGCACAGTAGGGTAACAGGGGAGGACAATCCCATTCCACTGACATAGGAAATGACTAAGGCCAAGTGGAAGATTTGTCTGAACAAGTGATAGAGGAGTACAACTCTTATCAGATTCCACAATGGAGGACAATGTTGTTGCCCAAAAAAACCAATTTATCCTCAATCTTGTGAAAATAACAACATCCTACTTTTCCCCAGGGGTGGGTGAAGCAAACAGCTCTGGATAATCTGAGCCTCTTGAACTATTTCCCAAATGTTTGGGGTTTGGCAATACAGTGCACACGTTGCCCCAAGCATTTTTCCCCCTTTAATTTTTAAGCCCAAGTGTATTTTAAGGAAAATTGAATCCACATGCTCCTGATTCATTTACACTTAACTCATCACAGCATTGTTTTGAAAAAGCAATCTAATGTCCAGGGATCCCCTTGAGTCTTTGAAGGTTTTATGAGTCGCTCTGTGCCACATTTTGATGTGAACAAACAAGATCCAGGCCCCAGAGGTTTGAATTTAGTTCCAAATATGGCACCTTGGAGGCCAATAGGTCTCTAAATCATCAAGACACATTCTCCTTTCCCTCTTTTTCAGGAGCAAAATGAAACCTGATCCTTCCATTGTACAAAAACTCAAGAACTCAGCAGTACAGGTTTACTTTATACAAAGCAGTGACAAAGTGCACTAGTTCAAAATGGGAACCAGCATCTAAAGACCTTCTCTTCATTGATCTATATGACTTATGCAGAAAGGAAAAATCTGGGCACAATGTACTTTAGTCTTGGACCTTATGGATCTAAAGGTAAAAGGAATCTTATTGGTAATCTAATTCACTGTTCATTTTTATAGATTCGAAAATGTGGACCTATGCAGGTCCACTTCCCCAAGACTTCTCCAAGATTACATAGGTAGTAAGCATCAGAAGGGATTTTTTAATCCAAGTCCTCTGACAACAGAGAAACAGCTCTTTCTACTGCTCTACCTTTTCTCCCCATATTTCCCTAGTCTGTAAAATGAAGGGTTTGAAATAGATGAACTCTCAAGTTCCTTCCAGTTATAGCAATCTGTGAATCTATGATCTAAGTCTAGACAATGGAGCTGGACCAACTAACAGCAGGGTGTGTGGTGAATAAACAAAATGCATGTTTTCCAGGCTGTGGGTCTGGGATGTTCTCAGCAGTTTTTTGTTTGTTTATTTGTTTGTCAGTAGAACTTAACTGGATGAATGCAAATGGAAATAATTTGGAGGTGTCTGTTTTTAGTTTAAAATCACCAAAGACTATATATATAAGAGCAGGTAGGCAGTTGGACATATAAAGATATCTTTCCTATTAAAAAAAATTATACAAAGATTCTTCCTTAGGAAGAAGAAATGTGACTATGTGGAAAATGAAGAGAGCTGGGGATATGATGGCTCCCTGCTTTTCCTAGTTTTTATCCAGGAATCTGCATGAGATAGGATGGCCTTGTGAAAAAATCCCATCAGGGATGTGGCTCTTTTAAACAATGAGATGATTCAGGCCAGTTTCAATGATCTTGCGATGAAGAGAGCCATCTACACCCAGAGAGAAGACTGTGGGAACTGAAGGTGGATCACAACATAGTATTTTCACTTCTTTTATTGTTTGCTTGCATTTTATTTTGTTTTTGATCTGATTCTTCTTGTACAGCAAGATAATTGTATAAATTTATATGCCTATATTGGATTTACATGTATTTTTATCATTTTTAACATATATTGAATTACTTGCCATCTAGAAGAGAGAGTGTAGGAAAGAGGGGGAAATTGGAACACAAGTTTTTGCAAGGATCAATGGTAAAAAAAAAAAAATTATCCTTGCATATGTTTTGAAAATAAAAAAAAAAAACAATAAAAAAATCCATCAGCTTAAGAAGCTGAATACTAGTGTCAGTCTTAGAGCTTCTACTTGGGTCATCTTCAATGAATCTGATCCTCTTTATGCCTCAGTTTCCTCATTTGTCAAATAAGGGCTGGGGATTACTAGATGATTTCTAAGAACTATGTTAACTATAAAACAAATAATATCTACCTCCCAATAAATTTTCTTGACCAACAGTTCACTGACAAATAAAAAATTAAATCAATGTTCCCCAACAATTTGATTGTATTGAATTTACTGATAGAGCTCAAGACTTACCTGACCAGTCTCCAAATTGGTCACTTTCCCTTGATGATTCCCAGAACATCAATCACTATGCTCATCAGTAAGTTGCAATGCAAATCTCTCTTTACTCAGGACCACAAACTAGATCTGTAACTTTAAATAGTAGTATTCACTTTTAACTTCTCCTACCTCACCCTGCCATGATTAGAACCTTTTAGGAGGACTAAAAGAAGTACCTCAGAGGAAAAATGTTTGATACCTCCAATCTGAGATTTCTAATAAACAGGAAAACTGTGATTTGGTAAGATACCTCCAATAATACCCAAGTATACTTTGTAGCAAGAACTTGACAGATTTTCTTAATAAAGCCTTCCAAAACTTGATTTCATCCTCATAGTGGATGATTTTGAGTACTAGAAAATATCATTAACTTTTTTTTATTGGATCATAATATTTGAACCTAGAAAAGACTTAGAAACCTATTGTAATACTTTTATTTTATGGATTAGATGGTGGAATCAAAGAGAGTTTAAATGATTTAACAATTACAATGTAACAAATCCATTACCAACTCAAGATTAGCTTCCCCTATCTCGCTAAAAAACTATTGAAATAACAACTTCATATGACTCAGATAAATGAGTCTCTAATAATCTTTCTGCTCTAACCCACAATAACTAGGACTTGAGTAGAACTAAAGCTGACCAATAATGGCAAGTCAAAGGAAACAAAATATAAAGTATTATTATTACTTTTTTATTATTTTTAATTGGGCTGGAGTCCCTTGACTCCAAATTTTATTTGTGGAATAATTATAGAGATTGTATGAACAAAGAGTCCTTCCAGGATATACAGTAAACTAGACTTGGATTCAGAAAACCTGGAGTTGAGACCTGGCTTGGTCACTTATTAAGTTGTGTTACTTTGGGGAGATCATTTCATTGGACCTCAGTTTCCTCCTCTGCAAATCAGGTTAATAGTTCTTGTACTCCATTGTTTTGATGTTTGTATTTATACATATTAAAGTATTTATGTAAATATGATTTATTATGATAAAGTTGATCGCCAGAGAGTTGTTCATCATGATGAATTTTTCCAGACAAGGCATCTTATGAAGACCATATGTTGAGGTATGAAAAAGTTGGGCTTTACATCTTTGAAAGGAATATGAACTCCAGTGGAGTAGAACCACCAATTCTTAAACTACTGAACTTATATCATCATATGCTGTGCTACAACGAATAGAAAAATCAAATATGAAAGTGATTTTTAAGGGCATGTTGAAGGATTTTTATCCCACCCCAACTCACCCCATTCCCATTCTTTTTTTGGTTTTTTTAATGGGCCCAAGATGGTCAAGAAAGAATTAAACCATCAGACAAATTTAGGAACAACTGAAACTTCTTTTATGGTTGACAATTCCAGACATGTTTTTTAAACAAACTCTATAAAAATGCTTACATCCTGCCACAATTTGATTTTTATAGCCTTCTCAGTACATGCAAGAGCAAACTAGCTACACCCAGCATTCTCCACCAGTTTTTTGGGGCCATTGCAAAGCAGCTCCAGACAGGAAGGGGAAGGAAGAAAAGGGAAGGGCTGAGCAGAGGAAAGGTGTTCACAGTCCTTTGCATTATAATCATACCCTGGACAAACCTAAACAAATAGAAAAGACAGAAATAACCAAATTTAAAAATCACCACTGACATCAAATGGAGTCACATGATAATACACTTCCACATGTTTACATCATAGAAAGTTCTGGGGATAGGGGTAGTGCTTCCCTCAAAGTGTCATGGACCATCAGGTCAATAGGGTAATGCTGATTGTGGAGTCAGAACAGTTAGCACTGACTCCTGAGAGAAACATTCAGCAGGAAAGGGATAAAGTTCATTTTTCTCTTTTTTTTTCTTCTGTTTCTGCCATGTAGGAGTGTTTAAAAAAAAAAAACTCCAGCTTGGGACTTAGAATGGATGCTGTGACACATATATTCTCAGTCGGATGACAGAGCTGCCCCTGAAGTTGATGACGGTGTTTACAGTAATCATTTCCAAGTCTAGCTGGATGTCCCGGGGCCCTTTGATGGGGCGAGTCATCACCAGGGTGGCACTGATGGGTCCAGTTTGCTACAGAGAGAATAAAAACAATGACTGTAACAATCAAAAAAGCTCATACCTTACACTATACAAAGCAATTTGTTGACAGGAACTAGACTTTATTCCTTTGTCAGTTGAGTGTTTATTTTTCATTTGGATTCCTAGTTGGCCATGGTCTAACCTTAATAATAGGTAAGGTTAGAACTAAAGAATGTTCTGGTATGGGAGGTATGTACCTGTAATAAGAAACAAGGACCTAAGGTTCTAAGGACCTTATAATTAGTTTATTCTAAGGAATATTTTTATACTATGATACCTCCCTTTCTGAGGGCTGTATTCCACTTCAAGAGAAGGGATATAGTCCCCAACCAATACCCATTTTGACAGGTAAAGAGAATAATAACCAATTATATAACACCATGTGTGGGGCACTATACTAAGCATTTTACAAATATTACTTCATTTCATCCTCATAATAACAAATATTATCTGACTTGATCCTCACAACAATCCATTATCCCAAATTTACAGTTGAGGAAACTGAAACAGAGAAGGATTATGTGACTTGCTCAGAGTCATACAGCTAGTAAGTGCCTGATTTATTCACATTGTTCCTCCCAAATCCAGCACACTACCTGCTGCTGCAAATATCTAACTGCCCTACAGGAGTTTTGAGTGACCATGGCAAGGGCAGAGGATAGGACTTAGGACACAGAATGACTACCTTCACAAAAAAATACTTCCAGTGAATAACATTTTCTTCTTGAAATGATATTTCTAAGAGTGAAGACAGATGAAAAAGAAAAAATGAAATGGGAAAAAAATGTACAAATGCATCAACAAACAAAATAAAGGAAGGAGTTCAAATTTGGCATCCTAGAAACATTATCCTCATCAGGGAGTTGGAGAGAATAAAGTAAAGAATAGAAACAATGAAATATATCTTAGAATTCAGATTGGATTAAGAGGAATGAGGAAGGGAGAGAAGCAAAGGAAAATTTCTTGGAAAAAGGTATTTCTAGAGGATGTTACTTAGATGAAAAAGTTAGGGGAAACTGAAATTTTTGAACAACATGCTTAGCTAAATCATGAAGATTAAAAAAAGGGGAAAACATAGAGAATAATTAAATTCAAGGAATTTGAGATGAAACAATTAAGTGTCAATAATGGAAAAACAGTATCAAAGTAATAAAATAAAACATCATAGGAACAAATATTGACTTAAAAATTAACACAAACGGAATAAATAGAAGAAAGCTCAAACCAAAATATCATAATTTTAAATGTGAATTTGTTAAACAATTCAATAAAAAGATTATAATATAACTGAGTAATAAAACAAAATGTTTCCTCCTCATTACTTTGTTACATGTAAGAAACACATCTTAAAACAATTAATGGTAAGTTGAAGTGCAACTGGGGACTCAAGCAAATGAGAGGAACTACTATTCTGAAAGTGATTCTCAGAAACGTATTTGCCAAAGTGGAAATGTTTGCAACCTGGGAAGTAGTAGTCTGTCATTAGAATTTGATACAGAAGGAGAAAACCAATCATAGTCTGATATGAATCCTGCATTTGGGAAGAGCAAATTTTGAAGGATTCAGAGGATTATTAAAATACCATGGTCTAAAATACTATAACAAACCACCTCAGAGAAAATGCACAATTTGAAAATAGTAACAAAAAATTTGTGAAGGGGAGAAACTAATATGGATAACATAAGGAATTCATCACCCAAATTATATCCTTTTAAAGATATACATAAAATACAGAAGCAAGGGCAAATAATAGAAGATGTATACAAAGATATGGCATGAGTCTATAAGAATACCATCAAGTGCACTAAAGCTCAGACCAAAAATGCCTCTAGACACAAAAGGCAGATATGATTACTAAGTCACTGTCAATAATCTTCAGAATCAAGAAGAATGGGAAACCTGTTGTGTGGCTGGAAGAGGCAAATAGTATTTTGATTTTCAAAAAATGTTGGTTTGGCTTTAATTTCTGGCAAAATTCTAGAATGTATTATTCAAGGGATGGTTAGTAAACACTTAGAAATGGAAGCAATGGCGTAATCAAAAATGGGTCATGTTAAGCTGACCTCATTTCCTTTATCAACAATCACAGAACTATTAGATCAGGGAAAGAGTGTAGATATACTTTACCTAGAACTCAGAAAAGCATTGAACAAAGTTCTCTGTGCTGTCCTTTCAGGCTAGGTGGATAGACATAACCTATGTAGGATAACAGGTTAAAGATTTAGAGTTAAAAGAAATCTCAATGACTATCTAGTTTACCTCTCCCTTCTTTTATAGGTGGAAAAACTGAGACTTAATGAGGTTAAGTAGTTTGTACATAGGGTATATAGATGATAAATATGTCATAGGTAAGATTTGAAAGCAGGATCTTTAACTCTGGAGCCAAAGTGCTTTCCACAGTTCTGATTTGTAATTGATTAAACAGATCCAAAGAATAGTCATTAATGGATTCTTAACTTGGAAGGAAAATCCTGGTAAATCATTCCAATGATCTTGTGCTGTTAGCCTTGTGCTATTAAACATTTTTGTCAATGACATGTATGTGTAGATAATATGATCATCAAATTTGCAAATTGAAAAGCCTTAGAGAATACATTGAATGGTAGAGTACAGATCCATAAAGTTCTAACAGTAAGCCTAAATCTAATAAAATGACTTTTTAAAAAAAGATCAATAGTCATGTTTTAATTCAAAAATTAATTTCATAAGTATAAAATAGGGGAAATGACTAAAAAGCAGTTAGTACAAAAGAGATTGGAGGGGTTTAGTGGATTGTGAACCTCAATACATAACAATACAATAGAGAACACAAAAAATAATGCAAACATATTGAATTAAGACAGATATAGTGGGGGGGGGAGAAAAAAAAAGAGAAAGAGAATGTCTAGAACAAAAAGAAAAATGTATTTCTGTAGCCTGACATAGTGGACTCAATTCTGGCCTTCACCTCTTAAGAAGAACAAGAAAAAAATTAAAAATCCAAAGCATACAACCAAAAAGATAAAGGTTCTTGAGAGCATGCTGTATTTAGATCAATTGAAAGAATGCTTACAGTAATGAAGGAGTGCTTAAGAATTGATTTTTTTTAGTTTGCTTCTTTGAAAATTTCATCTTTCAAAAGTAGAAAAATCAATGTGTTAGATTTCTCTGCTAGACTTGATTCTTACCAACAAAAGGAACTAGGTCCTGAAGTAAAAACACTTGTCACCTTGAAGAGGAATGATAACAGTATCTTAGCATTTTTAAATAAGGAAAAAGATGGAGGAGGAGGGAAGACAGTATGTTCTAATGGCTAGAGAACGTGCCTTGGACACATATATTATCTGTAGGACCCTGGACAAGTCAGCCCAAAAAGAATGGAAAGTTCTCTAGAATAAGGTAAGAGCACAATCTAAGCAAAAAAAAAAAAAATTACAAATGATATACAGTAGAAGAGAAACAGCTAACACATTACATGACAGAATCAGAATCCAAAAAGATCACCCAAGATTAGACATTAAGAGAGGGCTTTGAATGATCTAATCACTTCCTTCAACAGACATCTCTCCAAGTATTGGATACTCTTCATAGACTCATTTCTCATTGGTTAGCATATACTTCTTCATTCTCTTTCCATTCCAATGGTTCTGAATTCCTGGCTGTCATTACACAAATCCCATTTCCCATTTCCCACTGTATGTTCTCTTACTCTCATTCCCCTCAACCCAAACCTCTCCCCCCATGATGGTCCTTCCCCAGATTTACCCACTCTATTTATTGCATTTTCTTGAATGACTACTCCCATAGCTAATAAATTTGCTTTCTTCTTAAGCCATTTTCTTTCCCAATTTTCCATCTTTTGGTTTTCACTGGTTCCCTTCTAATGATACTTCATCCTTGGCCACCTTTTCCAATCCTATTTTCACTTTCACTTGACTCACTCATCATAGTGGCAGAATAGGTATCTCCTCTTCCTTCTCATTTCCAGGCTTTTCCACTACTAAAATCACCCATTAACCTTTCTTCATAATCATTCAATCCAAAATTATTCTCCAAGATTCTGGTGGCTGTTATCTCCTGAACTTCAGGACATTCTCTTTTCTTCAGTGCCTAATTCACAGGCTTTTTTTTTTTTCACTCCTATCCTCAAACTAGAAGAATTAAGATACAGGTAGATATTTTTTTATAGATCTAAGTTCTTCTTGGTCTTCTGATTGGTCTTCTATCTGATTATATTTTATTATTCCAGTTTTCCTCTATGCCATGATTCTTTTGGGTCAGCTAAGTAGTACAATAAATAGTGTGCCTGCCTGGAGTGAGGAAAACTTGACACATATTGTGTCAGCTGTGTAACTCATCACTTAATCCTGATTACCTCAGTTTCCTCATCTGTAAAATGAGCTGGAAAAGGAAATGGGAAACCACTCCAGTATTTCTGCCAAGAAAACCCCAAATGGGGGGTCATAGAGTCAGACACAAGTAAAACAATTAAACAACAATTCTTTCTTTCACCTGTGACCTCCAATTCCTTCATCCTTTAGTTCTTTCCCAGGCCATCATCCCTGTGCTGGTTACATTTTCCTTTCTTCCCTATCTCCCCATTTTGATGAATCCATTCAATTTTAAATCCATTCACATGAATTCCTTGACTCTTTATCTTATTGCTTATCATGCCTTGCCAAGTGCCAACCTTGGGTTAATGTCATCTTCTCTAAACTTTGCTCCTATTCATGTATCACTGAACTAATTTGGAGAAAAATCATAAAATTATGTTGACTGAGTTAACTACAACTTTATTTCATATAATCTCAAGTGGGTCCTTAGTGTAACATGGGAGTCTTTTCACACTTACTTAATCAATTTACTATCCCTTACAGTACATTAGCCATTACAAACCTTTTTATCCACCCTCAAGCCTCCCATGGCACCCTCTCCATTCATCCTCTCAGGTGAGAACCTTATCTCATACTTCACTGAAAAAAATCAAGGCATTTACCAAAATAGTTCTCTCTTCTCCCCTCTTTCTTACATTACTCAGATGTCTTTCAATACAATTTTCTCCTTTACCCTTGTCTCACACAAAAAGGACCCTCTTTTCATTAAGGTAAACATCTCTACATGAACCCTTTTCCCAATTCCATATTATTTGATCCAGCAAATTGCCCCCTTTCATCCACTCTTTCTATTCCTAATTTTTAATCTCACTCTATCTACTTGTTCCTTCCCTTCCACTTATAAATATGTCTATGTTTCTCCATCTTTAAAAACACTTATTTGATCTGACCATCCCCACTAGCTATTATCCTATATCACTCCTTCACCTTCATGGTTAAATTACTTGAGATTTTATATATATATATATATATATATATATATATATATATATATATATATAATTTATTTTTCTACAAATTACTGGTAATTACCAGTAATTTCTTAAATATCAAATTTAATCATCTTTTTCTCAGTCTTCAAACTCCTTGACTGCTCTATAACTTTTGAAACTCTTGATCACTCTCTTTTGCTAAATACTTTGTTTTTTTAGGTTTGAGGTATCTCCAGTTCTCCTCTTATCTGTCTGATTATAACTTACCAGTATCCTTTGCTAGATTCTCCTCCAGGACCTACCCACTAAAGGTGGTTATCTCATAGGGATATATCTTGAATCCTCTTCTTTTCTCCCTCTATCCCATTTCACTTAATGATCTCCTCAGCGCCTGTGTTTTATTTATCATCTCCAGAATGATGATTTTCAGCTCTGTTTGTCTAGCCCTAGTTTCTCTCCTGAGTTCTAGTCATGCATCTTGTTGTTCAGTTGTTTAAGTCACAATCAACTCTTTAAGTTACAAAGATACTGGAATGGTTTACCATTTTATTCTCTAGCTCCTTTTACTGATGGAGAACTAAAGCAAACAGAGTGAAGTAACTTGCTGAAGATCACACTCCTGGTAAATACCTGCAGTTTGATTTGAACTTAAGAAGATAAGTCTTTCTGATTCCAAGCACAATGCTCTATCTACTGTACCACCTAGTTACCATCCATCACCAATTACCTATTTAACATTTTGAACTGGAGTCCCATAGCCACTTCAAACTCAACATATTCAAAACAGAGCTTGTCTTTTTTCAAGTTCAATAACACCAAGTTTGCAAGCTTGTTTTTCTGGGAGGAATGTTGCATCTTTTATTGTAACAAGAAAGCTGGAAAACAAGTAGGATTTGGGTAAAAAGACAGGTTCTGTTTTGAGTTGACATGACTATGGAACATGCAATTCAAAATATAACAAGTGGATTGATAATCCATGGGACTGGAGCGCCAGAGAAAGACTGGGGTTGTATACAAAGATATAAGAATCAATTACATAATTTAATTTATACTCTAATATATTTAACATCTACTGGTCATCCTGCCATTTAGGGGAAGGGGTGGGGAGGAGAGGAAAAATTGGAACAAAAGGTTTGGTAATTGTCAATGTTGTAAAATTACCCATGCATATAACTTGTAAATAAAAAGCTATGAAATAAAAAAAAAAAGAATCAATTACATAGAGATGATCATTGAATCCATGGTAGCTTTTCTCAGTGGCCTCAGCCACCATCAGCTGTAAAGGTGGGAGGAAGTCTGACATGGAAAGTCATAAGAAAAGTAATTCTGGAGTCAAAAGGCCTAAGTTAAGATCCTAGCTCAGATGAAATAATAGCTGTATAATCTTAGAAAAGTTATTTGCTCCTTATCTGCAAAAAAGGAAGGATTTTAACTGGATGACCTTGAAGATCTCTTCTAAACCCTAGATCTTGAGAGTTTTAGAAGAGAGAGGAAAAGTATCTATGGGAACTCCAGCTGCTATATTGTTCTCATCTGGGTTTTGGAAATAATAGCTTGCCCTTGTATTGATGACTGATTATATGTAAAGTTTATAAAGCACTTCCTCAGCAAATTTTTAAGGTGGGTAGTACAAGTAGTATTATCCCATTTTACAGATAAGGAAACTGAAGCTCATAAAGATCATGTGACTTGCCTGAGGTCACATAGTAATTGTAGGGAGGGATAAAAAAACAGGTTTTCTAAATTTTAGACTAATGACTAAACTTCATTGTGCTCTTTCCCTAAATCTCCTTCTTTATCACCAGATTCTTTGCTAGTGAAGAATAAAACTGCTTCTAAGATGAAAAAAGTGGGGAGAGACAATCCCTTCTCTTTCTAGCAACTCTCACCCTGGAGGTTGCATGCATGTGACTTTTTTATGATATATAGAAAAAAAATTTATTTTTTCTGGAATTCTGGAATCCTATAATTGACAGCCTGTGTGACTTTGGGTAAAAATCACCTCTCTGGCTCTCAGTTTCTTCATTTGTAAAAGAGGGAGAATTGTAGTAGCTGATTCATGAATTTCTTTCCTTTTCTAACATCCAAAGAATTATGAAGCTCATTCTAACATGATTTCACCTGAGTAAATAATGTTGAGAGGGAGAAGGAGACCAACGGGATGCTTTATCCCAACCACACATTCCTTTAAGGGAAAACCCATGCCAGCCTCTCCACAATACTTATGATAGTGAATAGTGAGGAATGCCAGTTATCACTGCCCCCACAGAGAGCTACATTGGCTAAGGGGAAAGGGGTCCATGGCCCACCCACACCAATGCACTCCTAGTCATCCCTCTCTCCCCACCCCACTCTTGAATGTACACTCCCAGCTTGGCCCTGGATCAGAGAGTATGTTTTCATGTGTGATGAACATTGTTTGACAATCAGGAAACAGCCTGGCTGGAGAATGTCAGCTCAGCTTGGCTCTGTCACTCTACTCCATGCAGATCACATAAAAGAAAACTTGGCACAATTAGAATCCTGTGACTGTGGCCCCTTTGCCAGATATGATCATGTCCCCAAACCACCTGGATAACAATAAATACCAATCATCCATCAAGACAATTCATTTGCCCTCACTGTGGCTCACTGGAAACAACAGGGTTCCAAAAGGGCTTAACAAGCAGCATATTCTCACTGAGTGAGAAAGAGTGACTGTGTGTATATGTGCAGAGCTAGGATTATTGGCTCAGCTGCTAAATTCTAAGAGGGAATTTCAGGGAAACTACCATACATAGTGTTAATAAGAATAGGAACAGGTTAAGCTATGCAGAATTCCCAAATAAAGAAACTCCCTCTCCTATGGCAGGCTAGCACTTTCCATATAATTTGGTTAGACCACTGAAAGGTTAATTGGAATGTACAGATCTCATAGCTAATATGTCAGGGGTAAGACTGAATCTGGATCTTTCTGGCTCCAAAACTAGCTCACTCTGCAATATTCTATTTAGGCTGCCTCTCAGTATGTCAGTCAAATAGGAAAAGTAGTGCATTACATGGCACAAAGGTGCCGTGGAATACAAGTATTTTCTTGCATAAAACATTTTCTTGCAAATGAAAGGCTGTGAACTGGTTGCCTGAAAGGAGCCTGGTGACTTTAGTACTTAAGTCAACAAGTCCATCTCTCCCTGATTTTACAGATGAGAAAATTGAGGTCAATAGAGTTTAAGTAAACTGAGATTCAAGGTCAAGAGTGAAAGAACTGAAAAGGCCTAAAATGTAGAAGAGATTAAAGGTGATTAACAAATCCACTGAAAAAGAATACAAGCTGGGAGAAAAGGAGCAATGTTTAAATCAAAATTCAAGAAAGTAAATAGAAAATTGAGTTGAGGTTTAAGCCAGAATTCAAAGGAACTAATCCAGAGAATTGGAAGTCATGGAGTGAGTTCAAGCACAAAAGATCCAAGGACATAGAAAAGATCTGCATAGAATAGATGTGAGAAAGCTATAAATGAGGAAAAGTTCAAAACAAAGGAAACTATTCATATGAAAAATCGGTAATAGAATGTCCATTTATAGCACAGACATTATAGCCTTCTAATGGGTGCTAGAGTCAGCTTGGACAGTCTCTCAAGAGCTGATTGTTAAATTTTCATTGAGAGCATTTGTTATTCAGTTGTTTGTCATGCCTGACAAACACTCCTCCTGACCCCATTTGGGTTTTTCTTGGCAAAGATACTACAGTGGTTTGTCATTGACTTCTTCAGCTCATTTTACAGATGAGGAAACTGAGGCAAACAGGATTAAATAATTTGGCCAGAGTCACATAGCTAGTAAGTGTCTGAGGCCACTTTTGAACTCAGGTCTTCCTGACTACTAGCCTACCCCTCTACTCACCATGCTACCAGCTACCCATATGAGCATTTACATTCCAGAAATAAACACTAGAAATGAAAGCTTGGGTTATTGTCTTATTCATGGAGAAAATGTTAATAATGCAAACTGAACTGGAATATCAGGTATTTTTTTTCCCAAAAAGCTGATTGTTAAACATTTACCCACATATTTTTGCCTGGCCCCCTCCTCTTTCAGGTACAATACAATAGCTGTGGGCCAGGACACCACCATTCCCTGGAAGTTTTCCATCAGTTCAAGGTTTTGACATAGTGAAATATTATTGGTGAAAGACCTTCACCAACCTGGTGGAACAATATTTGTTGTCAGAAGGAAGATTAGGTATCCTGCTATTTGAACTCAAAAAATTCACTCCTTGCCTCTGGTGTCTATTAGAATGCTTTTAAATGTTTCTCCACCGGTCTATCAAGGTAAATTTGAAGATGAAGTGATATCGATATTCTACCAAACTGATGAGACATTGTACATTTCCTGGCATTATAGTATAACCTCCCCCTTAGGTGGATTTATATGTACTCTGTGATACTTATTAAATGCTCCATGAATTTCATTTTTTGTTTTTCAGTTGCTACTTTTCCATTTGGCAATAGATTTTGGCCTAGGCACTGGAGAATGGCCCAGTTAGATTCAAAATGTTGAGAGATCCCAGGCACACATGAGACTGTTATTGAGCCAAACTACACCCTCCACACACACAGTCCATCAATTTAAAAAAAATAGACATTGTGGACCTATGAAACAGTACAGGGTCATTGTATAAGCCATATGGCATACTCTATTATATTGGCCATGGCATCTCTTGAAGGTTATTTTCTGCTTATTGTCCACCAGCATCCAATCAGATTGGACACTCTCTAGGGACCAGATTTGGCAAACTGTACCATCTATGCTAACTGGTCCAATTTTGATTCCAGATAGTAATAGAATTCAAGACCCTTTAATCATAATAGAGTCTCCTTTTCTTAACAAATAGTATTAGAGACCTGATGAAAGACATGGAAAGTTTCATAATTCCTTTATAATTTCATGTTAGTAGGACCAAATTAGTAGCAAAATTATAAGGCCAATGTGGTGGTAACTAAATATGTCCCAAAATTGAATGTGTCTCAGAATTCAGGAATGTCAGGTTATTATCTAGTTGGGAGTCATGGCTAGGTAAGAAAAATATTTATTCCAGATAACACTTCTGGTAATGTACTAAGCAATTCCTACATTCCAAGCAATGTCCAAATTAAGAAAATCAAGGCAACAAATGGCCAAAAAACACTTGGAAATGTGTGAATGGTTCATATCAAGATTGAGCAATTATAATATTGTTATATTGAACAAGAAAAACCTTCATCTTTTTGATCTTTGGTCCAGAAAGAATTGCATGCCTGTTCATTATCTCAAGTACAACCAGGAAGAGAATTTAAGGTCCCAGGGGATATTATCTTTGCTAGATGAAGGTCATATATATTAAATTCCTTGAGGCTCCAGAATTTGCTAAAGTTGTGATAGGCAGATATGATCATCATGGAATTTAATATCAAGAATCAGGAATAGGAAGAGTGTTAGGGAAGCTGTGGTTTTCACTTGGAGTGTGGACTAGAAAGATGCAGTCTCTGTATTACAAAGAGATCATTAAAAAGAAAAAAGGATTCCACACGTGCAAAAATGTTTGTAGCAGCCCTTTTTATAGTGACAAGGAACTAGAAATTGATTGGATGCCCATCAGATGTGGAATAGCTGATTAAATTATGATATATGAATGTAATGGAATATTATTATTCTATAAGAAATGATGAGCAGGCTAATTTCAGAAATGCCTGGAAAAACTTACATGAATAAGTGAAGTCAACAGAACCAAGAGAACATTGTACACAGCAACAACAAAATTATACGATGATTAACTGTGACAATCTTGGTTCTTTTCAACAATTAGGTGATTCAAGGCAATTCCAAAAGATTTCTGATAGAAAGAGCCGTCCACATCCAGAGAGAGAATTATGGAGACTGAATGTGGATCAAGGTGCAGTATTTTTACCTTTGTTGTTGCTATTGTTGTTTTTCTTTCTTATGTTTTTTTTTCCCTTGTGATCTGATTTTTCTTATACAGCATGATGAATGTGGAAATATGTTTAGAAGAATAGCATATGTTTAACCTTTATCAGATTACTTCTGTCTAGGGGAAGAGAGTGAGGGGAAGGAGGATAAAAAAATTGGAACACAAAGTTTTGCAAAGGTGAATGCTGAAAACTATTTTTTGCATATATTTTTAAAATATTATTTTAAAAAAGAAGAGAAAGAAAGGGTCTCTATCAAAATTCCCCCACTTATCCATAGCAGTGGGAAGCATAACATATGAATAATCCTATTTTTAATTGTGCCTTGGACCAAATTATAGGTGAAATAGATCTGTTATTCCACAACCTAGAGAGACTTTTCCTTATTATATATCTTACTTTGCTGTTGGAAGGAGAAGAACAGTAGAGGAATTGGGACTTTATGTGGGCATATTGCAAGACAAGTATGGGTCAGTCAGTGATTAATTACCTCTCCCAGATTAGGGAATTTTCCTGCTAATTCATCTCAAGGAGACCTGTCCAAATCTTCTTTTAAAAAAAAGATTGATCAGAGCAAGTATATTCCAAAATAAATCCTGGCTTTTGGTTTTGCCTTAAGGAACAGGACTATTTTGCCATATTTATGCTTCTGTATCTGAGCCAGGGAATCCAAAAGCTAGCTACTTTGAAGTTAAAAGGAAATACGGAAAGTCTCCAAGTTCTCTCCTAAAGAAATTCCTCCACATCATCTCCTAGATGACATTGCCTCATGAGGTAAGGAGTGGATGAATGGGCAGCTAGTCTCAATGGACAAGACAATATACCAGCCATCTTAGCCTAAATTTCAGGATGTTCCTGGACTGAAATTCCAGAAATTTCAGGGAATTTGGGCATCTCACTAAGAAAGACAGTTGGCTGAAAACACTTCTCAAACCAATTCATTTACTTGAGCTCTGAGGTTCCCTGATCAACTAATTAACAACAAGCATTTGTTAATATAAGGAGAGGATTGATTGGTTTACTCAACATTTCCCATTTAAATAAAGTGACAATTAAATATGAAAAGTTGCAAAAGTCCATTTGATCAGGTGAAATAATGTCAAGCCAGAAGTCTGTTCCAATTGGCTAAGGAATTTTATCATGTCCTCTGGGTTCTGTATAAAGGTATCAAGTAATTTAGAATCAGAAAATTCCAGAAATTAGGGCAAGAATGACTTTCCAGCAAAACCCCTGAGGAAAAACCACCTGGAAAGGAAGGAGAGGCTCAGGCTTCAGTCTTGGCCAAATGTTCTTCCCCTTTTCCCCTTTTGCCAGAGGAGGAATTTTCAACTGTAAAAAGTCCAGAGGATTTTGGACCATATTTTCTCATTAGTGTCCTGGCATCGTCCCCCAGGATAGCAATTGTAGTGTCTGTATTGAGAGCCAAAGACAAGCTGAAGGCAGAATCACCATGCTTAAGGGGAACTTCTTGAACATCCGCAAATGAGAGGAAAAGACTTCTAACAACTATAACCTGTGATTTATCCCTAAGTCCACCCATGGACTTTATATGTAGTAGGTGGGAAAATATGTCATATTTTTTGGGGGGGTTGTTTTCTACTACTGTTTTTCCTGCATTACTTTAGTAAGTACCTCTTTTTAAAAGTTACTTAAGACTGAATAAATTATTCTCAACTAATAATCTGGAGTGCAGGACAGGAGAAAGCATGTTGGTGGGGGTTCAAGCTAATGGCATTACATGTATCAACTTTAATTTCCATAAGGTACTCCTAGGATTCTGAGGGAAAGATAAAACTTTATTCCAGAACCTGAGATGTATCAGTTATCCTGGAAGCTAGAATATAAATTCTTAGAATTTACATAGGCTATTTGAAGTACCTATTATGTGGTAGGCACTGTGCTAAGTTCTGGGGATATAAATACAAAGAATAATATAGCCTCTACTGAAAAAGAACTTAATTTGTACATTTCCCTCGGGTCTGACTTTTGTCACGGTAATATTTAGGATAGCCACTGTGTCCCCACCCCTCAAAGAGTTAGGGAAGAGGGCCAATTCACACCAGAGATTAGAGGCAAGAGATAGGGCTTAAGAGAGAAAACACACCTGGAGATGGATGGGTGTGGGGTAGGGTGTGTGGCAAACCAAGGTCTAGGAGAGCAAACAGAAATTTGGGCTAAGGTCAAAACCTGGAGCTCAGAAAGGCAGTTTAATCAAGAGGGAAAGGCAAGAACTGAGTCCAAGAGTGAAAAGTCCTAAACAGAAGGGAGAACTATACAGAGTCAGGTTAGAAAAATCCTACAACTGAGAGAGCGAGCATCAACAGCTGATAGCTTGTCTCAGTCAAGGTCTCAGACTGGACAGCATCCTTTGGTGGTGGCAATAAACTTGTTCTGTTGTTCTCTTCCACCTCAACTATGATCTCAAGATGGGTCAGAGAGAAAGGAGGAGTCTAGCATATCTGAAATGAAACAAGCCTACACATGGTTGTGAGAAAGGGCACTGTTGTGAGAATAGCTTAGAGGAAGAGGGCAAGAATAAGCATTTATACTGCACACCTATGTGCCAGACATGCTGTGCTAAGTGTTTTACAAATATTACCTTGTTTGATCCTTGCAATAACCCTGTGCAAAAACCCATATATTTTATAGTTGAGAAAACTGAGCTTGCTTAGGTTTGTATAGCTGTAAGTTATTGAGGTTAGATTAACTTGAGTTTCTTGACTCCAGACGTTAGGGCTTTATATACTGTACCACCTAGTTGGGTACAGGTTTAAACAGAGCAATGTGAGGCAGCACAAGTCCATAAGTTTTTGGTCCTCAGTCTTTCTCTCTTTGTGTCACCATTTTGGTAAGTGGTCGTGGTGGTTGTGTTCCTGCGTGACCACAACAGTCATGGTTCATGATGCTCCAAATACCACACAGAGCATGCACTAGAACTGGAAGGATAAGTAAGGATTGAAGCTGTGGTGAGATACAGCCTGGAGAGCTCTGCTTGAATTGTACCAGCTGAGAGTGTTCCCATCAACCCATCACAAGAGAAGAAGAACATGGTAGTAGGTATCAAGCAAATGAAACATGGTTAGACACACCTCTGCTTAGGCTCTTAGATTTAGAGCTAGATAAAGGCCATCAGTCCACTTTCCTTGTTTTACAGATGAAAAAAATGAACAGAGTTAAATGATTGCCTAGGGAGTTACTTCCTGTGTTTAAGGCAGGATTTGAACCCTGGTTTCCTTAGCTCAGTCTGGCCATTATACTACACTGTCATTTCAGTGACCTGCACAAAAGTAGTGTCAGAGGTAAAATTAAATCCATGTCTTCAGACTTTCAGAGCCAGTGTGCCTTCCCAAAAATAGATCATAAGATTGTGGAATATAGAACTAGAAAAGACTTTATATTTCATAGAATAATAGTTTCAGAACCAAAAGGGGCCTCAAAGACCATCTAGCCCAGCTTTTTCATTTTATAAATAAAGAAACAAAGCCATGGAGTCTTAAAGAAGAGACTTATCCAGAACACACACAGTCAAGATAAAAGCAACTTTAGAAACTAGTTTTCTTGATTCCAGAATCTAGTGCTCTTTCCACTATAAATACTGTCTCTTATCAAAACAATTCCCTCTTCCTTTCCTCCTGTTTCCTCAATAACAAAACTCTCTTTTGTCACAATTAAAAAGAAACCCTTGGCTCTTTCTCAATACCTGACTCATTGTGTCCCTCTCCAAACCAATCCCCACCATTTAATGTGTATGTCTTTAATATTAATTACCCATCTCCATTCCTCTAATAAACAAGCTTCTCAGTTTATCCATATCTTCAGCTCCCACACTATGAGCCTCATATCCTCTGCATCAGGGAGTTACACCCAAAATTGCTTCACTTCTAAGATTCAGAATTTGGAAATTCCTTTTTTTGGTCACAATGTCCTGTCCTCAAGTCTCCTACAACCTCATTCCTTCTAAGTCTATTCTTTGTTCTTAATCTCTCCTTGTGGTCCTGCTACTACACCTACTCTAGCTTCATTCTCTCTTCAAAGTTATGACTATATAGCTGTTATTTGTTTTTTTGTTCTCAAAGTTGACCATAACATGAGGGAGATAATGGCATGACAGGCAAGTGAACTGGATTTAAGTGAGAAAGCATGCAAGGTTCCCTGCCTCCCTTTTCCCTCCAGAGCCATTTGGATCCAGTGTCAAGGTGTAGATTAAGATAACTAGAGATGGTTTTGGATGAACTATATAGCTAGGCTCTTCTGTAGTACATTATCTTGCACTAATTCCTTGCTATTTTGTCCTTTCTCACTTCTATATCTCCACTATTACCCTTTTCTACTACTAGAGGAAATCATGAGATCACAGAGATTCAAAATTAGTATAAATTAAAATAATCTAACCTTAATGTGGTCTCAATTCAGCAACCTTTTAATTTATTATTGATAAACTCCCTATCTTACTACTCACAATGGCTACTTTAAATATTCTTTTCTCTTCTCTAGCCTTTAACTGTACTTCTAATCTCTCTTCTTTCAGAAGATCTGCTATTTTACTGAGAATCCAGAGACTATCCACCATGAGTTCCATTGTCATCTATCCTTTGAACGTCATTTCTTCTTTAGGACTTCACCCAATCTCGTCTGTCCCTCTTGTCTTAGAAGATATGACCCTCCTTGCCTAGATCAAACCCATCATTTTTACCCCGATGGCATAGATCTTCCCTTCTGCTCTAGGACATTTTTCTACCAAACATTTCCTTGTGTTATCATCATCAGTCTCTTTAAGGGTTTTTTTCTTTCTCTATTTACAAGTCTTCTCTATCTCTTATTCCTACCATTTGTTCAAACTATCATCCTGAATCTCTTCCCTTTTACTTTAGAAACTCAGAATAAAGTAGTTACATTCACTGTCTTCACTGCCTTACAACCCCAACCCCTCACCATCATCAACAGTTTATTTTAAAATTTTCTCTAAGAGTGAGAATCAATTCTTAAATGTAATTATCAAATCCAATAGCTTTTTCCTCCTTGATCTTCCTGCAGCATTCTACATTGTTGCTAATTATCCCTTAGATATTCTATCTTTTTGTTTCTATAATGTTGCTGTCTCTTTGTTCTCCCTCTACCTCTTCAACCACTCCTTCTGCCTGCTTTGATGGTTCTCTTCCATTGTCCACTAAACAAAGAAGTCCTCAAAATCTTTTTTTTTCAACCTTCTCTAAATCTATCTTCTTTCTCAACTTACATTGTTTTCCTTGACAATTTCCTCCATTTCCATGACTTTATTTATATATGTGGCTTTACCTACATACAGATGAATCCCAAATCTGTACATCCAACTTCAATCACATTCTTTCTTGAGTTCACTGAGGCAACTAGACGGTATAATGAATAAAATGCTAGCTGGAGTCAGGAAGATCTGAGTTCATTTAACCTCAGACACTTATTAGCTATATGATCCTGGGCAAGTCAACATACTAACTACCTCAGTTTCCTCAGTTGCAAAATGAGGATAATAACAACACCCATCTATAAGCATTGTTGTGAGGATTAAATGAGATAATATTTGTAAAAGAGCTTAGCACAGTGCCTGGCAAAAAGAAGGCATTTAATAAATGTTTACTGATTGACTAGTATTATAATCATTTTTGCTAACTGAAGATTAGGGTTCCAAAAAAGGAAGAAGCTGTTTTGAAAGAAAGCAATTGATTTAAAAGATGGTATCTGAATATGGGATTTATAGTATAACTAACAAAGACTACTAAGTATCTGTGTATCCCTGTGAGCCTATGCCTATTCATGCACATCTCAAAAAGTATTTATGCTGATAATTAAAAAAAAATTATCAAGTCAGGTTTTATAAAAGTAGGCCTAAGATGCAGTAAGAAGAAATTCAATTGAGAAAGCTTATAATTCAAAAGTGTCATTATCAAAGATGAGAGATAAAAAACTCATGGCCATAGATATACAAAAGCATAAAAGTATGGATAATCAATAGATATTTTTTAAGTACCTAGTATGTGCCAGGAGCTGTGCTGCTAGATACTAGAAATAAAAATACAAAGAATTAAACAATCTTTCATATTAAGAGGCTTATATTCTAACTGGGGCATCAAGTTCAAATATAAATATTTACCCAATAAATGTAAATAAACACAAGGTAATTAGGGAAGATGGACACTAAGAATTGGGGACACCAAGGAAAGCTTTATGTTGAAGGCAATATTGATCTGAATCTTGAAACAAGAGATGAATTTTATGAGGAAAAGATGTGGAGAAAATGAATTTCAGATATGGGGGCTGAGGTAGGTCAGTGTAAAGGAAGAGAGGTGTTGTATGGAGAGTTCTTTGTCAAGAATAAAGAGAAAATCAGTATGACTGCATCAAAAAATCCAGGAGAAATAACATATTTTTTTTCAGTCACACGTGACTCTGTGACTCCATTTTTTCTTAACAAAGATACCGAAGTGGTTTCCTTCTCCAGATCATTTTGCAGATTAGGAAACTGAGGCAGATAGGATCAAATGATTTGCTCAAGGTCAAAGAGCTAATGTATTTAAAGCCAGTTCTGAACTCAGAAAAATTAGTCTTCCTGACTCCAAATCCACCAGCTCTATCTACTGCACCATTTAACTGTCCTCAAGAAAAGGACTGCAAATGCCACACACAGGAATAATCATTTTATCCTAGAGGCAATAGGAAGCCACTGAAATATAATAATAAACAAGATGAACTAGAAATACATGGAGACAATCTCATAGGAATCATTAAATTTTGGGGGATAAAGCTAGAATATAGAATTAAGGAGCCATTGGAGTTTATTGAAGAGGTTGGGGGGATGGAAGAGGGAATAGTGAACTGTACTTAAGAAATTTCCTTTGATAATTGAGTAGAGTATGAATTAGAATGGGAGGAGACTTAAGAAAGGAAGCCCAATTGGAAGGCTAATATAGTAGTCTAAGCAAGCGGTAATAAATGAGAGCCTTACTAGAGTAATGAATATGAATAGAGGGACATATATGAGATGTGTCAAAGTTAAAAACTCTTCACTTTGCATCAGTAGCCCTTCTTGGTTTGGACTCCACAGAATGTTTGCTCTACCCCATAAGTTAATTATCTGAAATTTCATTATCATGTTAATTGACCCTATTTTGGATCCTCAACACCTCATCTTCCTCAGCTTTCTTTCTCTTCTGACTGGACATCTAGAGGATGAAGCCCTAAACTCCTCCCAAAGTTTTCCTATAGATAAAGATGGGATGTTAACTTTCTAACTGACCCTCAACTTTCCATCAGCAGCTCTCCTTGCTTTGGACTCCATACTACCACATCAGGTGCCCTCTGGCACCCCTTTTTCCAGCTTCCTTTTTTGTGGTGTCTTCCCCCCATTAATTTATAAGCTTCTTGCAAGCAGAGGCTGTCTTTCTCATTTGTATGCCCAACAGTTAGATTGAATCATAAACTCCTTGAGGACAGGAACTGTCTTTTTTCTTATTTGCATACCTAGCAATTAGCACAGTGCCCAGCACATAGTATATGCTTAATATACTGAATCGAATTATCCTTAATTGAAATGAAGAGAGTGGAACAACACATGAGAATATGACTGAAGAGTCAGGGATGATACCAGGATTGTGAGCCTGGATGACTAGGAGGATAGTGATATACTTGACAATAATAAATTGATCAATAAATTGAGGAGAGACTATAAAAAGAAAAATGAGTTTAGTTTTAAACATGCAGCATATACAGGATATTCACTTCAAGATTCCCAAAAAGCAATTGGTGGTGTGGAACTAGAACTCAGGGGAGAGACTAGTGCTCGCTGTATAGATCTAAGGATTATCAACATAGGAATTTTGAGTTCACTTTGTCCAATCCTCTCATTTTATAGATGAGGAAAGTAGGATCTGTAGCAGGGAAATGATTGCCAATGTCATGTAATTAATAAGATATAGAGCTGGTAAAACACTACCAAGGATTTCTCACATGTTTTCTAAGACAAAATAGAAACGTTTTAACCTACTATATAAGGTCCTATACAGACTGTCTCTAGATTACCTTTTCTAGTATTATTTCATACACACCCACCCACAAATTGAATTGTATATTCCAGCCAAACTGGACCTCCTATTATCATCCTGTTCTCTTCCACTTTCACTTCCTTAAAAAAACCAAAATCACTCATTGCTGGAAGGAAACTTTTCACTGGACCCCAGAGGATAAACTTTTTCCCTCTTGATTGCTATCATTCTCAATGGGACTGTCCTCTGCACCTCACTGTGTCTTCTCTTAATGAATTTGTCCCATACACAGTTTTAGATAATTATAGCTCTAGAAGAAATTGTAATTTTTTTTAAAATTTGTATTCCCAGTATCTTACATAGGTTTTCAGTCTGTGACCAACTATCAACCGCAGCAATCTTTGAAGCCTAGAGGGCTGACACATGCCTCCAGTGAAATTTCTTGCAAATTACAAATCAATATTTGAGAGGTCCCCAGAGGCTAGAAATGTTAAAATATAACTAATATGTGGCAATGACACATTCTTATAAAATTCTGAACTTGGTACCTCAAAAACTTTCACAGACATTTAAATCAGCTGGAAATCATTAACTGTTTATGGGTTTGCCATTAAATAAGAATGAGCCTTCACTGTGATCTCATCATTACCTTTCTTTTCTATAATACAATTCCCTTTTCCTGTCCTAGGTTCTTTCCAATGACTCCTACAACCCTTAAATATACTGAGAATAAAAACATTGTCTAATAATAAAAAATTGGAGAGGGAGAGCTGTTAGAAATGTGGAGTAAAATCATCTAGAATATAGTCCCATTATTTAGGCATGATGCTTTGACTTGCCTCCATTATAAGAAAATAGAATCCTTAAGGCATTGTTTTCTTCCTTTGTACCACCCCACAGTGAGTAATGGAGTTCTTTTCCTAAATAGACGTACAATAAATATCCTTGGCTGCACTATGTCTCTTTTGTCACAGAATCGCTGAGTGTCAGAACTGGAAAGGCTCTTAATCATTAAAATGCTTCCTGTTATGAGTTTAAGGGTTACAAAACACTTTCTTCCTGAAGCTGCTAACTCCATTTTACAGATGAGAAAATTGAGACTTAAAGAGGTCAAATTACTTATTCAAGATCATTTAGTTAACAAGTGGAAGATTTAGACCCAGATCTGCCTTTAAATCTAGTAATCTTTCCACTTAAACCAGTTAGAGCTAGAATTTTAGAGCTGGATGTAATCTGAGGAAACAGATGAGAAAATATAATAAAGAATATTGGAAGCAGCAGCTAGATGACACAGTGAATAGAGGACCAGTCCTGAATTCAGGAGGACCTGAGTTCAAATCCGGCCTCAGATACTTAACACTTCTTAGCTATGTGACCCTGAGCAAGTCATTTAATTAACTCCAATTGCCTCAAAAGCAAAAATACACAAAAAATATTAGAGCTGGAATATAGTGTCGAATTCAGATAGAAACAGGACTACCAAACCACGCATGAAGATCTCTTTGGGCTACATCCTGACTTGAAAAACTGTGAATTAACTACTGTATTTTATTTATTTTGCTAAATAGTTCTCAATTATATTTTAATCTGGTTGAGGCTACAGTCTGAAATGTTACAATGTGCTTGACAGCTCTGATCTGTCCCAACTGTCCAATTCTATTGATGTGGAAACCGAGAAAAGGTCATGTAAAAGTTAGGGGTAGAATTGGGTCTAGAATCCAGGCTTTTTTTCTCTTTCCATTCTCTTTCCATTACACCATGCTGTTTACTTTCCCATCCCTTCTAAACTTGCCCCTGAAAACATCCAGTCCTATAAATATAATACTTTTTAAGTCCTTAATGTCAAGACTAGAAGAACAATTATTAATAACCATTAGAAGTTCTCCATTCACTGAACACTTACCCTCATATAGAATTCTCTGCCCTCATTCCCAGATTTGATCTGAAAGATGTAATAGGCACCAGGATACCGAGTGGTTGCTTGCATTTGGAAGATGTCAGCAGGAACAGATCGTCCTGATACCACATCCATGTCTCGGTACAGGATAGTGAAGGGCTGTTCTCTGCAGCCAGGATTTTCAGCTGGACACATGCAGCGACTTTAAGAGATAGAAATAGCATTATTACTTCACAAATCCTTTCCATATGGCCTGCTACATTTCTTTGCCTTTCTAAAACACTGGACAATATAGAAATCAGAACACCCACAAATGCTTATTAAACACCTACTATATTGAAGGCACTATGCCAGGGGTTAAAACACAAAGATAAAAATGAAATAATATATGACCTCAAGGACCTTAGATTCTACCACCTAAAATGCTGCAAACTTAGAGCTTCTCTGTTCTTGTCTCAACATTTCAACAGAGCCAACGGATATAAAATCTTTATTATCCGGAATAGCCAGGGAATGTTATATTGTGGTTAGTAATAGTTACATCATACAGACTGTCCCTGTATAAAGCTTTATTAAGCTTTAATAGCTTACAACTGCGCTAAGATTTTTGGAGACATCCTGTAGAATAAACCTAGATGAGTTGAATATCACCAAAATGACTCAACAACAAATTCTAAGTGTATTTTATATATATAGATATAGATATTTACACATACAAATACACACACAAACATACACATACACAAAGAAATGTTAAGTTCAAAGAATAGTCAGTAGTGTATCTCAGCTTTAACATTGCGCTCACAAAGGAGCAGTTTATTTAAAAAAATAATAACTCTACATATATGTTCACATACACATGTATTTCAAAAACTCATTGTTGTAAGTATTCCTTCTACTGGCATAAATCACAACTCATCCAACCTTCTTATTCCATACAATTCTTTTCCATGTCTTTTAGGAAATACCCCATAGAGTTTCTTTCCAAAGTATTAGAGGCCTTCTTCTGATTTTTCCACAAGTCTTTCTTCAGTACCTCATTGTGGTATGAAAATGGCTGCTGGGCTTCCAGCAGTTCCGCCAGAGCAAAATAAACTTTTCCAGCCTGGAATAGTTCCAGTGACAATTCTTGAAACAGACTATGTCTGCTGTCTAAGGACTAGCCTGGCTATGTGCAGAGTCTCATCACCAGAAAGTTGACTATTCTGGGATCAAGTTTTTACCCACAATGTGCCATAAAATGGGTTTAGAGAAATATTGCCATCATATTTTACATCTAGTATTTCACTCAATCCTTATAGCATGAGTTTACAGCACAAACTTCTTCAAACCTCAATTTTCTGATCTATAAAGAAGGGAACAATAATCACAGGATTTCAAAATCCCTGAGTTGGAAGGGAGCTAGGAGACCATTTTTCCCAACTTTACTCCTGAACAAAACCTTCTTTACTAACATTCCTGAGGAGCAATCAGCCAGGGAAGTCTTTAAGAAAAGGTAATGACAGATTATTCATCTTTTGGTTAATTCTATTTTTTTTCTTACTTTGATACTTGGATCAGTCTGTTATCTCCTCAATGTGAGCAATTTCAATGGTGCAGATGGCACCCTAACTATGTTTTCTAATGGGAGATTCACTCAGTGTGCTAGAAGCCTTGTACTAGATCTCTTGGCATTTTGTTGGTAGTAATAGGTTATGTGGGCAGCTAGGTGATACAGTAGATTGCCAGGACTGGAGTCAAGAAGATTCCTTTTCCCAAATTCAAATCTGGCTTCAGATACTTAACTAGCTATGTGACTGTGGATAAGTCAATTAACCCTTTTTTGCCTCTATAAAATGAGTTAGAGAAAAAAACAGCAAATCATTCCTATGTGTTTGCCAATAAAACCCAAATGGGGTCACAAAGGAAGAAGGAAGGAAGGAATTGCTAATTCTTCCTCCTTCACTGTGCCACCTTGTTGCCCTGCCCTCTAATTTTAGTTTCTTTCAAAGTTCACCTTAAATACTACCTCCTTCTAGAAGCCAACTTTTATCCTTCCTCCCCTTTGTTAGTACTTTCCTCGCAGAATACTTTATATTTTGAATTTAATTTTTATGTAATATTGTTTACTCCCAATAAATAATATAGATTCCTTGAAAGCTGGGGCTATTTCATTTTCTTTTTATATCTCCCACTCCTAGCATAATACTTAGCACATACCGTCTTCAAAGAAAAAGGGACAGGTAGAGAAAGACAATAGACTCCAAACCATCAGTGTCTAGATTATTATTATTCAGAACTTCTGTTAGTGTCACCAACTTTTCCTTGAGTTGTTTCTTTTGTTACTGTCATGGTTTATAAAATAAAAGAAAACTATTCTCAGCTGAATATACTCTGGCTATCCCTGCCCTATGATGAAAGGCTCTCACTCCTTATCTCTGCTTCCTAGCTTCTTTCAAATCCCAACTAAAATACTACCTTCTACAGGAAACCCTTTTTAATTCTAGTGCCTTCCCTCTGTTTTTTATTTCCTATTTATCCTTTGTATAGTATGACTATGCAAAACTGATTGCGTGCTGTCTTCCCCATTAGATTGTAAGCATCTTGAGGACCAGGACTGTCATTTGCTCATTTTGTACCTCCAACACATAGCATAGTACTTGGCACATAATAGGTATTTATTGATTAATTGATTTTGATTGATGAGTTAAAAAAAACTGAGCATATTGTTATAATGACAAACCATGTCTGCCATCTAAAGAAATCTTAGTAGGTAAGAGGATTACCATGAGTAATTGACCACAAGACAGTAAATTTTTTGGCAGAGTTCTTGGACATATATAAATTGTTCATTTAATTCATGGTACTCTACATGTGAAATCCTTGACCAACAATCAAAAATATGATATATTATTTTAGAGGAACTGATATATCATCTTAAATATTTTTGTTTTATATGACATCTAAAGGCACAAAAGAATTGCAGGTAAATTAATTTTCCCTGTATTCAAATATAGAATACATACCCTGATCTTTTTATTAATTAAAGAAAAATAATATCTTTAAATTTGAAATTCTTATTTTTCAATTGGTTATCATGTTTTTTTTTCCTTTTCTTCTGCTATCCCATCTACCTGTTTTTCCTAATACAGATCCCTGAACCAGAAATATATGAAGAAGAAATATACAGAGCAAAGTGCAGAGGAAATGCCTAAGAGCTCATGGAAACTTTTGCTGTATAGAACCTGAAGAATGGAATGCACCTTATGGCAATAAATAAGGAAAGGTGAATCAGAACAAGTGGTCAAACCAAAAACCTTGATGAGGTCATAAAAGGACTAAAAACTTATAATACTTTTTGCATTGAAATTAATTTAAATGTAAATAGTTTGTTATTATTATTCATTCATTTCAGTCATGTCTGATTCTTTGTGACCCCATTTCAGTTTTTCTTGGCAAAAATAGTTGAATGGTTTTACATTTTTTTTTTTTCAGTTTATTTTACAGATGAGGAATCTGAGGCAAACAGGGTTAAGCCCAGGGTCACACAGCTAGTAAGTGCCTGAAGCCAGACTTGAAGTCAGAGCTTCCTAAATCTAGACTCAGTATTCTATCTACTTCGCCATTTCCCCCTCCAGCTCATTTTACAGATGAGAAACTGAGGCAAACAGAACAAAGTAACCTATCCAGAGTTATACAACTAGTAAATATGGGACCAGATTAAAACTCAGGAAGAAATTTGACTTCAAGACTGGCACTTTTCCCATTGTACCATGTCTACCCATTAAATAGTCATTAAGCCAGAGTAACTAGCTCCATTGATATTCAAGATTAACTGTTTAATAAGATATTAATTCATTGCTACTACTCCAATGGTTCTTGAGTCAAAGTGTAGAGAGCATAGTTTTCATTCCAAAGGCTACTGAATACATCATTTTCCAACTAGCATGTTATACAACTTTGCTTATCATAAACATCTTTAAATTACCATACATTCCACTTTGCAAATTTAAAATGAGGCATAAAAAAAGAATGTAAAACAGTAAACATGGCAGAGGGAGGCATGCAGTGGCATACTGTATGGGAAGGGAGGAACAACCAGCGATAATGGAAGGGGGAAAAAGTAAAGATATGGTTACATGGAAGGGAGACAGTTAACACAGAAAAAATCTTGTAGCAAGTTTCTCTGATAAAGGTCCCATTTCTAAAATAGATTAGGAACTAATTCAAATAATAAGTCATTCCCCAAATTGACAAGTGATCATAGAATATGAATAATAAAAACAAGAATAACAACTATCTGGAGAAGAAATCCAGACTATCTAATGCCTGAGGAAAAAAATGCTTTAAATAAATCATCAATATTTAGAGAAATTCAAATAAAAATAACTCCAAGGTTCAACCTCATACCTATCAGATTAGCAAAGAAGAGAAATGACAGATGTTGGAAAAGCCTGTGAGAAAACAGGCCTATTGATGTACTACTGTTAGTTGAATTGTGAATTAATATAGTCATTTTGGAAAGCAATTTGAGACCATGCCTCCAATAGTTGCTAAATAGTGAATTTTAACCTATGACACTCTGATGTCAGCACTCCTAGATTCATACACCCAGAAAGATCAAAGAATGAAGGAAAGAATCTATGTGTACAAAATGATTCATATGTACTTTTTTTTTGGTGACAAAGAACTGAAAAATAAGGGGTGCCCAAAATTGAAAAATAGTTGAACAAATTGTTGTATATGAATATAATGAAAATTATTGTGCCATAAGAAATTACGAAAAGAACAGTTTCAGAGAAACCTGACAAGGCTTGCATGAATTGATGCTCAATAGAGTAAACAAAACTACAACAATTTATACAATGACAACGTTGGGGAAATTAATAATTTTGAAAGACTTAGGAACTCTGATCAATTTAGTTATCAACCATGGTTCCAGAAGACAAATGATAAGGAATTCTAACAATCTGCTGGAAGAGAGGTAAATAGTATAAAAATGCAGAATAGGACATACATTTTTGGACATGCCAGATATGGAAATTTGGCTTGACTTTACATATTGTTTGGGGCAGGGTATTTCTGGGGGGTTTTTGTTAATGTTGAGAAGGGCAATGAGAAAATAAATACTCATTAATTGAAAAAGATAACATTAATTATTAAAAAATTGGTTAGATGAAGAAAATAAATGAGTCTCATTGTGTCAAAGGGAGGGGAAAAAAATGTAAAGCACTGTCCTGGTGCTTTCAATCCAATAAGGATTTAATTTAAATTCTAGTATAAGGACATTGTTATGAGCAGAAAATGGCCTAAACAATTAGAGCTATTCAAAACTAGAGTGGCTGTCTCCGGAAGAAATTGTTTCTCAATCACAGGAGATCTTTATATAGAAACTAAGTGACAACTATCAAATACATTGGAAAGAATATTCCTGCTCGGACCAGGAGATCATTATATACTTCAACAACAATACTAGATGATGACCAGTTCTGATGGATCAGGCCATCCTCAGCAACAAGATCAACCAAATCATTTCTAATGGAGCAGTAAATGAACTGAACCAGCTATACCCAGAAAAAGAACTCTGGGGGATGACTAAAAACCATTACATTGAATTCCCAATCCCTATATTTATGCACACCTGCATTTTTGATTTCCTTCACAAGCTAATTGTACAATAATTCAGAGTCTGATTCTTTTTGTACAGCAAAATAATGTTTTGGTCATGTATACTTATTATGTATCTAAGTTATATTTTAATATATTTAACATCTACTGGTCATCCTGCCATTTAGGGGAGGGGGTGGGGGGGTAAGAGGTGAAAAATTGGAACAAGAGGTTTGGCAATTGTTAATGCTGTAAAGTTACCCATGTATATATCCTGTAAATAAAAGGCTATTAAATTTAAAAAAAAAAAAAAAAAAAAAAAGAATATTCCTGCTCAAGTTAGATTCCTTGAGTCAGGAACATTCATCTTCTTGAGTTCAAATCTGACCTTAGATACTTAGTAGTCCTGTGACCTTGGGCAATTCAATTAACCCTATTTACCTCAAATCCTTCTCTGTCAAATGAGCTGCAGAAGGAAATAGAAAGCCACTCCAATTTCCTTGGCAAAAAATGGAAAAAAAAAACCCTAAAAATCCTTGCTCTTGCACTGAAAAATGATTGAACAAATCAAATATATTATAATGAATATTCCTGTTCAGGTAAAGATTGGGCTAGGTGGCATCTCTAAAATCCCTTCCATTTCTTAAATTCTATGGTTTTGTGATCCTTAAGCATTTCTTTTCTTTCACTGGATAATGAAGTAATCAAATATTTAAAATGACAGACTTGTACACTAGCTTCCATGAACTTATGGAAAGAATATAGTAATTTATCTAGAGAGGCTTTGGATTCATAGGAAAGATGATAAATTGAAAGATATCCAAGATAAATAAAGACTTATTTTAGCACAAACTTTGTCTAACAGACGATCTGTTATGATCTCATTTTGAGGTCTGATTTTTTTTGAGGGGGGGCCCTCACCTGAGATTTCATCAATATAAGGAGTTCCCAGAGAGAAGTGCACTTTACCAAATCTACACCTTCTCTGCAGTTTATATTCTTAGTGAATTTCCTAGAGCAACATATCTAGGGTATCACAGTCAGTATGTGTCAGAGGTTAGAAATAAAGTGCACTCAGTATGAGTTCCTTCTCAATATGATCTTGGGCATCATGGATGGAAATAGAGTATCCAAGAGAAATGTAATAGTGCTGGAGTTCTCTGCCTTGGTTAAAACACCTCTAGGATTTTATGTTCAGTTCTCAGTGTCATATTTAAGTGAGGACACAGACAGACCAGGATAATGAGAGTCATATGAATAACTGAGGATGTTGAGCCTGGAAAGAAAAATATTTGGCAGGAAGGCCACCTGAGAGCTGGCTTCAGGTATCTGAAGAGATGATGTAGAAAAGGCATTAAACTTAATCTTATTTGTTCTTCCCCAAAATCCAAACAAGGAATAGAAAGTAGAAGTGTCAATGAAATACATTTCATTCAATGTAAAGAAAATCTTTCTTATTAGGGATGTATAAAAGTGGGATGAATTGCCTGGGGAAAAATAGGGAATTCCCCATCCCTGGATGTGACCACTAGGTGAGAAAAGAGAAGATTCCTGTTTCAGTGGGTGTTAACCTAAATAAACGACCTTTGAAAGCTCTTCCGATTCAGAGAAAGGGAATGTATTTTTATGTGCTTTTGTCATCAAGAGAACACAGAGTTATAAAGTGAATTGTAAAAGACAGTGTTGTGTATAAAAGGAATTTAATAAATATTTAATTGGATTTAATTTATTGACTCTACTAAATCAGGATTCTTATCCAATATTTGTGTCAGTCTAATGAAGGCATTGGACCCCTTTTCAGAATAATTTTTAAAATTCACAATTGAAGAAAATGCTAAATTTCAGTTAGAGATTTGTGACAAAAGATGGAGTTTTCTCCATTTTCCCATTTCCCCACATTCAAAGACCCCTTGAAATCTAACTAGACCAACCTCTTCATTTTAAAAATGGAGAAACTGAGGCTCAGAAAATTTGAAATGCCATAGATCACTGGTGGAAGACCAGTAATAGAGGAATTCGGATCTCTCAATTCCCAATTCAACAATCTTTCAAGTATATTTTTATGCTTATGACTTTTTGTTCAAATAATATGGAAAAAAACAGGAAAGGAAAAGTTTGGCCTATTGGAGAAAGAATTATGCCATCCATTATGAAAAGGAATCCAATAAAAGTTCCATGAGTTTTGTAACATTTTTTTTACTTAGACCCCCATTCATTTTGAAAGATAAAAATTCTCCACATAGATCTCAACCAGGCCATGCTCCTCCTGTTTCATGACTCCTTGGGATAGTATTAACTGTTGTTATTTATGATAATAATGACAATTTGTTACAGAAAATAAAACAAAAAGAAAAGCTTCTAGTACCAGAATTCTTTCTGGTTTTTTCCATTTTAATATCATTGATAATCAACATTATTGAAACCAAAAAAGTCTTCTCTGTTATGGAGAATTTACAAAAATGTATGGATGGGAGTTGCATAGAATCAAAAAACCTATGAGTTGTAATCTATAATGAATAATTAGGTTATAAATACACTGAGGAGGCTGTATATCTATCTGAATATGCAAGCAACAACATTAATTTATATTCATATAGTGCTTCAAGATTTACAAAGCATAATCCTTGAGAACTAGGACTATCTTTTGCCTCTTATTTATATCCCTAGTACTTAACATAGTGTCTGGCATATAAAAGGTGTTTAGCATTGCAAATTGATTGATATTTGTGCTAGTTTAACATTTTTGAAGCATCTTCACATTACATTTTGTTATGTAATCATTCTGCAAGGTAAAGACAGATAATATTAGCCCTATTCTAGCAAACTGAGTCAGAGAATGGAAATCATTTGCTCAGAGTCCCATATTTAATAAATTGTAGGAATTAAACTAAAATTTGAACAGAAGTCTAAACAAGACTTCTTGAGGACAGATTGTTTTGTGCCTTTTGTTTTGGCATCCTTAGTGATCAGCACAGTGTAAATGCTTAATAAATGCTTGTAGATTCATTGATTGAGTTTTACTTACAGTTTGGTTCTTTTTCTACCATACCTTGTTTCTTTATCGTACTCAGAAACCCACAACTTACTTGTCACTGATCTGGAGATAAGGTTCCTCACAGCGAATAGGATCTATACATTTGAAGCCCCCTTGCAAATTATAACAAGTTTGCTGTAGAATGCAGGTGTGGTTCTGGTGCTCACATTCATTGATATCTGAAACACAGAAAGGACAGTCAAGGAGGAGCTTCCTAAGATGTAATTCTGAGAGGGGGAAGGACTACCCATGTCAGATATGACATTAAAAAAAAAAAAAGAGCTTAGCATATAGTTTAATAAAGTAGGTATCTGTTGTGGTTCTTTTCAACCAATGAGATGATTCAAGCCAGTTCCAATAGACCTGTGATGGAGAGAGCCATCTACACCATAGAGAGGATTGTGGGAATTGGGGGTGGATCACACCATAGGATTTTCACTCTTTTTATTGTGGTTTTTTTGAATTTTATTTTCTTTCTCATTTTTTTTAAATTTTTGATCTGATTTTTCTTGTGCAGCAAGATAATTGTATAAATATGTATGCCTAAGGGCAGGTAGGTGGTACAGTGGGTAGAGAACCAGCCCTGAAGTCTGGAGGACCTGAATTCAAATTTGACCTCAGACACTTAATACTTCCTAGCTGTGTGGCCCTGGGAAAGTCACTTAACCCCAACTGCCTCAGCAAAAAAAAAAAAAAAAAAAAAGTGTGTGTGTGTGTGTGTGTGTGTGTGTGTTATGTGTGCCTATATTGGATTTAACATATATTTTTACTATGTTTAATATATATTGGATTATATGCCATCTAGGGGAGGAAGTAGGAGGAAAGGGGGAAATGAGAACACTAGGTTTTTTCAAAGGTCAGTGTTGAAAATTTATCCTTGCATATGTTTTGTAAATAAAAAACTTCAATAAAAAATAAAATAAAAGCTTATTCATCTTCTTTTAAAATACATGTAAAATTGTCTTTACATATACTTATAATAAAATAAAACATTTTAAAAAAGAAGGCATCTGGATGGAATTGAGAAGGTAGAAGGAGAGACATCTCTGAAACATCTTTTTTACTAACAAGAAACAAAGAGACCAGTTTTGCCATATGGCCTGTTTGAGCCTCTTGCTTATTAGCTCCTTTGTGATTCCTATGATTATTGACTTCTGGAAGTTTAGATAAGCCATGAGCAGGAGGAGCTAGGGGCAAAGTTGGAAATCAGGGAAAGTAAGTTAAAAAAAAAATAGCTATACCATTCCTTAACAGGGCAAGAGGGTGGGACTCCACTGACTGTGAGTCAGTATCCTTTAGTGAAATAAGGAGGAAAGCATGATCAAAGCCAACTTTACAGGGGAGCTTTGGAAAGCATGAAAGAAGTCTCAGTGCTAACCAGACTAAGAACATGGTTCACGGCAACACTGGCTTGGTTTAGTGCCTTCCCTGGAGAGACTCTCATGAAAGAACTGGATGGCTCTTAGCACTCACAAGTTTCTAGAATTCCCCTTGGCAGAACAGAACAGGCAACACAAGAGAAGCCTGCCAGCCAAAACAGAAGCAAGAGCAGCTGCAGCTGTGGGCATTGAGAGAAAGGAAGCCTATTGTGCATTCAGTGACCTCAGGAGAGTAAGAGGGCTGAATGAAGACTAGACATCCATGGGATCTCCATCTTGGACTCTCCATCTTCTGCTGTTAGTTGGGCTCTATGATCCAAACCAAGTCCCACTAGTGCTCTCCTATTGGACTCATTCCGTTTAAACAGCTCTCAATGGGACGGTGGGTTAATATCATTTGGTTCAATAAATTATTTTCCTTAAAGCTACTTTAGTTTCTGGATGAAGAAACCATGGATCAGCCTCAGTGAATTAACTCAAACTCTTGATCATCAATTGGCACAAATGCAGAGGATTTGGGGAACACTAGCAGGTAAAAAATGGGATTAGTATTTAACTACCAAAAATAATGAGACTGTTAACAAAAGCAAAGTAGGCTACCTGCTTTATGAGAGCTCACTTTCTATACCTTGAGTGATACAGAGTTCCAACTTGGATCTGGATCCTATTTTCTGTTCCCTAGAACCCTTAATCAGATACCACATTAAATTCCTGTGACCTTACCTATTTCCCAGTTCAACTGCTTTCATTCTATAGTCCTAAGTTTTTGGTTCTAGTTTCTTTTTTTTTTTTTTAAGCTATACATGTACATCCATTTTTACATATGAATCATGCTGGGAGAGAAAAATCAGAACAAAAGAGAAAAACCACAAGAAAAAAAACAGAGGGGAAAAAGGTTAAAATAGTATGTTTTAATATTCAGTCTCCATAACTCCCCCTCTCTCTTTACATGCGGATTGTGTTTTCCATCCAAAGTTTCAGTTTCTAGTCACATTTTCTTTCTTAGATATTCACAATACATCCCTGAGAAAGATCTTGCCCTTGAATGATCTACCAATGCCTTTAAGCAACTTGATAGTGATAAAACTTTGGCTCTGCTTCTACCACTGTAAGGCTGCAATTTTGCATCATATTTCCTTCACAGACCTTGCCTGGGGCCCTCTCGAAAAAAAATTATTTAAAAGGGGCTTATGACTTCTTTTTGCCAGGTTGCCATGGTAGCTGGCACAGGCATGCCCTAAGGGAAAGAAAGTGCCTCCAAATTTATTCTCAGAGAGGTTCTCAATATCTACTGGACCTGACCACGTCTTTCATCATCATAGTCTAAACTAGAGATGAAAAATCACTGGCCCCAAGACAACAAACAGCACAACCATAGACAGATGTAGCACCCAGGGACACATATCACAAGTCATCAAATCACTGATCTCAGTAGTCAATGTGATTCGTTCTGTTCCCTCTCCTTTAGGAAGAGAGGAGCAAAAGGAAAAAGAGGTGCAAACCCTGATGCAGTCAGCTCTGACCCCAGCTACTGTCCCTATTTCTGGCACCTGCGATAATCTCTGGCCCAAAATATTACCTCTACTGCCCTCCATCCCCCATCTACCACTCCTTTTGCACTCACTGCACTCTTTCTATCACTCTGTTTACACTTACCTTGACAGCTTCTATTATCATCCAGCAAGATGTAGCCAGGAGGACAAGAGCAAAAATATGTGCCGGGTTGGTTTACACATTCGTGTTGGCACAGGAACTCAGAGAAGCTGCATTCATCCATATCTGAGGGCAAGAAGAAGAAGGACTGATAAATTAAAGCCAGCTCTCTCCAGGGACATAGGTATTGCCTGTTACTGTAGGGTTCAATAAATTTGCTTATGTTTCAGAGAAGTACTAAGTTACCCCATTCCCCACCTCTCCTTTACCCCTACCAATTTCAAAACCCTTTAAAATTTTCAATTCTCAAAGAATAAAAAACTAAATGAAAAAATGAAGGCAACATTGAAAGGGATACAGCTTCTAGGAGAAATATGGCAGTAATCCCGAGGCCCCCAGACCTTGGGAGTGCTATTGTTCTAACAATCTGTTTATCAATGATCCCCAAGCCTCCTGGCTTTAGGAATAATGTGTTAGAATCCTTACAAAGTGTTAAGTCACTAGAGTTGATAGAAACAATGCTTAGGTAATTGGATCACACCTTGGAGTTCACCCCTTTGGGAGAGTTTACACATTAGAGCTCACACCTTTAAGAAAATTTACACATTAGAGACCACACTTTAGAGTTCACACCTTTAGAGAGCTTATATAAGCTAGAAGCTTCCAGGAAGAGGAGAGAACTTTGGGAGATTCACAAGTGAGAATTCAGTTGAAGAGATTGAAAGCCATTAGAGTCAGTCAGTTGAAGAGTAGAATCAAGATTCAGAGAGAGCTGGAGGCTGAAGCTGGAAGAGAAGCTGCAAGAGCTCTTGGAACCAAGGAGGGAGATAGGCCTCTAAGAAAGCTAATCAAGATATTTTGGAAAAGACAGTTAAAAGACTGGATTTTAACTCCTGGCTGCATTTGAGGTGATTATTACTTGGAACTGAAACTAAGGCTGCCTCCAGAAACCTCCCCAAGAAACCTGCTCCCAGAGAACCATCATATCTTAGAAAAAGAAGAGAATACCACAATAATGTAGTAGAGTTCTAGAAACTTTGCTGACTGCCAGCTTGCAATCTGTTGGTTAGTGATAATAGAGTTTCTGAGTAAATGGTGAGATGCATACCAGGCCATTCCTCAGTTCTATGTCTGGAGCGTAAAATTAGCATATCAGTGACATGAAGAAACAGATCTCTGTCTTTTCCTATAAATTTGTCTTCTTGCTCCTGGTTCTTTGCTGACTCCTTTTGGAACTTAGCCTGCTTCAATAGGCATTACAATTACAATAAACTTTGCCCCTTGATTTAGAGATGGATTCAAGCCTGCAAATTCTTTTGAGACCTTGTCATACTGGTCTGTGACCCCAACTTTTTGGGACTCTTCTTTAGAACCTCAACAGCATGTTAATCTATGGAAGGTCTTCATCTTCAAATTAAAGATCACTCAACCCAATATTCTGATTTAACAGATGAGGACACTGAGACCTGACCAAGTAAAGTAAGTTATTTATTAATAATAAATCAGTTTCACTGACTTCAGACCTAGTGTCCTTTCCATTGTACCACACTGTTTAAATAGAATTCCTGGAAAAGGATCAAAGAAGAAGC